>NW_027271073.1:637500-967500 GCF_040938485.1 Diadema antillarum | reverse complement strand
TCAGACATTGTTACACACCATTTTTCTTCTTTTATGTCAAGATTGTCCTCAGTTACAAACGGATATGAAGAATTAAGTTGTGTAAATACTGTCTAAAATGTATACCAGTATCAATCATGCAATTATATCTTTTGTATCCAAGTCTTGTACTTTAATTGATTATTTGTATTTAAGCTATACGCCTCCAACATGCCGAATTGCAGAAATGAAATCAGCAATACCACATTGATCTGTAAGAGAGAAAATGGGGGAAGGGGGGGGGGGCGAGGAGGGAGGGAGAGGTTCAATGAGTCTTACACTCTGTCGGTATCTGACTCTGTCGGTACTCTGTCTTACACTCTGGCGGTGTATCACTGTTGGACACTCTTAAGTAGGGTTTAATAGCATTTGTGGCGCCCATTTTCAGTCACTGTAACATCCTTGGCGCGGAGCCTCCTAACAGCCCTTTGATTGACCTCAATCCTCGTTAGATCCTTTACGTATGCACACAAGCACAGCCGTATAATTTTACAGTCCAAAGATGGTACACACTTTCCTAATGGACCTATAAAATGCATAGTGTCCACAGCGTATGTGCTTGTGTGTGTGTGTGTGTGTGTGTGTGTGTGTGTGTGTGTGTGTGTGTGTGTGTGTGTGTGGGAGTGAGTGCGTGGTGTGATTAATTTAATAAATATTGTGATTATTTGATAACACATAAAAGCGCAGGTTAATAATGTCATACTAGCAACGTATTCTACAACATAAAAAGAGAGAGAGAGAGGGAGGAAGAGAGAGAGAGAGAGAGAGAGAGAGAGAGAGAGGAGGGAGGGAGGGAGATGGAGAGAGAGAAGAAAAACGCCAAGCGAAGATATCAAGATACCTGCCATGTTGCAAAGGACCTTCGGAATTATTCATCGAGGATCGTTTTATTTCATTTAAACATTATGTCGTAAAGATGATATAATGTTCGTCGTAGAAATCAGGCATAATGTGCGCTCATGCCACTTGTAGCAATGCCAAGCAGTGATTTAAGTAATATCACATGGTACATATATATATATATATATATATATATATATATATATATATATATATATATGTGTGTGTGTGTGTGTGTGTGTGTGTGTGTGTGTGTGTGTGTGTGTGCGCGCGCGTGTCTGTGTCTGTGTTTCTGTGTGTATGTATGTAAAATTAGGTTTGAATATATTTCTTATGCATTTGAAGAGAAGAGCTTTGTGACTGAGGGCCTGATCAATCAATTATGAAAAACAATACAAAGACAGACAATCTAACTCCGACACAAGAAATGTTAGTACAATGTATAGTTAAACAAGATATTTACAGCTATGAGTTATGAGAAAGAGTATTTGTGAGAGAGAGAAAAAAAGAAAGACAGAAGAAGAAGAGAATAAGACTGAATTGTTGAGAAAGAACGAGAAATAGTGAGGAAAATCAGAAAAGGAAGTGAGGGAGAGAGGGGGGTGGTTAGAAACAAGGCGATGTCCGAGGAAAGATACCCAGCAGCGCGCCAGAGATACAGGAGGACGCCACAATGTAGGCCTACTAAATGGCGTCCAATTTACTGGAATGCTCTCGAAGTGCCTAGCTGGTAAAGTCGTCAATATTCCAACCTTTTTGCTCTCGTCGCGTTTGACATATTGGCTGTCACTCAGAGAGAGTACTTCATAATGCATTAACCACTAACTGACAGCCGCTGAATCACTTTCAAATGTAGTATCTATAAATAGGCCTATTCTAATTAGCGATCGATGGTAAATAAAAATATATTTTTTTAAGGGTCCGGGATTGACTTTTCAAGTTGTGATGAAATAACGTACGTAACAGAGAGTCTCCCCACCTTTTAACGCCCATTGCAGAAATAAAAGGACTACACAACTTATCAATGAATTTTCTTCAGCTAGGGAGGTGGAAAAGATCCTTGATGATGCAGTCCTATACAGGCACCAATCGTTGATAGATAAATCCCGCTATTAGTTGTTATTTATAGGATCAATGTAATCGAAAGATTGTCATGACCTTGCAGTATGAGAAAGAGTTTGATCTTATGACTCGTAGAAAATACTATTCATCTCATTCACATACGAACATGTATGAATTTTACCTATGTCAAGAAACAACATCCCTGGAAGGTACACCGCTACATATACATCAGGCACTGGGACAAACACACACTTATCCTCGCCCACGTACGCGATTTTCCACACATTTCCAACCTATATTAGTGTGTTGACCTACGAATAATACTCTTAGTATTCTCAAAGGGAGCAAAAATACGAGCAAAATAAGAGAGCAACCGAACCAGTTTGGATGCTTGTCAATCTAATGATGAGATTACTTTCAGCAGAGCTCTGAATATCGTAATTCGACCCTGACATGCTACCTCACTGAGCTCCCCACCAGCGTTAGCCGCCTGCACTGGGTAGCTTTTAATGCTGCCGATGAGTCATCTTACTAACAGCATTTCAAATGGGGGTTGAACTGAGCTGCGATGTATGTCTATGTGTGTGCGCAGTGGGATAGAAGATGGACTCTTGAATATCGACCATCCGTCCTGGGTTGGCTTCCGTCGATATTCCTCCATTTGAGAAGTCCCTGGATGCTGGAGTATGAAGACCACACTCAAATAGGGGGGAGCAGACATTTAAGGTGGCAAGGGAATTGGAGCAATATTAACGTGATCATTATGAGTAAATACTGACGCCATTTCGCTCCCGAATTCCCACAGTGAGGTTCACAGAGGCAAAGTGTTAGCTAAACACCCACCATCACAGTAGTCTTTTCTAGCGGGATTCAGCAAGGGCAACCCCCGGAGGTACAGCATCGTGTGATGCCAAACGTTTCCCCGTGGAGTAAAAGGCGGGAAGTATTTGCTTCGAACTGGAAGCAATAAAGAGCCTTTTCTGTTAGCAAACACCAGGGTTATTTGAAGACGTGTCAGACTTGAAGCCCCGAATGAAGTCATTCATTACAGCTAGATCAAATTGCGTTGAGGTTATTGGATTCCATCATGTTCAACATTCTTTCTTCTTCCTACTCCTTCTTCCCTTCCTCCTCCTCCTTCTTTTCCTCTTCCTCCTCCTCCCCTCCTCCATCTCCTTATATCCCTCCCCTCCTCCTCCATCTCCTTACCCCTCCCCTCCTCATCTTCCTCCTTTTTCTCCTCCTGTTTCTCTTCCTCTTTGTCTTCCTTTTCTTTCTCCTCCTCATCCTCATCATCATCCGCTCTTTCTCCTAAATTGTGTTCCTTTTCTTCGGCATCTCGTGTTGGTGTAACTTCTAATTGTTTCTTTCTCCCTTGCTCATATTCGTTTTCATGCCTATTCTTCATTAAATAATTTATGTTGTACTTTTGGTTCAGGTTAGGGTTCTGTTATCAAGATACAACTCTTACAAGTAGGTCTAAAATTCATTACTTCTTGCAACACACGCTCTGAAACTTTTTCAAATTTGTGGGGGCTCGTTAGCACTAATCAGAATATCATATTGATTCCTTTCAAATTAGAGATCAGACAAAAAATAAAGAATACACAGTTGTCAATTCATTAGCTGTACAAAGAAGGTGGGAAGTTGCATTGTTAAGGATAGGCCTGCAAAGATGTTATCTGCTATTCAGGTAATCTCTGTTTTCTAAGTGGTTGAAAATGGATCCTCTGCGCATGACATCACTGTCACATCATCAGCACACGTAAACTTCATATCTTAATACATCTGAAAACTCCCTATCATTTAAAACTTTGTAGTTTTGGTTTCAATGGCAATCGCTCTCTTTAATAGATATTCACGAAGTCAGTATCATGATTTATCGGTGCTTCTTTGAACTGAAGAATTGACCAGAAATCCAGCTCCTAAAGGATGTAAACAATATACGACGTAGAAAGAAACACGAGCATGAACATTCCTTTTTATTATCATTATCATTCTGGAAGCGGGGGGGGGGGGGGAGGGGGCTGTTGATGACACTATTAATGAAAGACAAATAAAAAAAATCGTTTATAATAATTATCTGAATCGAACAGGAAAAGGTCAAAAACAAAGGATATACTCTTTTCGGTTTACTTTGTTTTGCTTATGCATGAAACCTTATTCTCTGTTAACAAAGAGAGTGAAATGTCTATGTTCTTTTCGAAAAATGAAATAAAATTTGAAGTGGATTAAACTGAATATCATTTACATTGACATTGACATTAATTTTTTAGTAACATAAGGGTGATTTATTTTCGTGTGTCAGAGGCAATATTGCTGACTTCTTTTGAGATCAGCTTCACAGATATATTAAGTTTATAGTATACTCGTAAGATATCTCGAACGACATTTGAGCTGATTAAGTTTGAGTTCCTATCGTCTGTTTTCTCTGATTCGCAGATGCTAACATAATTGGCGTTCAATTACTCTTGGACCATTTATAGCAAAAACATCAAACATTGAACAACTGCAATTTACGAGTGAGCGAGAGTGAATGCAAGAATGTCGCCTCGATCTCCATTTTAATTTCCATGCTGATGATGAGTATGCAAGTTTGCAAAAGAATCAGAATGAAAGAAGAGCCCAAAGCTAATTACGATAGTATAGCCTCGACGGATCTGAATGATTGAGTACACTCTCCCTTTGCCATCTGAAAACAATTATAATCTGATAAAGCCAGTCCCAATTTGAGCATGTGTGCGTCACATCGCGCGCTAAAAATGTCCCCCTTTCTCGGTGATCATCGCCTGTCATATTAGAATTGACGCACGTGCACCGCACACACAGCACCATTAACAGGTACATCATCATAATACAATAAGTTTGTATATTATGAGGCGATACACATATTCACACACTCCAACATGTAGGATTTTATTTTTTGATCTTCAAAATCTGCCATCTATTTCATGAAAACGCAAATAAGTTCGATGCGTTGTATTTGACTTATTCCACTTTCTTGATTTATGATTCACTATATTTTGTTATGAGCTCTCCACTGAGTTTTCGTACTTACCATCAAACTATCCAGCTTGTGTCTGTCTGTCTGCATGTTTGTCAGTCATTCCGTCTGTAGGCCTATGTGTGTCTGTCTGCCAGTCTGTTTGTCTGTTCGTGGCCATCTTTCTGTAGGTTTGTCTGTATGTATAAGTGTGTATGAATGTATGTCAGAACGTACATGTATATGTATGTATGCGTGTGTGTATATATGTACGTATGTATGTTTGTATGTATTTATATAGTTTAGTTTATCCTTCCATCCACATTTCTCCATCTCACCCTTCTATTTTGTCTTCGCTTCGCCTTTGGCTCTCAGTGTATACAATCTATGTACATTGTATTCCTAAAGACTGTTTTCTCCGCATTCGAAACACGTGTCTCCATCATGGCCTTCAAGATTTTGCAATGAGAGTGAAGTCTCCTTGTCCAGCGCTCAATCTCATCAATGCATCGGGCAGATACGACAATTAAGCAAGCGGGATACACAGGACTCGCTCCTCTCTCAAGAGTTCTCTCTGGGCAACATGGCGTCAGAATCCGACGATGCAGAAACAATCTTTACCAACTAGAATAATAAAAAAACCCGACTCGTTTTATACGCGAACAAACACACACATACAATATACACAGATTTTCATCATCATCCTCCTTCCAAAATAATAATAACAATGATGATGATGATGAATATTGATGATGATGATGATGATGATAATCATGATGATAATAACAATAATGATATTAATAATAATAATAACAATAATAATAATTTTAGTAATAGTAATAATGATAATAATAATGACAATAATGATGATAATAATGATGATGATAATAATAGTTTTAGTAGTAGTAGTAATAACAATAATAATAATGATAATAATGATAATAATAATAATAATAATAATGTTTAAAGATTGAAAGGAGAAAGAGAAAAAGACCCCTGAAAATGAATATTGTTGGAAAAAATCGGCAAAATGAATGTGACACGTGCGTTCCGAAACACATGCACAGATGTTGCTCATTATATCATAATAAACATGATTGACAGATCATAATCCACGCAGAAAAGGGCGTGTCCGTGTCCATTGTGTCGTCACAATTTTGTTGACAGGTGGTCCGTCATTAACCTTATTCATCGGTCACCATGGCAACGCAGCTGTTCATGACTTCAGTCACAATGATCTTCTCGTTACCATAGATCACTTCACAGATATATAATTTTTAAGAATGAGAACATCGCTTCCTAGCTGATGGGAGCATTATCTCAACTTCTCTAAAATGAACAGATTTCCGTTTTTGTTTGTGTGTGTGTGTGTGTGCGTATGTGTGTGTGTGTGTGTGTGTATGTGTGTGTGTTTGCTTTTTGCAAATAGTATTATTCCGATAAACATTTCAAAGCATTTTGTCGGTAGATTTCAAAGCCTTCTGGATCGTTTCTTTTTATTTTGCTTTTATCGTATAGCTCAGTGCATAAATTCAGTAAATTCTAACCATTTGTATCAAAACCAGAAGAGAACAGGCGACTCCAGGGGAAATATAGACAAACAACGGGAATAGGGCAAGAAACTCTTTCGAGAGAGAGAGAGAGAGAGAGAGATGAGGGAGAAAATACAACCAGAAACACTGGAAATGACGATTACGAAAAGAAGAAGGAAGAGAAATAAGAAAAAGAAGAGCGAATCAAGAAGTTAAAAAAGGAGGGAAGAGATTGATCTAAAAGGCAGAATAAAGAGAGATACATCTGAGAGTGCATCAGATTGGTGGTGACATTTCACATCGTATCGTCTGGTCGACAGTGACCTTTGGGAGTAAAAGGCTTGACTGTTACACCCTTAGAAAGGAGTAGAAAGATTTCCCAACCTTAAGCACTCACTTTGAGCCACGTGTCTATTGTTGACTCATCATTCACACGAGAAACATCCGCTGTATTGCGCTTTATGTGGGAACCCTGGATTATCGTCTATTTTCCTTGCTTGAATAGGTGATGCTTGCCCCTAAGGGGAATATGTAGCCAATTGAACTCTGAAAAGTGTGGCAAGCCACGAGCACCATTCAATATTCCCCGTATGTTTGTGGTGTGATGTTATCTCCTGCATACATGGCACATGAACAATACAGCGAACTTTTTTTTTTCATCCATTCTACGTTTTGGTCGGGATTTTTTATTTCAGTTCGACGTGATCCATTCATATCTAGCAGAATCCTCTCATTAGTACCTGAAGATATTGCATCACTAAGTCTTGATATAGCTGATGCAATTGGCTGTGTGTGTTTCTTTATGTCTTTATCTGTTTTCTTGATACCATGTTTGCTTGCTTCCTTGGATCTCGCAATTTTTTTTTTTAACCGACGTAATATCAGCAGAAAATCAACATTATCTGTCCTTCCTTCAAAAATAAACACACTCCAGATCTCTGTTACTCCTAGATTCGTCCGTCAGTGATTTAAATCACAATTTCATGCTGATCGAATTTGACGATCACGGCCTGTTCATGCACGATTTCTCTGTGCTGTAAATAAGTTATGACTCACGTCAATCGTTTTGGAAATCCTTATAGAATGAAAAGGTGCATATTCAGACTGTGCTAACAAGTTTAGCAGAGTATGAATTTGAATGTCATTTCTGCAAAGTATGCGTGGCTTGCTTGATACTATTACACATTCCTTCACACATACATCTTGTACTATACCTATGCTTTATAGATTGTGCTTCTTCACTTTTTGCTGGTAATATACTTGATATTATGTATCGCCTTTTTGCTCGATGGAAATAAAGTAATGGAAAAATGAGTGACATACTCTTGAATACATTGATTTTGGATGGTCGTCTCGCTCCATAATTTACATTGCGCAGACAGTTCAGTGAGTTCGTGACAGTTATTGTCTAAAGCCAAGTATTCCAGTCTTAACCCCACAGTATAACAGAAAGTGCTAGGCACATTAACGCGTTGAACAAAGTCACGTTTCGACCTTGGGCATGATTCGATCTCCACGCAGTCTCATTATCCAATCACCTGTAGTCTGCTCTTTGCTGCCGTGTAATGTAAGGTTAGTGTAGAAATATGTGAAGGGAAAGCCAAATGTTCAAAGCAGGCGATGTAGAAAACGCCTACTTAGTCCATCAGAAGAGAAGTCCATTCTCTGGTCACGAAAACAAGTCTGTTAGGTCTGTCATTTGTTTTGTGGCCTCAATCGTCATCATTTAGCCCTTTTCATTTGTTTATAACACCATTTTAACACAACGCTCTGTATCAGTGCTCATGACGCCAAACCACTCATTGGTCTGCACTTGAAATCAGAATGCTGTTTGTGCTTTCAAAAATAATGATGATAATGGTGGTGATGATGATGATGGTGAAGACATTAATGATAATGTTGTTGTTGTTGATGATGATGATGATAATAATGATAATACCATTAATGATAATAATAATCATGACAATAATAATAATAATAATAATAACCATAAAAATAACCATAAAAATAATAATAACAACAACAATATTATAAATAATGGTGTAACAATAGTAATCATCCTCCTCATCATCATTATTATCATCATAATGATAATAATGATAATGATATAATGAATATAACAACAATAACAACAACAACAACAACAGTAACAACAGTTAGGATAATGATCAAATAATAACAATATCCTTTGATACTTTTCATGATCGAGACAGTCGTATTGTAATTTTTGCCATAGCATGGTCAAGTTCTCTCTTTTTTTTTACACTTTATTGGGATATTGAGGAAAAGCCTTTTTATCCAAGCGTGTGTATGCATCGTGCAGGCTTTGAAGTCCTGATCACTTGTTTAGATACCTCCAAAACAATAATTGTAAGACTAAATATCGTCCACTTACATAATCCAATTTAGGCCCTACTTTTCTGAGTGCGGCTAAACATTTGACAAAAGAGGTAGTAATCATTGCTCCCAATGAATTGAACATTCCTCTGGTAAAAAAATAAATAAAATAAAAATAAGACTAACTAGGATTTATCTAGGTTAATATAAATCACGATGTCGATTATTGCGTGAAGATATTTTCTTGACGTCTGGAGAGTAGCCTAGGGAGGAGTCGAACTTATTTACCCAAGATCAATAGTTGGCCTCCACCCCCGTCTTCTATTGACCCGAAATTGAGGAGGCGATTTGACCGGAAGCTACGTAAGGAGAGGTCTGCTTGGTGCTACTATATATAGGTATATGCTCGTCACACCTGTTTTATTCTTAAGTAATTTTATATTCAAGGGCGGGTATCTATATCACATCGATCTGAAATGTGAACCTTATTGTCATTCAACCTAAATGGAAAATGATATTTGATATAGATTCAACGACAAGAAGTGATAAATGGAATCTTAATAGCTATACAATGTATTAGTTAGAGGAATCTTTGATACCAACCTTTGTAAAGGTGTGATTAGTTCCCCGAAACACGCGCGCGCGCACACCCACACATATATACACAATCCTACAGTAGTGAGATATCTTTTACACCTTTTAGTTATTAAAGTATGCTTACCCTGTTTTCACGCTTATTTTCTTGAAAGTACCTTCTAATTGTATCCATTAGGTTGTATTATACACATTAACTTTACATTGTCTTCTGATATTGGTGCCTGAACTCTAAAGGCACCATACTTTTCACTTGTTTAGTTCTGCTAATAACATTGTTGTGTTTCAAGATTAAAGGTGCTACCACGCTACATTAATGAAGTGTGGGAGGCAGATGTTAGACAATTGTTGTCTTCTTCATTTTTGATACTCATACATTATCACATGTATTTTGTTCATTTACGTTTTTGCAATAATTACAAATGATTATGTTCTGCTTATACATTGTATGTAATTTTCTCTGTTTATTTGATGGAAATGAAAATAAATTTGAACTTGATGTATATAGAACATGTGAAATGAGAATGGGGAAAACATTATCCGTTCTCACTTTATGGAAAAACCTGTTCTTTGTTTCGAGTTTGTTATGTGAGCCCAGGTATTATGTCTGCAATGGCATTGTCACAAACATGTTACTTTCCAATAGATGTTGGAGTGCATGGGCATATCTTTTTGATTGTATAATTTTATGATTATAATAGATTCATAAAACATTGTCTGCAGTTTAGCATTTATCATAGGACACATTGCATGGAAATTAGGAACACTCCAAGTTTCTGCATAATCCTCTTTAACTTGCGCATTTATTGTTTTAGATAAATGCAACAACAACAACAAAAGTCGCCATTCAAACCCGGATGTCACACTCAGCTAGTGTTAATATAATCAGGGAGGTCACCTCCCTAATATAATACATCAGTAATAAGTAAATACCTCCAAAAGTTAAGTAGCTAATTCTCCCGCGGGGAAGTAAAGAATGAGTAAAATCAAAGAATTCTTGAGGTTTATCAAGCTCTCGTAACATCCGTCGGTTCGATCCAGAAAGAACATGCTAATTTTCAAGTTGAGATACGACCGATATTTTGCACTTCAATCCTTGAAGGGGTTGAATCATAGGAGTTGTTATGTTTTGAATTTCAGTTTTCATGCAATGCTTTATCTAGCATATGGATGGGGGGGGGGGGCGGTGGAGTATTGCTGTCGACCTGGGCTGATCGCTTGATGAATCGTAGTTGAATTAATACGGTCGTCTCTTCATTATGCAGCCGCCACTTCAAAAGAGGCCTCCTTTCTTATCAGTGCAACCATCTGTACGCATTGACGGAGTATTGGAATGCGCGCTTTATCTATTTCTTTATCATCTCTTTCTATCCATCCATCTATCCATCTATCTCTATCTATATATATATATATATCTATTTGTCTTTCTCTCTATATATATATCTATTTATCTATCTATTTATTCATTTATCTATCTATCTGTAAATATCGATCTATTTATCTATCTGTTTGTCTATCTATCTATCTAACTTTAAATTCATCGGTGACGGATGATTCGTCTGTCTGTCTTCAACCTATAATCTTTCTGAAGCAAGAATATCATATTTATGTTTGTGTGTGTGTAAGTGTAATCTCATAATATGGTTACTTGCTTATATATCATTATCTATTGATACACATCTCTCCCCATAAGTCATAGAGCAGCAATAAATCACAAAACACTCATGCATGGATACATATGTTTTTCTTAAATTCTTTGCCTTCTTTCTTTTATCAGATATATACATTATTTTCTATGAATAAATTTATCTATTATACATATCTCTATCTATATATCTAAATGAATATATATATATATATATACATTTGTATTATATATATACATATATGTTATGTTTTATATATATATATATATATGTATTTCTCTCCGTCTTCCTTAAATGTCTAACTCTATAAATCTTTCAACTCAATTCCACTTCACCTGTCCATTACTTTCCTTCTTCCATACCTCGAATTTATCGAGTTTATATGTCTATCCTATCACTACCCCTCGTCTATTCATACCATCCATACTCTCTTCTTACTTGCAGTGTTGTGTCTGTGTGTGCGTGCGTGTGTGTGTGTGTGTGTGTGTGTGTGTGTGTGTGTTGTGTATGTGTGTATCTCAGCATCCATTGGTTGTGACGTGATAGTGAAATCGGCATCGAGGGTAATCTAGTTTTCTAAATCCGCATTGATTGATCCCCGCTGGTTGCAATACAGATGGACCAATGTTGGCTATGGACGCACACAGACAAAAAAGAATAATGATGTTTGCTGTACTGACAGGAAGATTCAGCCATTTGTATATAAAACAAGACAGCTTCGCATGCTGTTTGCCGACTTCTACCAAATTAACATAAAAAGTAAACACAAACAGTAAGTTCATTAGTTCTCCGTTCCATATCGACCCAGGCAATCTATATCATTTGCTGAAAATTTGTAATTAGTCGATTTATTGACACTATTTGCAATAATTCGTACACTTTATGTTTAAATCAGCTATATTGTTTCAACTCGGAAAATATTATCTTCAAACATAGATGCACGTGTATGTTATGATACGAGACTTGCGTGTTAGACACACTGAACTTTAAAGTAATGAAAAAAAGAAACTTTGATTATTTTAACTTATAAAAATGATTAACAAAACAAAACTTTGATTTGTTTAACTTATTCAGTTGTATACACATAACTCTTAACAAAGTTATTTTCATTTCATTTTCTCCAGAACTTTGCGTTTTACACACCAATGATTCTTTCTCTCAGCATACTATGATAGCAAAATCGATGCTCGCCTTGTGCATGCCTCCGGGCTCCTGTGTTCACTACAGAAAAGGTTAAAGGTTGCAGCTATCGCTTTCACTGTGTCTGCAATGTAGAGACAGTTTTTGCTTCTTTAAGGCTGTGCCATCAGATAGATGATACAGAATAGGTATTTCTAGCTTGTTAGCATACAGGCAGCTCAACGTAATGAGTTTGAATTTATGCTGTTCTACCAGAGTTTGTTTGGCGTTAATGTAATGTGTATGCATGTGTATTATGTACGTGGAAGCGTGCTAACAGGTTCGTGTTAGAGTTCCTTTCATATGAGCCGTTGTCAGCAGCATTCATTGTTATGGTCATTGTGAAGTTAGTTCAAATGATTGTGTAGAATAGGAAAAATCCCTCTGCATAATTCATCAGTCGTTAACCCAGTATGGATTAAAGTACAGATTATCTAAATTGCCCTGATAGTACTTAAAGGGGAAATAAATTTATTATTAATTTTCTATCCGCAAAGAAATATCATAGATATTTCCTGACACAAGGTAGCCTATGTTAACATGCACATCATCAAATTGTATTGTTTTCTACTCCTTTCAGAGAATGAACACACAATTCAAATCTGCGTGCGTCATTCACACAACTCTCTCACGTCTTATAATACATGAACAATGCATCGATACATGCACTAGTCACCTTTCCCATTCGAAATAAATGGAGTGTGCCAGGTTTGGTGGATCCAAAGACCTTCATGCTTACTGATTCCTCAATGGCCGCAACGATGACAATTTGACATGCCCATCTGGCGATGAACACCGGAGTAAAACAGAACCACATCGCCTTGCCAAGATCAGTCACGTGATGCTGCTGTATTATAATTGTATCTCTCATTAAGGTCACATGATCTATGATGACCTTTTTACACTCTGACACTATAACGCTGCTTGCATGCAGAAATGCCACAGTGATACAAAAGAAAAAGAAAAAAGAAAAGCAGTGCCGGCATAATACAATGTTTAAACGATATACCGCCACTGCAGTGTGCGGACAGTCGATACTTCATTCAGTCACCTGTTCCTCTTTTTCTAATATTCTCAGTTTTGGTCAGAGTTTTCAGGATGATAATGGTATCACCTTCAAAAGAACACTTATATAATCAAATATACGTAATGTAGGAACGTCACTGTGTTCTTTCTTTTGTTTTATTCTTAATTACATTCTCAGTACATTGTCTTTTCTTTCATATTAATACAGTTATGATTGAAAGATATCGGATGAAATCGGATGATATCGGATTGTGTTCATGTGTTGGCGTGTGTTGGCGTTAAAGCAGCTTAGTATATGTATATACTGTATATATAATATACACATACTGTATGAATGAAGCAGATGATTTATCACATATTGCAGGGTTTAATCTTCATCACTTATGCCCATCCATGACAATCAAACACATCCATTAAGAAATCAAATCTCTTTAATGTGGAAGACATGCTGTGTTTGACAATGAAAGGTAATAGTGTCCGGATGAACGCCCCAAACCCCATAACAGTCCTGATGACATTATTTTAGAGTAAGGCTGAATTTTGTGACGCCACAAAATAACCTGAAATAGAGAGGGGATCGTACTTTATCCAGATTTAATAACATAGCGATATCACATATTACCCGGGTTTATTGGAACGCTAGTAACAGCGTCAGTGTTGCAGTTCCGCCGATGTGAAGAATTCCCAAATGTCACGCGTACATCTCACCGGCCGCTACGCCCCAAGGGGGGAAAGTGTACGACATCACACACGCAGGGGGGAAAAGAGCTCATAAGGAAAGCGCTGCAGGCTTGCATATTATGCAAGCACACGGTTGACAGAGCGCCGTAGAGTATGGCTAGATGCCGTACCTTACACGAAGCAACTTGGTATGGCGTTAGATGAAATACCGTTTTTTTCCTCTGCCTTCAACCGTTATCAGAGGAAAAACAAATTGCATACCGGACACATTCTAAAAAGGGAACTACAAGATGGACAAAGAGATAGACATACTCACAGAATAAGCAGACAGACAGACAGACAGATAGACATAGACAGACAAAAACATATCAAAACAAGGACCGAACAATGAAAAGACGGAGAAATATATTTGAAACGTGACAGGATGATAATGCAATCATTGTCTCAAGGTAAACATACTGATGCATGGTCTGAAAAAGACGGCGGATTGTATTATGAGATGAACAGTTTGAATTGATTTTTACATGACTCAAGTTCTCATAGTCTAGACTATAAGGTCTTCGATTGTTTGGTTCGGAAGAAATTCATATTTTCTTGTGCACTGTTGTTGTTGTTGGGTTGTTGTTTTTTTCTTGGGGGTGCAACAAAGTTGAATATAGTGTTGTCATTTTTTTTTACAAAAATGATACTCTCTAAAAAAAAATCGAGTGAAAATATTCACTCTTAAAAGAGTGAATACAAAAAAAATGAATTTAGAGTGAAATTGGAGTGAATTTAGAGTGAAAATGTTCATTTTCACTCGTTTTGGAGTGACCTCAGGGATCACTCCAAAATCTTCGAGTGATCCCTGAGGTCACTCCAAAATGAGTGAAAATGAACATTTTCACTCAAAATTCACTCCAATTTCACTCTAAATTCACTCTTTTTTGTATTCACTCTTTTAAGAGTGAATATTTTTACTCGATTTTTTTTTAGAGAGTACAGTTATCTAATTGGTAGCGTTTATATTTGATATAATTATCATCAAACACTTGAATGTTTTCGTACCGTTTTGATAAAGTTCATCTTTGTGATGTGTAAATAGGGCAATATTAACAGTAGGAATTCCATTTTTATGTTTTTGTGTGTTCCGGTTGTTCTTGAACCTCACTAATATATTTTCTGAATGCAAGCCAATTAAAAAGAAATAGTGTGTGTGTGTTTTTTTTTTCAGGGTGCACTTTAATTACATGCATTTAAATGTATAAATGTGGGTTTTTTTCTGTGATGAATATCCAATAACTGAAGTTGGAGTGGTGGTTAATCCAACTGGAATCATGCGGGAGGTCCGCAATCCGTATAGAGTGTTTCTATGTCGACTCCTTCAAGGTATTCTGCATGAGTGACCATACGGTGTTAGCCTTTCCTGCCAGTCACATCATAGAGTGTTATGAAATGGACATGATCTGCACAATGTCTGTCGACGGGCGCAAGAAAACTTGATAGACAGCTTTGGAATAATTTTTTTTTTCATTTACCATAACGCCAAATATGCAGGTGTCAAGAGATGCCAGTGCGATTAATTCACATCACTATGTTGCTGCAGACACAATAACGGGAAAATCACTTTCTTCTTCACTTCGCTTCTTTGACCATTTTAGAGCCAGGTTTGTTTGTTTGGTTGGTTGGTTGGTTGGTTGGTTGGTTTTATTTCTGCATTTTAAAATCCCATATATTAAAAAAAAAACTTATATACTTTTTTTTTAGCATTATATAGCATTAGTCGATGCAAAAGGTTTAGCACTTTTATTACAAAGCAATGCAGAAGTAGATCATAAAGATCACAACAATCTCAGCTAATGTACTCTTGTGGTACTCTTGTGACTCTTGTGACAGTATGTCGGTGGAGATAGAATATCACCCAGAATATTTTTGTTCTTATATTCCCATGATCATATCATTCGAACATGACTACTTGATAAAAGCTATAATGGTCTTTTTCTGACTAAAGAAGAACAACCAAATTTACCAGCAATATACAGGTATTTGGACTCTCGAGAACCAAAAAAAAAAAAAATTATAATTGATTACAGTAGGTTGGGATCCATCAGAAGTTAGGCCTGTGGTCAGAACTTTGCAATAAACCAGAATTTTCTCAGGTAAACTTTCCTTCAGTTGACGTCACCTCATTAAAATCAAAGCAAATTTATCCCGGGCTTTAAGTAGAGTAAACTCGATTTGTTGAAATACGATAGAGGAATAGACCTACTTAAGTTTATATAAGTTCCATGACAGGAACAATTTTGACATTATTTTGCATATTGAGTTCAGCATGAAATCTATAATTTGTAATTAGTAAGTGATTTTTTTTTATTGCATCTGTTAGCAAACGACGATAGTCACGCGAAACATATTTTGAAGAATTTAGAAGAAAGATTATTCTGTTCGCTCGAGATTGAAAAAAAAGGTTCATGGATATTTTTTACGCAGAACATCTTTTAAGACATTAAGCGTTAAGACAAGATTTTATCTTTAAAAAAAGAATGATACTTACAGACAGGTTTCATTGTATCGTCATCTAATTTGCATACCTTGTTAATTTGTGTTCTGTTGAAAGATGAATTGAAATCGATTTAAAATGACATGAAATGCATGAAAATAGTCACCATAATGCTGAGGCCATTCATCAAGCAGGAGTAGTGTCCGTTTTAAATGAAGTAAAATAGACGTCTAGATGGTGACAACAAACCCCAGCAGTTATACATCAATATTATCCAATGAATGTTTGCAAGAAATATCAGCATATCCAACTGGTGTATTATAAACTTCAGAAGTTGATTTTTCATAGAAGAACTTGTGGTTTCTTAGTCAGCCAATATTCGTTTGTCAGGTTAAAGTCAACAAGTACTCAATATGTCAATTGAGTAAAATGAGGATAGGTATGAGATTTTGAACATAATCTGAAAGCCTGGTGAAACAACGTTGAAAGGACTGAAACTTATTAGTCACCTGATTACTGCAGTCGTTGAGTATTCTGACATCGCGATACAGTGACAAATTAAGCCTCAATCAAGCCATGACGTTTTCTTGCGCGGGAAATGACGACTTCCTGCGCCACAACGACCCAAACGACTCGGACATGAGTCCGGACAAGCCCCTTTTGTGGGTTTCCATCAGTACTTTAAAATTCCCTTCTCTGTGTTATTAGGGGCTAATAAGTCTCTGATAATTTGTTTGTAGAATATGGCGCTTAGCGTTTGTTGTGTGTGCATCGTATTACTTCAGCGTGACAGGAAAAACAGATTTTGCCTAATTAAGGAGAGTTAGCCGCCGCGAGAATGTGTAATCGAAAGTGACTTTTTTTTTTTTCGTACAGGCATTAATCTCAGTTTCTGAAGCTTTCCACGGTGATAGTTTGCAGGCTCCGAAATCGCATGGATTTCTTCAGTTTTCAGGCTGTAGTGAAACGCGACTGACTGGTATCAATTTCTGCCTAACGTTGCCGAATTAGATAGGATTATCCGTGTTTGATCACGTTTGTCGTTCATGGTTTGATGAGGTAAAATTAGTCAAGGTCACGCAGTTCTCGCTACAAAATGTTAATCAGCAGTGGATTTGCAAGCAGAGCCCAATATCAACGGGGGCAGGGATGGGGAGGGTGGGAAAATAATGACGGATCGATTTAAGATTTGTTGTGATAAATGTGCTTCATTTCCTATCCACTAACAAGCCACATGTCAATAAGTTTGCCTGTACCTATCCACGTTAAACTTGTGTATATACACTTGTATACATTTTCGATAATTGTTAACCTATATCTATACCTTTGATATTTTAGGTAAATTTGTATAAACCTATGTTTTAAATTAACTGTAACATAGCCTAAGAGTTAAAGTTGCCAAATTGACATAAAGTATCCCGAAATGGAAATGAAATAAACCAAAGATTTCACTTATATCGACCAGTAATGAGAGCTCTTGTATATATATACAGCACCTTTGAAATATGCACATTATCGTTTTCTTCAACTTCATTATTCATTTATTTTCTTGGTTTATCTATATCTATATATCTGTTTAGTCATTACTTGTCTGTCTGATTTCTGCATTTAAACAAGCTTGATTTCATGCAGGCCTCATATGTCTTTGATTATTTTGTCCATTGTATGTACGATGAGTAAGATTGTTTATTTGTATTGTTGTTGTTTTTATTTTGATGTATAATAAATGAAAAACTAAGAAAATGATCGGAACGAAAATCAGATATCATTTTGTCCACAGCCGAGGACAAAAATTAGTGTAACTCTATCGTTTTTCAAAGTTAATCTTATCACCAAAAAAAAAAAAAAAATGTAATAATCGGCAAAATAAGGTTTTGACGAAAAGGTATTCCGCACGTGGATATGACTCTTCCCAGATATATAAAATGTAAATGCCCACTCTCTGCAATATTTGACACATTAAATCACCGCGAATTAACGCATGCATGTTGTCGATTGTCGGTACACCATTCCAAACTGCATTTGGCATTTGGCATAAGCTGTCGCATTCCCGGGTCGCGTTTTACCTGTTGTCAATATCAAGGCCATATACCTTTACTCATAATTTACATGCCGTCATATTTTCCCATCAACGTGCATTACTGCTTCCTCTCTTTGCATGGGACGAAAATGTCAGAAAAGTCAATGGTATTCGATTATCATCATTTGAAAACATCAGGGAGATGTGTTTGTCTTTCAAGAATATACTTAGTATTCGTCTGGGCATTCTCTTTTCCAATCCGTGCATATAATATCTCAAGCTACCTGTATTCATGGATGAAGGAGTTGTGTATACCTACGTCATTCTCTGTGGACGGAGCCGTCAAAATTTGTGTAGTCTGCTCATGCAAGACGGAAGGAAAATCAGCAACAGGAAATGTCATTCAATTTTGATTCCACATTGGAGACGAATATTCATTAGGCAGTAACATGCATCCCTGGTTGCATTATTTGCATTCTCCGCCAACTCTCTAGCTGCTCTTCCTATATACTCTCTTCCCTTCTCCCTCTCTCTTTTCTCCCTCTTCTCCTCCAGCCTCTATTCTCTTTCCTCCTCCTCCTCCTCTTCCCCTTTCTCCTCCTCCTCCTTCTTTTTCTCCTGCTCCACTTTCTGGTAAGAGACTCCAACTGCAAATAAAACACTCTGAGAAATCTTGACAATATCCTCAATGTAACTGCGCTGTGGTGTACTCCTGTTGAAACTAAGACAGCAACTACAGTAATAACTTATTTTTAGGAACAGTTTCAAAGTGTTGAAACTAATGATTTTTAGTATGTGAAGAAACACTTTACACGAGCTCATGTGTCTACCCTAACACCGTTTGGTTATTTTGTCTTGAGATTTGATACATTGTTTTCCCTTTATGTAATTGGCCAATGCCAATTATTAGAACGTGTTACATTGATTCAGTGTTTCCGCTGATTTACATTTTTTATATTCTTTGTACAACTTTGGCCTACTAGACGCACAGAAGGCCAGATGGAAATCTTGTTGACCTAACAATAAAAAATAGGGATCCAGCTGTGTTTTCGGATGCAACAACTATAATCTACCAGCACAGTTACTATTATTGTCCTTTTTCTATCATCCTTTGATTAATTAGACATCGCTTTATATGTTTCATATCTTTCAGCAATATCAAAATGTGTAGGTGGCGATATATAATGGATTCAACAAGTCATTTTTAGATGTGGCAGTTACTAAGTCCCTTTTAAAACAAAGCACACCCCTCTTATGAATAAAGTTCTTCCTGAAATAAAACAAAAAACAAACTTGTGAAATCTGACATATGGAAGGATGAAATACTTCTAACGAAACATGAGGCGTCAATGCACCCACATAAAATCAGTCATATAGCATCTTGTATCCTCTATTAGCAGTCGCTGAATCTATGTGATGATACAGGCATCCCATGCTTTAATATGAACCCAATTATACTAGGATTTTCCCAGAGGAACAAGTTTTTAAACACCGCTGAAGTTTACCATGTCCAGAGCAGCGAACGTCCGTGAGGAATAGTACTGCACATACATTTGAATACCATTTAAGATAGTTTCCGAAGATCTGATTCAGTTCAAAATCCTAACGAAATATCTTAAGGGACATGTGTACGTGATTGCAGAATATTAAGCTTGTACTCTTAACCTGTACGTAATGGTAGACAACTGATGATTTAACTAAATTCGTCATTTCTGTGGAAATATTGCTCTTCCGCTAAACACTTTCTTAACTTTACGCGCATTTTACAGAAACTCAATATTTTCACCTCTTATTTCACTATCCCATACTTTAATCCTCACTCCCAAATAATAATATACCTTTTTAAGATGTATCTCATCTGGGCAGTCTCTATAACCCAACAAACATAGCATAGTTTTCATCACGGAGGTTCGCATGTAGCTCACGGACGTTCGGAACAAACAAGATATTGAACAATGCAGCTCTCTTGAGTTGAAAACGCATTCTACTCACAACAAACAGCAATTTCATGTCGAGAACAAACTCCTCTACAAAATCCTGAATAGATATTACCAATTCTCAATTATATAAGCTTGTTTATCTTCTTATACTGAGGAATCAAAGAAAACAGTTTTTCCATCTCTCGTAAATGAACGTACAAACGTACGTGTAATCTCAGTGACGTAGTCCATCCTTGAGAACGAATATATTTATTAAAATTTCGTTATCATTAAGTAAATATTCAGGTCCTAACCTTGTTATATAAAGTCTACAATGCAAAATTTGCTTTTTATATAACGAACATGATCACAGCTAAAATTATGACAAAGAATTAATATAGAAAAACAACAGAAATGTGTTCCGTTATAGAAATACGAAGTTTAGCTGAGGAGGGCAAACGAATACGTTAGGAAGAAATCCCTCTGTGTTTGCTCCTTGTGTTACACACTGTTACCGAGGAGAATTGGTGTTATTATATTAGTCAGAAATGATAATAGGTTCGATACTGCGAAGTTTCGTCATAACAAGACACAATAAGTCCATATAACTTGGATGGATGTTTGTGACTTCGATATTATACAATATGGTTTGTTATAACAAACCTTTTGTAGCGCGTCATTTCGGAGGCTCGTTGTTCATACAGTTTGTCAATACGAAAATTGATAGAGTTTGTATAATTATGAAGCTTTTTTATTCGGTAAATGATAGGAATCTCCGAAGGTTAACCGAAAGGCTTATTAATTGGAACATGAAAAATTATGTTCGCTTATCCAAATGTGGAGAAACAAGTTAACAACTAAAATCCTCCAATTTCAAAACCTCATAATAACCGTTTTCACCTAAACGAATATCAGGCCCATTCCACTTTTAGAAGAACGGACCTAAAAATAATGATCCTTAATATCTATTTTCGAAGAACATTTCTAATAACAAACCCCCTGAATTAACTGCAATTTTTTTTTTTCCATTTTGGAATAACAAACCTTTGGACATCGGAGAAACGAATCTTTGGAAGAGCGAACGTATCAAAGTGCGACCTTAAACCTATTGTTAATAATTACTTTTTTTAACATGTGTTTTCAAAGTAAGCACAAAAGCACAAACAAATTGACGATCTCTCTGTCTCTTAAATGTAAAATGAAAAAAGAAATCTTGGAAAAAATTACAAATGAATATTGCTTTTCATTGATGAGTATAAAACAACACCATGTGATGATAAGCGGAGGAATTGTGTGTTTTCATCAGCCAATAATTGTATACTGCATGATTTTTGTTTGCTTGTGACGGCATTTCGATGAATAAAAAACATAAACAAACAAACAAAAACTTCTCCAGAGGAATTTGGTATAACGGGAGTGCACTGGCAATTCTTTTCTCTGTGTGTTGGAGCTCGATCCCTTCTCTGTTTCTCAGTCATTTTCATTCAACTGCTTCCACGTCCTTTTGAAACTTTTCCGTTTCTTATTCAACACATGCTCATTACAGACTTCTTCCGTCATTATCCTGAATGTGATTGCGTAGCACTTTTCGGATTTGTTTTGGTTTGTTTTGTTTTGTTTTTGTTTTCAGTTTGGTCGCAGCATGTTCAGGCTATTGAGGGAATGAGAGAAAAATCGTCATGAAGAGAAAAATAAGAATGAATTAAGGCATTCAATATCATGACAATTACAGCGAACGTCCGTTATGGAGACCAAAACTGGATGTGTTCTGTTTGAGACGGCAGCTACCGTACTCAAAAGATAAGCACTTAGAGCACCTGTCACTAAAAAGTGGCACTGATCCTCTTTCTCCTACTATGTAATCCACTGACTTATTCAACCAACGAACATCCGTGAAAAAAACGTTTTCCGTTTGTTATTACAGGTAAATTGAGTGCTGAACGCTATTCACTTTCGGGTATGAGCGGCTCGGTGATTTGGTAATATTTTCAACTAACATTAATCTTATGTGCAGTGATATATTTGTAATTGTCAGAAATTTCCTTTCTCGGACAGAACGTCCGTGAGCGAAACTTTCAGAACCTGTAACAGTACAAATTGTCTCCAGAACCTCATTAGAAAGAAATTTAAACGCACAGAAATTACAGATTACGCAAAATTCCATTTTCCTATAACTTTGTTTTAAGCATTTAGCTGTTTTTTTGTATAATTAAAGGGAAAACAAGCGTAAAATTGTGAGTAAATTTTCAATTGTTTGTTCATCATGATCACATAACGCCTTAAAAATTCTGAAACTACTGCTCTAAACTCATTTTCTACTTTGTAAAACTTTATTTGTCGCTATTCGAGCCAAAAGCTTTAAAGAATACAGGACACTTTCGGGACAAGTTATCCCTATCGGAGGGATTGCATACGTCACGGACGTTCTCTGGAATTATCACGGACGTTCGTTCTACTACTAGGGTCATGTTCCAGGACGGATAACTAATCGGCAGAGAGTACCTAGCCTTCCTAACTCTTTCAAAAATTTGAAAATGTATTGTCAATGCAAATTATAAGAAATTTGACATCCTTACAACATATGTATTGCTCAGAGGGGGATCAGGAGGTGAATTTTCAGAGAAAATATTAATTATTTGCTTGGTTTTTGGTGAATTGCATGGTCCAAAAACTGCGGACGAACCTCAGTCCGCTCCAAAAATGGCATGCAGGTCCTCGGCTAGAGAGCCAAAGGTAAAATGCACCTTCGCCATCAAAGCAAGATGGTGTCCCACTCGAAAACGTTTTAATCATCACGGACGTTCTTTTTTTCTTGGAGGTTCGTCTAAAAATATAATTTCGGTTCCTATTTGACAAAGGATGGACAGAAACTCAAAACAAACATATTATCGTGTTGCTAGATCTTAGTTGATTACGACTCAGAACAATATCGCCAATAACGTTTCATGGGCTACGATTTTTATTAGAAAATAGCGGAGGCACGTCCGTGACGAAAACTCAGTATAATTTTGCATAAAAGAATATTACGTCCCATGTACAGCCAGCAGACGTACAATTTTTGCAGGATATGTCCATTAGGTGGATCACCAAATTTTCGTATACGTTACAGTTGGGACAACAAAGTAGAATTTGCAGCAGCGATAGAAATAAAAGCATCACGGACGTTCGTCTGTTTAGGACTTTGATATTTTAATTGTTCTCTGTAATTTCATACGTGCTCATAAAGTTCTTATAATTTTGTGGTACATACCGATGATATGTCAGATCCAGAACATGGTCAGATATTAGATGCCACGTACCATTAAAAATGCACATCATTAGTTTGAAAAACAAAAATTTTTGTGAAAATAGCGTTTTTACCGTATTTTTACGCTCAAAGTCCTTGTGAAATGAAAAATATCAGGCAAAAGTCAACCAAACCATATATTTCCTGAAAGGAAATTTACCAGTCTTTGAGATGACATGAAAAAATCTGGTTTCTTAGATCATCCTGGCGTGTTCTAAGGGAAAGAATGTCATAAGGTACGAAAATTGGCAATTGTACATCGTTCAAAATTCTCACCCATATAACTCTTCATTTAAGGCATGCAAATGGGATTCCCTACCTTTAAAGTCTGCCGCATTCAGGAATCTGCTCTTAAAGGGAAGCAGTCCTGAGATTTTCACTGTACTGATAATTAAGAAGAGTAAAAAATATAAACTTTCACCAATTTATACGCTTGGACAGCCGGCAAAAAGATGCTACGTAGTGCATGCCCTACTCACCAAGTTGACAGCCGTGCCTCTAAAACCAATTTAAGTGTTCAAATGATTAGTTGCAATTTCATCATATAATGTGAAAGTTTGTGGTTTTATAATTTCAAACAAAATATTTCAAGCGTAGATATATATAATTTACGAAAAATTAATATTGTAAACATAAATTTATATGTATTTTTAAACCAAATATACCATGAACTTGACATCAAATAGGCACGGTCGTTTTCTAGCTTCCGTCCGTGTTGCATACTTCTTAGCGTAGAAACCACTCTCGCACGCAAATCCTTACCATACCAATGTATACATACACAGTACACTCGATCGACTCCGTCCAGTCGATTTTGGCATTCAAACCGAAGATAACCTGTGCATGAGAGAGTCGAATTCTTCAAAGAAAATATTGTTTGTATCTCAATATTTCTGTAAGTAGTCAGATAATCGCCTTTCCTCGAAAAAAAAAAAATATGACGTGAGCCGGGAAGGGTAAACACAGGGGGTCGTAGGGATATGATTTCGCTCCACTTTGCCGTGCATGTCCAGTCGGCACTGGCAGCAGCTAGCTCAGTGGCACTGTACTGCATGCGCAGTCCAACCCGGCTGCAGGCCCACGGTAAATTAAACATAGCTAGCCACTTTCCTTACCTCTCTACGCTTTTTTCCCTCGGTTCTCTTCGAAGTCGATGCTCGAGGTATTTCTGTTTTATAACTCATGTGAGCAAATGGTCAGGATTGCATCTGGTTTCAGGAGTTTTCTCGGTTTATAACCGAGGGCCACAGCCTGCCGGTCCACGTAAAAACATCGCTTCACAAATTGTCCACGCACAGGTAGGTCACAACACGATTTCGAGATTTTGTAGGCCCTAAGTTTCTTATGTTCGGCATCGTTGTACCGATATTTCCCAGCCACACAGCTCACCTTTCACGATACTTTTGTTGGTCTGGGACGGAAAAAAGGATTTTCCTGGGAAATTTTCTGCACGATTCGAGCAAAACTACTGATGTAAGATAGCCTGACCAGACGACGCTGAATGCGGTCGCCCCTGTAGTGTACTAGCAGGCCTGTGTAGAATCGTTTCTATCTACAAATATGTACACTCTGTACGTACTATATTAGTCCGGGAGCCAGCGGGGGTCAGCCTAGCTGAAAAGGTTACCAATTTTTACGTATACAGCAATTTAATACATATGCCCCTGAGTATGGAAATGCACGTCTGGCTGGTCATCGGTGGTGGGTGTGGCCAGGAGGGCCAAAAAAAGGACCCCTCAAAATTAGGCTAGCCTAGCTGGAAAAGTAACCCCATGAAAACAACTGGAACTTGTTCGTTACACTTACAGGATAAATGAATGACCATTGCCAGACGTTTTAAGTGGTGGGGGGTAGCCGCCAGACGCTCTTAAAGGCCCCACTCCAGCTAGGCTAGCCTAGCTGAAAAAGTAACCTCATGAAAACCACTGGAACTTGTTCGTTACACTTACAGGATAAATGAATGACCATTGCCAGACGTTTTAAGTGGTGGGGGGTAGCCGCCAGACGCCCTTAAAGACCCAAATTTTTCCAGCTAGGCTAGCCTAGCTGAAAAAGTAACCTCATGAAACCCACTGGAACTTGTTCGTTACACTTACAGGATAAATGAATGACCATTGCCAGACGTTTTAAGTGGTGGGGGGTAGCCGCCAGACGCCCTTAAAGACCCAACTTTTTCCAGCTAGGCTAGCCTAGCTGAAAAAGTAACATAATGAAACCCACTGGAACTTGTTCGTTACACTTACAGGATAAATGAATGACCATTGCCAGACGTTTCAAGTGGTGGGGGGTAGCCGCCAGACGCCCTTAAAGACCCAACTTTTTCCAGCCAGGCTAGCCTAGCTGAAAATATGACCTAATGAAACCCACTGGAACTTGTTATTTACACTTACAGGATATATGCATGGCCGCGTTGCCAGACGTTTTAAGAAGTGGGGGGGGGGGGGGTAGCCGCCAGATGCCCTCAAAGACCCAATTTTACCAGCTAGACTATAGCCCTGGCTGGAAAAGTAACCTCCTGAAAACCACTGGAACTTGTTCTATGTTGGTATCTCACCTGATAAACACTGTCGACATAGTATTCTGGTGTTCTTTCAATAACTTTCCACACTTTTGAGCTATTATGACCACCAAATTCACTCCTCAGATCATCTAATGATTGCTGCCAAGTGTTAATATTGGTGAAGTCCGACTACGTCAAAGGTCAAAAAGTCAATGAACTAGGCCTATGCCATTTGAAAATCTCTGTAATCACAAAGTCGATACGTGGACGAGACATCACTTTGCTTTTGCCTTGTTAGATGGTGAATATTAATTGTAAGCTTCCGTTTCTAATTCATACAGCACCAGCATACATGTCTGAGAATAGCGGTAAAGAAGATTAGAGTCTTTGGCAACAAGTAACGCAATCTGTGCCAGGGACTTTGGACAGTGTGTGCATCGCTATGGAGGTTTTCCGCGCCAATCGGCACCCGAAGGACACAAAGGGTTTAAATAGGCATTCCTTTCACACTATATACGCCCGTGAATTCGTCATGCTCTTTTCCTTTTCTGCTTAATCGCAGATTTTGAACAAATAGGTATTAACGTGGGACCTTTAAGGTACCAATTTAGTAAAAAGTGACTAACTTGTTCTTAGTTTAACACACTACAAGTTGCCTAAGTTTGAGAGCCGCTGGCAACAACGGATCAGTTTTTAGGCGACAGATAATGCTATTGTAATTCGCCATTTAATGTCACGTGCTCTTGCCAGAACGTTTCAGTATCATCATCACCTAGAGTCAAGGTCAACTATGACTAATTTTTTCTTCCATCCTGGAATGACATCTTAAGCTAAATGGCTTTGATACATTAGTTGTCATCTTGCGAACTTCCTGTTGGATTCTTTTTTTTTGGGGGGGGGGGTATAGGGAATGACAATGGTACTCGCACAAATTGTTAGTATTTGCTGAGGATGAGCTCAGAGACTTTATTTGCTCAAGCAAATATCACGTTACTCACAGACTGTGTATATTTACACTCAATCCTGTGGGTATACTTTTTTTTTTGGGGGGGGGGGAGGGAGGAGGGAGTACAGCGTTAAATTTCTGGCTAGTAGAAGCCGTGAATTGAAATGGGTCTGGATGACAAAGCGAAGTCTGTGAATGGAGGGAAAAATAATCCAAAACCTCGGGGCTACACGGTCTGGGAGATTTCCAACGTTTGTATACCTCAGTATAAAGAATGAGTCATGCTACTCGGGGCAAAACGTGGGAATGAATTCGTCCTCAGCGTACACAAAGAAAATGAAATGATGTGGAGCTTTTTCCCCTAACTTTCTCATAGCGTCGACCTCCAACTTGATAGAATTCCCATCTTACTGCTCGCAGATTTGCAAACAGTGAGGTTTTCACCACAACACAGCGATAATGAAATACCTTACAGTGGTTATAGGTATGATGCGTCATCACTCATAGGTGTGACTGTTCAGAGGTGCAAGAGGATAGATGTGCTAACTTAAAACTTGTATTTAAAAAAGATACATTGATATACATTGATTACAAGGTACAGCGTAGGAGCTTATACAATCATGTTACGCTCCTGGACCTTAAGTGGTTCAAGTGGTTTCTTGAATAGACAACGCACGATGTCATTCTATTTCGAGAGCCGCATATGTTATTTTGGCTTGTAGATTCTGGCAGCGCACTATATATATATTTGCTTACATCATAGATTTTTTTTTTCACCGATTATCATAACAAGGCTTTAAGTATGAAAGTGAATACTTGCATAATGCCTCACGTGGATACAGTGCATACAGATTAATAACCACATAACTTGCTGCGGTATGAATAATTAATGAGATAGCCTTCATCCCGGCCTATCACATCTGGGCTGTATATCGCATAATGAAATCAGGGCAGTACGCAGCAGGGGTCCCTGTATACTATGTGTGTGGGGTGTGGGGGGGGGGGGGGGGAGGGTCTAGATATTTTCAGAGTATGCCTTTTTATTAAGCAACATCCTGAGCAGTTATAGAAATTAAAAAGTATACAACGTGAAATTGCAAACCCTTCATTGGCCCCTAACGCCTTCAAGAAACTTTCTTGCATACGAACTGAATCAAGTGTGATCTATAATCAACCGGGATCCTCCGAGTGAAATCATTCTGAGAGGACAATCGCAGAATACGTTTCAAAGCTTGAGAATAACAATCATAAACATGCCACAAAACAACAACAAAAGAATGCATGAGATTTGCAGCGAAAAGAACACAACAGTGCCATTTGCAGCAGATAATACATTTAAAGCTCTTTAAATAGATATGCTGCATTTTATATATATACGGAAGGCTGTGATAAAAGCTAAAATCAACATTTTCTATGTATGTGCAAAAAATAAGTCTATGGCTGCAGTTATAGAGGCAGATTTTATAACAAGTTTATACTGCACTTAACAATGATATTAGCACCTATAATGAGCTCTGTTAAAATGCGCTCATCTGTATGCTTTCTTTGCGGTAGCAGTAATAATTTGCTTTACTCTTGCTTGCGAAAACAGTGTCACTAGTTCGTGCAAACATATTGTCCAAGCTATATACGCTACAATAGTCAATAATTCTCTGTTTCTGACTACCATTCTATCTCTTACGCAGAGAAAATGGCAATGATCGTAAGATGTGTATTGCACAAATCGTTTCTCTTCGGATGGCGGGTGCCATTGTAACAATGGAACTGTTTCTTTGTCACAAATAGAGAGACTTCATAATAAGCCTTAACTTTACACATGTTCCCCTTAGGTTTCCAAAAATTCTATGCCTGGCGAACTGCTTGTAAATACCTTGTGTGCGTAATGGTGATTAAAGTTTTATGTTTTCCAAGCAGACGTTTACTGTCATATTTTGAAATGAAGAATCTTTCAGATACACACATGGTAAGCACCACCAGCTTTTGTAATGAAAAACAAATAGTTTCAAAAGTGGTTTGCTTTTAAAATTTTCACTCAAAGATCTATCGTCACTCACACGGCAGTCTTGATAGTGCATTACATTAGATTGTTTGTATTCGCAATGTCTGATAAATTATTCGGAATAAAACAATAATTTCGCCTCAGACAACTTCAAACATCATTTACCATAACTATGTTTCCCTAATAATTTCATTGAATAATGACTAAACCAAGGTATCAGGTAATGACATTATACAGACAGACACAAGTTTCAATGGCTGCATGATTATCAAACCCAGCTTGAATATCTGAACATGTTAACACAGTGGGTGCCAAGATTGGTGACGACAAGCTCTCCGCTAGAGGCCAGTGCCATACCGAGAGGACCACTCAAACCATCCGATTCATTCAGGAGATGACGGATGAAGAGTCCGTCGGGAGAGAAGAGTTGTAGCCTGTCAGCACAGTCCGCCACCAGTATATTTCCCTCCTGATCGGTGCAGACACCAGTCGGACCAATGAATTGACCGTTGCTGGAGCCACAGGAGCCAAAGGTGCAGATATGGTTACCCTGGAAGTCGAAGATCTTGATGCAATGGTTGCAATGATCCGAGACAATGATGCGATTGTTACTTATGGTGACGTATCGTGGTTCGTTGAACTGGTTATCGGCGTCGCCTCGAGAACCAAAAGTGTGCATAAGGTTTCCGTCGGGGTCATGGATGGTGATTCGATGCTTGCCGATGTCGGTGACAACCACACGGCCGTCCGTGGCAAGGGCTATTCCGTAGGGCTGCTTAAAGAGGCCGTTGTCTCCGAAGTGCAGGATGTACTGCCCATAGAGGGTCAGTTTCTGGACCCGATGATTGTATTCGTCAGTGACATACACGCAAGGGTCGTCATCGTCTGAGATGGCGACGTCCAGGGGAAGTTCAAATTGACACGGTTGACGACCTCTCGAGCCAAACTTACATTCGAAACGTCCCTTGCGATTGTACACCTGGATGCGGTCATTGTCGCGATCGACGATGGCAGTGTATTCTCCGTCGGCGGTACACGCCACTCCACTTGGCCAGTCGAACTCCCCGGCATCGTCCGTCTCGTCCTTCAGGTGGAAGAGGATTTGGGGCTTCTTTAGCACCGATTCTTTGGCTGTCCGTTTGGGTGACTTTGGAGCACACTCTGAGAGGGAGCTATCGTCAAGTTCGGTGGAATCAATGGAGCATATTGACCTAGTATCGGTGGCTTGCGACAACTCGCTGAAGGTCTTATCGCCACATTTGATCTCACCGAGTTGTGGGAGGGAATGGTCAACGGAACTCTCCTTAGCCTCAAAGTACAGATTGCTAAGTTGTTCCATGGTAAAATCTTGTTGTGGGGAGACAACGGCAAGTCCCTGTAGCCGTTCGATTACCTGGTCTTTGATGGACAGGATGTCTAGCTCGGATCCATGACCGAGGGCTTTCTCCGTGAAGTCAAAACCACTCAGTAAGTTATCTAATCCAGATTGCAAACTCCTGCGGTGTGCGTTGAGCTGTTGTTTGCGACCCTGACAGATACGGCCTAACCTATGTCCGAGCTCCTGCTGCTGTTTGCGGAGCAGTGCCATGATGTCCTGGAGAGTCCTCTCTATGACGTACTCGGCCTGGCCGCGGTTGGCTTCCAGCTGAGCTTCCACCTCATCCACACCCCGCAGGGCCTCCTCGAAAGTGGCGATCCTATCGCGGACATTTTTCATCAGCGTGTCGATGGTGTTTTTATGGCGGGTCACCTCATCTTGGAGAAAGGTATGTGAGTGGTCTTTGTGTTCGATGAGTATACACTCGCGGCATATGGGAACGGCGCAAGTTTCGCAGTAAAATCGGACGGCTTCTCCCTCATGCTTCTCACAGTGAATTTCACGCTTGAGCAATTTTTTGTTTTCCGATGGCGGGACTGTGATGATGTGATGTTTCCTCGTGAAACGGGCAATTCGGTGGTCATGTGAAGGGGCACATTCATCACAAAGAAAATCGACACATTCCAGACATCTGTAGTGTGCCTCGGCGGGTTGCTGGCCGACACATATGGTACACACAGCCTTCCTCCTTGGCCCCTCATCCTTGCGCGGGGTGAATACATCAGACAGATTTAGAATGAAGAAATTATCAGCCAGACCCGATACGCCATTTTCAGGGAGTTCCGACTCCTGGCGACACAGAGGACATCGAATGGTGTGGCTGCCATCTGGTGCGTATCGCAACAAACATGCCTCGCAGAAACTATGGAGACATGGCAACACTTTTGGTTTGCTAAAACGTTCGAAACAGACTTGGCACAAGAGGAATTCCTCGCTAATTTGACTGAGCACAGAGAGTTGTGATAGTGAAGCCGCCATGTTACAGTCGCTCGTAACTCATTATGTGGTCGTGCAGTAATGTAGAAGTGATGTCGTCGCTTGTGAAACGTTCGCCCGGCATCGAGTATTGTGCTTCAGTCTCTATACTTTCGTCCGCCTCATCCCCCGCCTGATCGTTCAGTGATTAACATTTCTTTGCAGACGACACTGCGGAGCGCGATCGACTCATCAGCATGAATAACCATCACGGAAGTGACCTCAATGCACGGATTTTTTTCCCCCTCTCCCCCGCAGTCACGCCCATCTCTAAAGAGCAGTCGTCCTGCCTGGAGGTGGCGCTACATAGCTAAGAATTTATAACACAGTGCATTCTGTCGATTGATAACAAAGGAATATGTTTTGAGTTGCTCACAACATGCTGAAACACATGTAAATAATCTCTAAAAGTGTAAGATACATCTTTGTTTACCCTTTGTTTCATTAATTTGTATATAGGTAAATTTAGCAGTAGATTGACAATCTTAAAAACGGAGTGGTAGATGATGCATACTAGTATATTGTTTCTGATATATCCTTTGTTTACTTTCTTTCCATTGTTTGATTTGCAGAAAATACATCCTGGTAGAACGTGTAAATATTTACGTTCCACGAATTGATGTCGCGCGTCCGTGCGTGAAATTAGAGATAATGACATCATAATAGTGAGTTTACAGACAGCGCAGTATACGAGTAGGCGATTGGTGTGATATGGCAGGTAAACACCTTTAAAAGTGATTATGAATACTCGTATTACTTGTTGGGGTAATGTATTTACTGCGCTTCTTAAAAAGGAGAAGTAAAATGACTAGCAGTTTGTCAGTACGTAACAGTCACAAAGAAGAAGGAGTATAGATATAAAGATAAGGGGGGGGGGGGTGAGGGTGGTCCGAAGTAACTGGAATGAGTATGAAAACAAAAACAGAGAGAACACACACACACAACAGAAATGAAATTCAGAGTTCTGTAAGGAGTGGATAAGAGAAAATATTTCCCTCATGATCAGGATAAAAGCATGAAAGACAGAAAAAACGAGCAAGTAAAAGTAGAACGTATTCATTATTTCATTATTGAAGTTGAGCAAGACTCGACTTAGTGATATATTATATAGCATAAGAGGCTCTTTCAGGAGTTTTGGTTTCTCTACGAGTTACCGGACGATAATGACTCATTCATTGATACTTGACGTGAAATATAACAAGTCATAATGTTAATAGCTGGTCTCCACTCAGGCCTACCTTCTCTGTTTGAAGTAATGACGTCACTGTCATATTTGTCTTTATCATGGGAAAGGAGATTACTGTATAGTTTCTGTTTTGTTCCCAAGCCGTTGTGACTGTGTGATCTACGTATTTTGAACGTGTGCGGTGTGAATTAAGATATCACTGAAAAGATGATTAATAAAAAAAAAAAAAAAACCGTTAATATTTACAAATTATATCAAATTGAAAACAAGGATTATTCTTCTTGATGCCCTTGTGATTAGACCATACATGAACAATCCCCAATCATCCTTTGTATGACGCCTACAAAGCATTGAATTTATTTCATCAAAAGTATGTATTATTACCCAACAGTTAAGAAATTCAAGAATATAGATCAGAGAGAATAATTTGTAAAAATGAGATATCCTCAGAAACATGCATACCCCATGAAATAAGTTTGCAGCTTTTAACTCGGATATCTCTAAGATTTCAATTTCTGCCACGGTATATTTCAGAGATTTCCAAAGTTTCTGAGCTCAGTTGACCCTATACCGGAAAAAGTCATATTTGTATTTATCAGAACTATACTATTCTGTCAAAGTCAATGTTATGTTAAAGAACAGGAGGAAAATGGATACTATAACAGCAGGAGGAGAAGGGGGTGGGGTGGTCTGAGTGGATTGTGCTTTCATTGTTTCTCTCCCGCTCTTTCCTTCTCTCTTTCTCTTGTCGATCTGTCTATCCATACACCTATCTATCTCCTTCCTTTTATTCCTCATCTGTCTTTATTAATTCTTATGTTTGAATGACTTGTGCTTTGTTTCTCTCCCCTCTTTCTATCTCTCTCTCTCTCCTTTCGGTCTCTCGATCTTTCTATCCATACACCTATATAATTAATCTTGTTATATAAGATAAAATTCTTCCTCGTCTCTGTCATCTGTTTTAATTCTTGTTTGAGTGGCTTGTGCTATCATTCTTTCTCCTGTTCTTCTTCTCTCGTTCTGTCTTTCATTGATCTATATCTATCCATATTCCTATTTATTTCCTCCCCTCTCTCATCTGCTTTGTCAATTCTTCTGTTTAAGTGGCTTGTGATTCCATCATTTCTCCCGTTCTTCTCTCGTTCTGTCTTTCATTGATCTTATTCCTATACATTTCCTCCCCTCCCTCATCTGTTTTGTTAATTCTTCTGTTTGAGTGGCCCGTGCTTTCATTCTTTCCCTTCCTTTCTTCTCTTTTATTATTCCGTCTCTCATTGATCTATCTGTCCATATCATACCTACTTCTTTCCTTTTAATTCTTCTGTTTAAGTGGCTTGTGCTTCCATTATATCTCCCATTCTTCTCTCGTTCTCTTTCATTGATCTATCTTATTCCTATACATTTCCTCCCCTCTCTCATCTCTTTTTAATTCTTCTGTTTGAATGGCTTGTGCTTTCATTGTCTCTCGGCTCTTTCCTTGTTCCTTTCGCCGTCTCTCCATCTTTCTATCCATAAACCTATCATTCCATCTATCTATCCATCCATCTATCTATCCATCCATCTATCCATCCATCTATCAATCTACTTTCTCCTCCTCTCCGTCATCTGTTTTGTTAATTCTCCTATCAAGACAAATGCCTTTGTGAATCTCTTCACCCTAGCGATATGAACTAAGCTCTTATGATACGAGATCCAAAATACAGTAAATAAGATAGAACGTCCGTAGCAAGACAAGATGTCTTGGTTGATCTTATCTCATTTGTTCATAAGGCAGATTACACGGCACTAAATACTTGATATGGAAACCAAAGTAAACAAGTGCTGATGACTTACTGCAAATAAAATGGAGATACATGTACATCGTTCCGGAAGAGGATACAAGATTCTTTGAATACCACACGATAAAACGAGTGAGTCAATATCAGATACACATTTACTTCAGTTGTACATTCATATTTCATTACAAATGTTTTATTTGAACTCTCCTTAACAACTTCCATATCAAATTTGTTCTCACATGTCGTCATGTATACACTTCAAATCACTATTTCATAATTCAATCTTTCATTAGCGCCAGTACAGTCCGGTGTTCCACGGATTAAACATTGACCTATGTCAGCGTCTATATCGTTTTACACCTCATGAAACAATTCTCACATTACTGTAACATTGAAACAAAAACATTTCAATGTCTGATAGTCAGAAATTCCTTTCCCACTAGCTAAAATCACACATTTCATAACCAATGCTTCCACAATCATAATCATGGTTGTCCAATAAGGACATGTATACCCAGTAGAAATGTAAATGTTTCCATTTTCATATTACACAACTCGATTTGCCCAACAGAGCATCACCGTGTTGAGAATTCACATTTTCACTAAAACTGCACATTTCTTCCACATGAGGAAAATTTACGAAGAGAGCAGGAAATGTAAAACTTTAAAGTTGGGATTACAGGAGAACATTGCCTAGAAGCTTTATCTGGTTTCTGTTCCACAATAAGGGGCAACTGATTGTGGGAATTGAAAAAAGAAATCAGCTGAAAATACTGTATAATACATTTGAGTCATATCAGTCACTTGTCGTTGGTTTATCAGTTGTGTTTGTTGGTTTGGTTTTTTTTTTTTACGGGGGGGGGGGGGGGGGGGGGGTATCATTAATTAACCCCAGCAACCATGCCCTTGATTGCTCTCTATTGAATAATAATCCATGAACTAATTTGTGTATTCAGGCCTACTTGGGTGTCTATACGATAGATAATTTTACAAGGAGACTCGTCATTTAATAATTATCATCATTTGATAATTATATTTATGACAAGACAAATATCAATCACAAAACATGATTTGGGAGAAAAATCTGGACCAAATATCTACCTGACCATCTATTCTGGAGCTTACACTTCAGCCAAGTTAAATAAATTAAAGCTGCAAGAAACTGACAAGATAACAGTTTTTATTGAAATGAAACAATATCAACATTTTAGTCCTCGTAGAAGTACATCAAAAGCACTCGTTAATTTGTTTGTTTTTGTCTCAAACTGCCATTTAAGGGAAGTCTCCATCAACACCACTTGGAATTGCTACACCTGGCATAAAATGACTTATTATATTAGATAATTTAAGAAGACAGAAACAAGGTAGAATCATTTCTAAAAGAATTATATTTGAGAGTCTGAAATCACATGGTACAAATAGTGAATCAATTTGGATTCTCAAAAAAAAAATCCATACATTCAAACTTAAAACAAAATAATATTCTCTATATTTGCATTAAATACAGTATAATATACACTTATAACACTGACACTTAGAAACAGCATGGAAGAACAGTATACATGCAATTTATTTAAGATAAGTTACTAGAAATTAATAATTACAACACATTTACATACTTAAATGACAATCACATGGATTAGTGGAACAATACGTGGACTCTTCTTCTTAACGTTAACATAAAATGTACATACGACAACTTTTGTTTCAAATGATGAGTGCAGAAGTTAATATTACATGGGCTAAAAAGCAACAAATGAGTTGGTAAAATACATATACAGTGCGTAAGGATGAAAACTACATGGAGGTGCTCAATCTTAGTGTTACTAAGGTTTAAGAACCATACACTATCCACTGAAAGCTCGGTTCGGTACCACTGATTGACACACACATTTGCTGTCCTATGTATAGAAACGTGATATCATTTCCTTAAGCTGTTCCCTGTCAGATTCTCAAATCCCTAAAGGCTTTACATAATGTACATCAGCTCCATGTAGAAAATGGGTTAAATCAATCAGTCAGAAATACAGATTGAGACACTCTGCAGATACAGTCCACACCTACCAAATACATGATGTTTAGAGCAGTCAATATCTCATTACATACATCATAATCAGCATGTGGGACTGAGGTCATCTCCTGCACCCATAAATGCCGATCTGCTGGGCTATTTTTGGTAAATCAATAATGTTATACAACATATCGAAAGACAGAATTGAAAACTAGTGACATCAACCAATGATTTACCAATTTGTACAGATTGTTTCCAGAGTCTGTAAATGGTAAATTCTATAAATTCTTCAAAAGAAAGACTTCTTCATCAGCAGCAGGGGGTATCATTCTACCAAGTGAGATAGTCTTGTCCCCATGGGTGTATGCAAGGGGGGGTCGGGAGGGTCGTACGACCCCCCCCCCCCCAAATTTTCAAAAGGTCCACTTTTTGTGACAGACATTTATGTTTTTTGAGGGCTTTTTACCCTGTATACAACAGGGGAAAAAAGTGACCAGGTGGTGTTCTAGCAAATTGTCAAAAACGTCGTAAATTTCGTAACTTAGTTTTAATCTGCCATAACTTATTTCTTAGGCTTAAGCCGCGCTGCCATGTTTATTGATTTTCCTGTCTCCCATCAGCAACTCATCGAACTAGTTGCCTAGACTACACACTTACAGCCGGCCTTATTACTTGCGCCTTACCCTATGACAACCGCGGCCGTTTGAATTATGGCCTAACCTATATTGTCCTGTAAGGAGAATGTTATAATTCATACTCATGTTTTCAACTCCTGTCCTTTTGGATTGAGATTGAAGTGCATATTCTACTTTCTTACTAGGTTTGGAGGCAAAGTTAGGCAGGATTGACTAGCTCTGGGAGTATCGTCAACTCTGGAATACTTGTATTAAATGGTCCGCAAAACTTTTTACTATATACTCTAGGATTTAATAGGAAGGTGTAGCTAGTCAGCAACTTTTTTTAAATGCAGTTTTCAACTTACCGATTGACAAACTTGTAAGTGACCAACTCAGGTTTTATCACCAGTTTTAACATAAATGAGTTTTTCTAAGTATGCCGAAAAAGTCACTTTTGTATGCACCAAATGGCCCCATTTTAAGATATAAAATTCAAAACTCCCCACCGTGGGAGGGGGGACACCCCCCTCCCACACCCTCCCCCACTTGGTCGCTCCGCTCCCTCGCAAAGGTAAAGGTTAAAAAATTGTGATTATGACCCCCAAGAAAAAATCCTGGCTACACCCCTGGACCAACTCAGGTTTTATCACCAGTTTTAACATAAATGGGTTCTTTTCTAAGTATGCCGAAAAAGTCACTTTTGTATGCACCAAATGGCCCCATTTTAAGATATAAAATTCAAAAACTCCCTACCGTGGGAGGGGGGGACACCCCCTCCCACACCCTCCCCCCCCCCCCCCCTCGGTCGGTCCGCTCCCTCGGGCTCGGTCGCTTCGCTCCCTCGCAAAAGGTCCAAAAATTGTGATTACGACCCCCCCAGAAAAAATCCTGGATACACCCCTGGTCCCAGGCTCTAGTCTCATTCTGGAAGTCATAGAGACATGTTTCATTTATAGATAACTAGTGACAGAGATACACTATATATCACTGTACACATTTTCAACTGTGAGGAGATGATGGACCACAAAAATGAAAACTCGAAACATTCTTCTTCTTCTTTCTTTCTTTTAAAATAGTAATGATAAGGAGATAAAAATAAGAAAATGATAATTATATACATACGTTTTTTTTAAAGAAAAATTTATATAACTGAACTTGGTTTTCCTCAGTAGTGAGGAAAAAAGACCTTGAAGGACTTAATAAAGCAAAGTATCTCCCCTTCACAACTCTTTTGCAGCATCAAACCTAATTTTTTCCTCACATTCTTATCTTACAGAATATTGTAGGGCAGCAGTTTGGTTTCCTATATCATCGCATTTCTCATGCCACTGCCTTAACCCATTGAGGAAGGGCTAATTTCACTATAACACACATTTCCCATAGACACCTGCCCAAGTATATTTGGGACTAGTCATCAACAGGTTAAAGACAACATTACCCATTAAATGCATCAACTACTGTTACAGCAGTAGTATTTATTTTTTTCTCTTTTACAAGAAGAAGATAAGTCTGGGTGTGTGTGTATGTAAAGTGGATGGTTAATGTTTGCCCTGAGAAGGTAAAATGGTCACTAATAATAACAGTGATTTTGAGATCAGTAGCCATTGCGTATAGATACACAAATTTATTTCAATAGACACAAAAAAAATATTGTCTATGTTGACCTACTATAAATTTCTTCAAATTAAAGGAACATATCAACAGACTTATCTTAATAAATTGATGGCAACTCCAGTATACTCCTGACGCACTTAAGCCATCTAACTTTTAAGATTGACTATTTGACCACTGAACACATGATAAATCCAACAAGTTCATGTGGTTTCATCTTCAAGATAGACATTTTCATTATTTAAAGGACAAGTTCACCTTCATAAACATAAGGATTGAGAAAATGCAACAATATTAGTAGAACACATCAGTGAAAGTTTGAGGAAAATTGGACAATCGATGCAAAAGTTATGAATTTTTTAAATTTTTGTGTTGGAACCGCTGGATGAGGAGACTACTACAGCTTGTGAGTCATATGCGTACAACAGTATAAAGAAAATATAAAAGAAAATTCAACATATTTTCACTTTTTTCGCATTATAAAAGAGCAATTGACTTGCCTCTTTCTAAAGGCAGGGGGAATAATATTACCCATAACATTTATCGGTAACGAGTCAGGGGAATGTGTACTTTTTTCAAAAGATGGAATTTTGTGAAATTCTCTTTATATTTTCCTTATATTGTTGTACGCATGTGACATCTAAGTTATTCATACACTGCAGTAGTCTTCTCATCCAGCGGGTACTGCAAAAAAACTTCAAAAATTCATAACTTTTGAACGGATTGTCTGATTTTCCTCAAACTTTCAATGATGTGTTCTACTAATATTGCTACATTCTCTCAATCCTTATGTTTATGAAGGTGAACTTGTCCTTTAAAGTGGATCGTTGATTCTTAATTGTCTAAAAAAAAAGGAGAGAGCTTATATCAGAGGATTATGAAAGCCTTATATTCTCGCAAACCCAACCTTAGAAGAGAGTAACCAGCAAAATTCAATATTACAACAATGTGGCAGAGAATTTGTGTCAGCTGTTCAGAAATAACTGGCTCTCTTTCCTCACGGAATGGGTCCCTTTTGTTACTTAAGTTCATGAAACAATAAAAAAATGAAAAGCTAAGCAGCAAGAGTTCCTGTGACCTATTTCTCCATCCACAACAAATACTATCACACAGAGATGGCACGGCTTAATAAGCAAACAAACAGAGACAAAAGCAACAAAACATAACAGTAATACCCTGACCAGCAAGGAAAGTCTTCACAAAGCTTAGGATAAAAGGCTCATATTTGTACATTACACTTTAGAAGACTGGAGAAAAGGCTACAGCTTGTACATTATACTTGACAAGACTGGAAAGTAGGCTAAATTTTGTACATTATACTGTATATGCCATATATTTTGTGGGGTTTTGATTTTTAACATGTGACAACATTGACCCTGACATGAATGTGATGTGTATGCATACATTTCTTTGTTTATTACTGTGCTCCACAAATGCAAATTTAACAACTCATGAATCTGTTGGGAAGTCCTGATTCATGAAAATTTAGACTCACTAAATATATGGCATATACAGTACTTAAGGAAACTTTATTACAACAGAACACAGCAACAAAGTTTTGCACTTTTGGTATCAAACACAATATCAACAATTTGGAACAATGTATCTGCAAGCATTTAGCATCCAAGCATTGTCCATGTCATCCATATAAAGGGAAGCTGAAACATATATTATGCACGCATCACAAATTTATATTATTTGGTCAGGATGAGTGAAGGACAAATTGTCTCTATCTATGCTGGGTTTTACTTTAGTGAGACAAATCAAAGTCAAGAAAATAAATCAGCCATGAAGGTATGGAGAATGTAACTTATGCAGTTTACATACAACTATGAAAGAAATTTTTGTAAATTTCTCTCTGTCTGCCTACATATTATTGTCCTTGTATGTAATGACGCCAGATAGACAATAAAAATTTTCCCTTGCTGAAAAGGGCAAAAAAGCAGCTTCTGCAAGTTATCATCACATTTTCAGGCCTTAGTTTATCTAAAATATGGCAAATTGTACTTCAAGCCAAAGATTGTCTCTTGGTCTCGAAGTCACTAAAAATAAGGGAGGATTTTGATACCTTGCATCTCAGAAAATCCGTTTTGACCTTGAGAAGAGGTTTGCTTCTTCTCACGGAGTATTTCAGATCTCACTACTTCAATAGAACATTACAGGCAGTTCTGGTAACTGCTTTAACATTAGATTTAAAGATCTACTTTATGGGAAACATTTCATAGAGGGAAGTAGGACTGCAACTTCTTGTTTTGTTGTCGTTTCAAACCATGACAAAGAAAACCCCCAATTCATTGTATGTGGTTAAATTTAAAAACACACCGTATTTCTCATTGATTTCACTGGTATAATTATCGAATAGCAGGTAGGCCAACCAGTACAATGTAATTACACATTCATGAAAGAACATAGCCCCCCTTCCCTCATACACACACACGGCAGTCACTGATGTACATTAAAACCAATGACATTAGAGACATGATCAAAATCACAATAAATGACTTATGAACTAAATTACATACTAGAGTTCAGTACCGATCAAGAGTTTAGTTAAAAGTTTTTGCAAAAAAGATTCACATATCAAGTTTGTCGTCATACAACTGGGTCCTGTTTGACAGGCGCTGGTGGCCATGAGGGCATTCTTGGTTTGTTCGGTACCGCTGGTCTCTTTGGCGGTACTGGCTTTTTGGGAACTGAGGGTTTACTTGGTGCCTCTCCCACAGTGTCGGTTCCTGGCGCCGACTCTCCTCTGGTCAACTTGGATTTCAATTCCATAACCTTTGATTCCTCATCTTGCGCTTTTGAGTTGTTTCTGTTCACATTTGGTTTTGGTCTTGTTGGAATGCTTGGCATTCCCGGGGCCTTGTTGGAAGAGGATGGAGGCCTGAGTGCTGGTTTAGTCGGTGGATGCGGTGGCGTGGCACCGCCAGACACCTTATTGTCTCCTGAGTCTATTGGTGGAGGCAACCTAAACTGTGGCTTGTTGCTGGAATGTATTGCAGATGGTTTGGGAAAAGCTGGCACTGCTGGTGCAGGGGGACTTTTGGCTGGACTTGGCGGCTTGGTTGATGGTACTGGAGGCACCGGGGATGGCCGCACTGGTCTCGGCGCCGGTGGTACCTTGGGTTTGGGAGCAGATGAAGCACCTGGTGCTTGGAATGGTGGCCTCTCTGCTGTGGCTGGTTGTCGGTTGGAGCTTGCCGGTGGCCTTGGTGCTGGTCTGATGGTGACCGGTGGTACCGCTGATGGTCTGGATGGTCTGCTTGGGTTGGATGTTGCTTTCATCTCCTGTAAGTGGGTGTGTTGTATTGTGGGTTTGACCGGTGCTGGACGGCTTGGAACAGAACTGGATGATGGTGTGGCACTAGATGCTTTGGTATCTTTGCCACCATATCTGGATTGAGAGTATCTGCACATCAGATAAAAAAATACACATTAAGATTTTATTCAAACAGGTAATACTGGGAGAAGGAAAAGGGTGTAATGTCACTCACAACACACTGTGACATTTACAGTTTTCTAATCATTTTTCAATTAAACCATCTTTGTCATTTTGGTCTTAACCTTGAAACCTTGAAAGTCACATTGACAGTATATTGCTTCTACAAAAGAAAGCTATACGTATATGTACCAATTCAGGTCATCGGGACCATTCAGATCCTTTGTTTGTAGAATTAAAAACACTAAAGGTAAATGATATTAATTTTTTGCAAAATTCACTTTTTATGTTTCGTTTGTATAACGGTCAGTTGCCATCTTCTTTTTTCTCATTATTTCATTTAAACAAGGATATACATTCTTATCCCACAAGGCAATCTGATAAATTTCATCTACAAAATCCAAAAACAGTGATGGCTCTGAAATCTATCAGACACACTGGACCTGATATTTGGAACTCTCTTTCTTCAGAAATTCGAACTTTAAAGTCTATGTATTCTTTCAAGAAAGCTGTAAAGACAATGCTGCTTTCTGGATATCAGTGATCTTATAATGTCATTGCAATTGTATTGTATATGAAATTCCCTCGTGGAATTATCGCCGTTCTGAATTTCTTGCGTAATGTTATGTAACCGACCATGACCTGTAACTGTTCACCTGTACCTCAGTAAGAAAATACTTTACTATTCAGTAATCCAGGTGATCTAATTTTGTGTATTTGCGAAAGCAGACAGACCTCTCCCCTCTCCTTTCTCCTATCCTATCTCTATGCAAGTCATCCCTCCCCCTATTTTCCTATATATTATGTATTATGTACGAGGGCTGCATGCAAATCAAGCATTGCTTAAGCTGTAGCCCTTCTGCGTTATTCATTGCATCGCTGATATGTTCTTTTGTACATTGTAAAGGCAATGAAGAAACTGTATTGCTGTATAGGTAATGAAGAAACTTACTTTGTTAGCAACTAATGTTTATGTATATCCATTTATATGTATGGTACCATCAATGTATATGATATATATGTGCATGTATCTGCATGAGCAATGATATAATGCAGGAACCAATAAAATCAAATCAAATTAAACTTATGTAACAGTTTCAGATTGGAGCTATGCAGTGTTTCACTCTGTCATGTTAACATTCATTTCTACTCAAGGACAACTTTTCTTGACTAAACTTGAGTGTGGAAGTACTGTGTTTACTTTAAATTTTCACAAGAATGAAATACACATTGAAATGCATGCTTATAATAAAAGTCACATGAATGATGTAAGGAAGAGTGTACTGCAGTATAGGTTAGACTACATACTTCTGCCTGGGGGCGCCCTTCGACACCATCTTGGAGAGTGTGTCCCGCTTGCAGTAGAGAACGATGCCGAGGAGGGTCAGACCGGGAAGAACACAGAGGAACATGACGAGGAGTACGATCACCGTGTTGGAGCCTGGACCACCTGTAGCCATAGAAAGACAGGAGAATAAACAATGAAAGAAACAGTCAATCACCATGGTAACTTCTTTGCTACTTCTTCCACTGTAAAAAAAGTGAATGAAGTCCCTGGTTTACTTGGGGACAAAATTCCTGCTAAATGAATGTATAAATGAACATTACATTACTGGCTCAAAATGCAATCACCTCAGCAGCATACAATAACAGGGATACCGTCATCTGTTACTTTTCCACTAATTTAAAGGAGGAACACCTGAAGTGTACACTAGCAGAGCTGCCAACTAGGATGCCTTTACAATAAATAGTATTCTTTTGATCTTCATCAATATTAAAAATGTTTTTTTTTTCAAATTTCATTGACTTTGTTTAGTGTGTGCAATCTTTTTTCAAATTTTTTAACCTGTTTTTTTTTTTGTCATTACTTTTTCTACAGTATTTTTTTTCTTACATTGCATCAGTATGTTTTATTTGATCTGCTGCAGTTGGCAACCCTGCAACAGTTCACAGGGCAACAAAATGTAGGTAATCTGATACTGATAACATCAACCAGGTGTTGGCACAATCTTATCAATCTGCTGGTCTGACAGCTCACTGGTACCTGTCTGACATTACATCCTATTCTACAAACCACACGACACTTTCCCCTACACAGTATTTACCTATACAATATATCTTCAAAACACATTTTAATGTTGTATCTCTAAAGGCTGTGAAATGACAAATAATTAGAACTTCTTTTCCTTTGTACATTGTATCCTGGATGGGAGAACATGACGCAAATCTCTCGTTTGAAGAGGCTACACCCCCGTAAATAATGCCAGTGTATATCTTGGCAATCAATGACTTAAAAACCAAAGATATAAAACACCTGTTTCTTGACCCTGGCCTAATCTAAGCATCAGTCATCGCCACAGCGCCAGGGGGGGGGGGGGGGGGGGGGGGGGGGCACCCGCGAGAGGAGGAGATTGTTTTGGTTTTGGCATGGGCTATGTAGCTCCATGGTGTGTGTGTGTGTCGACAAACTTCTACAATGCTCTCCTTCTTATTCCTGTATTTTCGTTATTTATGGGTCAATTTTTTTTCGTTTGAAATGTAAAATGGATGACCATAGAATTTCTCAATAGAATATAAAATTGAAAACTTTAGAAAGGATAGAGAAAATTGATTTCACTTTGAATGGTCTGCCACAGGCAGATATCCTTATCATGCTCTTACGAAATACGACAGCTGCTGTAGTCATTAAACCCTGGCTTGGCCTCCAGGTTTGTCACGCCTGAGCAGAAAGTTAATTTGCAATGGACAAATACTTCGACTCCCAACTCCCAAATGAAAAATCTTTAGCGAGGTATAGCACCCCATCAGCTTCGTGGAAGTGGGGTCTCGCCTCAAACGAGGGATTGACGGCATGACCTTTCAAAATCGCATTTAATCCCTTTACAATGAGAAAAATAAATATCACAAGGCCTATGATATCAAAATAAGTCCTAATACAATATTAAAATGTTCAATGTTAACTTCATAAATTTATAGAAAAATACAGGCCTATATCCACCATCTCCTTGACATCTATACACATCCATTAATGCAGGGAATAATTTTTCAACTCAAATTTGAGTAGCAATTTCAGCTGATCAACAATATTTCAAATGATATCCTGTACACTTCTATGGAAGAAAACTGCTACACAGAAGATAGTTTGTGTAGCAGTGGTGTAAAAAAGCATAGCAAATTGCGATGCGATACCAGGAAAATTATTCCCTGTTAATGGTCGTCAAATGGAGGGCTTCAAACTTATGGATGTGGTACCTTGTAAGTGCTGAGGCTGTTGAACAGTATCATCCCCACTGTAATCTTTAGCATTACTCTTATTTTTTTGTTGTTACAGATTTGTACCAATGGAATCATTAATATGATTGAATAATTTAATGATAGCAATAATAATTGTGATAATAAGGATGGTGATGATGACGATGGTGATAATGATGATGATAATGATAATAATAATAATAATAATAATGACAATAATAATAATAATAATAATAATAATAATAATAATAATAATGACAATAATAATAATAATAATAATAATAATAATAATAATAATGATAGTAACACTAATAACAATAATAATGATTATCACCATTATATCATCATTATTATCATCATTACCACTGAAACCACAATACTACTTCTGCTACTGCTCCCAATATAGAAACTAAAATGAGTAAAGGACAAAATCATGAATGCAACATTCTTGACAATGCCACAACCAATGGAGTATTTCTAGTACCTACACAGTAATACAGGGGTGGTAGATACGAAAGTGGAATGAGTTATCAACAGTAGATAGTAATACATAATGGCAGAGGTAAAAACAGAAAAGTCCTGTTCCAAAGGATTGTTAAACTGTATAAAATGTTTATATCTTTGTTCCCACAATATCTAATAGCTGTCCAAGTCATATTTTGGTCATAAAATATCTCGGCTTTTGTACACATGGGTGATTTACAGTTTGTCAATGTGATTATACATGCTGCAGAGTTACGGTGTGTAGGAAAACACTTTTACACACTGTGGACCTATGTTTTTCTTTCAAATGTCAACACACACTTTTTCACACTGTGGGTCTACTGTGTGTATAAGTGCTCACTTATACACACTACAGACCCACAGTGTGAAAAGGCATGCTGAAACACCCAATGGACCTGCAGTAAAGAAACACACTTTTACACACACTGTACACCTGTGATGTGTACACTCACATTTATACACACTAGTTGCAGGCCTACAGTGTGTAAACACACAGTGTCGACACATGTACACAGCTGTCTGACTGTGACGGAAACACTTTCTGTTTGATCAACATCTATTGGAACAATGCTCTTCATGGATGTAACTCTTTTACAAGAGAGGTAGCAGTAAAAATGGCAGAAAAAAATGATAGAAAGGAAAGGACCTCAACTTAAAGAGTAGAGAAATTCAGAGAAGTGTAAATGTCATGAAACTCCAATGATCTTAGAAAATCATCTGACTGTAAAATGAATAAAAAAAACAATATTGAATGATATTTTCCTATATATTTCACTCCTTTTTGCAGTTGTTTGAATGACTTTTTGGTATTAACAATTCTATCAAGATATTCTGATGATATTTTCCTGTTATTATTACAGCATAACTGCTCACATTTCTCAGAAATAAAACAGATCAGAATTGTGTTGGAATATTTCAAAACACATTGATATTTGCAACTGATTGACAAATTGCCCTACATCGACGTAAATAAGCACTGAATTGATCAGTGTTTTAGTATGTACACTAAAACTTAGTATGTACACTATGTACTAAAACACTGATCAATTCAGTGCTTATTTACGTCGATGTAGGGCAATTTGTCAATCAGTTGCAATGAAAACATCTCGACGGAAGAAATTCATGAATTTGAACATTGATATTTCAACTGATTGACAAATTGCCCTGCATCGACGTAAATAAGCACTGAATTGATCATGGCTACTTCTAAAACACTGAAAAGCAATGAAAGCATCTCGACGGAAGAATTTCATGAATCTGAACATTGATATTTATTTTTCAGACAGCTGTCATCACTTTTAAATTTGTCTCAAAATTTGAGAGGAAAATCTAACAAAATGCAACAAATATGACCTTTGAAATGGTGAAAATTACTACGCTATGCAAAATGTGGTAAAATGCAGCAGTGTCCAACAAATAAATGAATACATGAATTGAAATGGAAAGAAAATTCTTAAGAATGAAAAAATAAGTAAAGATTTCATGAATCATAATAGATCTGAAAGAATGTAAGGAATACCTGGTAATACTGTTAGTAGGCAGATTATTGGGATCCAGATTAGATGTGGCATATTCCAAAGTGCAGTAATAATGAAGAGAATATATTCTTGTCATCATACCAATATTCAGTATGATAGACATAGACCCCGTTTACAGTGCGGGGCTGGGCCGAGCCGCGGCCGAGCCCAGCCTCAATTGCGAGGCCGGGCCGCGCAATTTTGTCCGTTTACACTGCCGGGCTCGGCCGCGCTTTTGATTCAAACCTTTCAATATTTTGTCGTAGTGGCGCTCTGCTTGTAAACAAATGCAATTTGGTATTGTCTGGTTTTCAGACCCTTTGCCAAATGAATTCCGTGGCGACGAAGTCCCCATTCGGGCAAAGGCCTTTGCCGAAGGAAAGAATCCTTTGCAGGACAAAACCACCTTAAACTATACTAGTTTTCGACGTTGAGGGGGTTAATATCCTGAATAGTGAAAGATACAGGCAGAGGGTTTGGAAGCCAGACTAAAATTGGCATTTGGCCCAGTTTGCGTTTACACCAAGAAAAGGCCGGGCTCGGCCGCGGCTCGGCCACGGCCGAGACCACCTCCAGATCGAGGCCAAATGCGAGGCCAATTTTGGCCTCGCATTTGGCCTTTTGCGCGTTTACACTGAAGCGGGGCTGGGCACGGCCGCGGCCGAGCCGTGGCCGAGCCTCGCACTGTAAACGGGGTCATATATGAATACATAAAATGACGGCTTGTTAACATTGAAATTCTTGCTCTATGTAAACATATATGGAATCATGAGACAAATCTAAATTCTTGACTGAGCATGGCTAAGAGTGAGAATTGGACTGAGCACAATGAGTGGGCACTCTCTCCAAACTTCACTCCTGAAATGGATGATATTCAGATGAAAAGAAAGAACATGGCAATTCTAGACATTGAAGATATACAGTCTTTGAAATTCTCACAGAAGAACATAAAGGCTTTTGATATCAATGTTTTCTATTCTATGCCTATATCAAATTAGACAAGTTCTTCACCCGAATATTATCGATATTACAATCTTTTCAAAACACTCTTGACTGGCAAACTTTGTAATCTTTTATAAAAATATTATCTGCAACTACATAAAATCTTCACTTTTGTTTTGTTCTGGAATCTACAGACCAGACAACAAAGTGATATCAGCAACTTGGCATTTGATCTGGCAATGTTTCCATGTTAAAACCATGTCAAGTAACCAACAAAATAAGCCAATCCCTTAATTGCAAGCTGCAAACACAACAAACAGTCACCTCTTGTATGACATATCCTATATAAAATAAGAGGAAACCAACACTCCTTTTATGTACTTTCTATGAAGTAGATTGGACGCAAAGTAATCGCAAAAATGCAATAAAATAAGAAGATTTCTGCTATTGGCAACACTTGACAATTCACTTCATTCCGTTGTATTTTGCATCATAATATACCAGAAAATTGTTAAAATGCATTCATTTTATATCTGACTGTATTAAAGCTAGTGTGATGTACAAATCACCTAATCTATCCCATACCAGGACCACAATAGATACTAATAAATTCACAAATCTCCTTCAGTTGTCTTTCTATTTAAAAAAAAACACCAAAAAACAAAAACAAAACACATACACAAATTACAAACACTCACACAACACACAAACATCACATCATCATCAAGATACCCAGCAAATTGCAAAACAGAAAGATGCATGATGATATCTTTCAATTCAGTGGTTATCTGCTCAAATGTAGCCACACACAAAAATATGCAGTGTTAGTGATGTGATGCATATTTTGATGACAGCAGTTACAAAGTTTGATACAGGGGTTAGTCAGCTATGTTGCTATTATTTGGAGGTGTTAGTAAGTCATGATTGCTGGCGATGATTAGAGAGACTTAAGGCTCAAAATCAAAAGAAATGGAAAGCAATGTGAGCAGGTAAAGGAGGCAGTGGAGTTAGAGTGGAAATGAAGAGAGCCATGATTTGGGAGCAGATGGCAATGTTCCTTCTTCTCTCTTCTTGCCAACATCTCTCTCTAGGTTTCTTCTTGGCAGGCAGACGAGGGTAATGAACACCAAGTGATAATTCTGTTTCCATAGTTACCTCGGACAATTATTCTTCTAGTGACCTGGGGATTGTCGATTAGCGAGGTACTTTTAGGATATAGGGTTACTGCAGGAGGCAAAAATAAAAGAACAGTGACAAAAGGGGAGATGTTTAAATAGGTCTTGTTATCAGTGTTGAGAAAAATTAAAATTGCATTTTCTATATATAACAATCCTTGCGAAGCAAGTTTCAGAGGCAAAAGAGACAAAGTAAACATATGAGTGAAACTTGAAGTTTTATGCCTTACATATGACAGGTATTAAACCAATAAGACAGAACAAAACATATTGACATGAGGCAGGTCAAAGCACACGAAGCACTGCACACAGTACTGAGTTTCATAGGCGGGAACTCTGATGATGACTTCCTCTTATTTCAGTAAAGACCTAGAAACTTACTAATCCCTTTATACTTGTACATTATTAGCTGTCCACATTTTTGCTACGTGGCAGATAAGTCTTTTCTAATCAGTAATCCTAACTAGAGACATATACAGCAAACATTACACAAGATAGCATCCTTTCACTCTCACTATATAATCAAAAGATAAGATTCAGACACATTTTCAGCCCCTAGAAACCCGTACTTGATATTTCCTGGCACTGACTGTGAATACTAATACTTCGCAGTGAAATTTCACTACTTGTAATCATCATGATATATCCATATGACTGAAAACCTACAATTTCAAAAGGCAATTGGAAAGTATAAATTTTGAACTTGAAATTTTCAGTGAAGAATACTCACATAGCACAAATAACAAAAATCTACAGTACAAGCTTGAGCTAAATCTACACCCTGTATTTTTATCCCCAATTACCTTGTATTAACACAAAGTGAAATCTCTTTGTAATATAATTCTATCCACAGACATATCATTCCACAGTGGTAATTGAAGTACATACTTGGTGTGGGTCATTGTTACTACCTTGTGTGGGACTGTTTTGTCAATAGCGCCCTCACTAGCTTTGCTGCTGACAGAGCTCTGTCTGTACCATGCAATACAATGCATGAAAAGTACTATTCTCTAACAATGCTATTATAAACATTCAATAAACATTGCACACTAACATCAAAGCTACATACAATGGACCTTCCCAGCTACATCTCACATGGGATGAAATCCCATAGGCATTCTGTAACCCTAGTGTCTGAAAGGAGCAAAATTCTACTTTCAAATCTAATCATGAGATATCGCATCTCTCTCTCACTCTCTCTCTCTCCTTCTTTTCCTTTAAAGTTCACAGTACCTTTTCTGTAGTAGATGTAAAGTATGTAATCATGAATTTATGTCCTAGCTTCCAAAAATTATTGTAACACAATTATCAGTGGTGCTCATTACCATCAAATTAGTGCCCTGCAATAAGATTTAAGAAGATATTAGAGAGAGAAGCCAGTGGACTTTCTTACTTATATGAAATTAACCCAGTCAATGAAAAAGGAATATATTTACTATTTATTTTTCATTTATTTACATTTTTTATTTCTTCACAGAAAAAAACCCCAACAACTCTATTTTGACTAGATACATGCAGGAGGATGATTTTGTCATATAGAAAGGACAAATTCTTATGAAAACTATAAATGACATTAAAATATTGCACAAAGTCTGAATTGAAAGTATTTGTGATGGTGGTCTACTGTCAAAGTTGCTGCTTATGAGGAAGTATTTCTAGAGAAGAATTTTGATGAATATTTGCATCATGCATGGCAACATTCTATCAAGTGAATTGACACTAATTTTCTTTTTAATCTCTTTTAGCAGTTTTCTTCTTGAAGTTCTACAATCTATCTCATTCTGAAGGCTCATGAATATATATATGAGATGAGTACATAAGTTGCTATATCCAAACTAGATAGACATTATGAATATACACCACAATTATAAGCACTTAAAGAAAGCTAGATTTTCTTGTTTATTTGTGAAGAGTATGTTAAACAAAGAGTATTCAGACTGAAGAAGTTAATATTATTCTCTTGAGCAGAGGTGAGTTTACCACATGTGATGTGCACAGCTTGTTAGCTAAACACTTAACGTTAAGTGTGTTCAGTGTTGTTAACCCATTGAGGTCCAGCTGATTTTGTTATAACACACATTTCTCATAGACACCTGCCCGAGCATACTTGGGACCAGTTTTCAACGGGTTAAAACAATGGCACCTTAAGTTATTAGTCCTTATGACTCCACAAACCATAAATGAGATCTACGATCAATGGTATACATATCAGACCACTGCCATAACATATCTGTTGATATATATCTGTTAGCTGCACCAAAATAATCCTTTATATAAAAAAACACCCACATGTACACAAGTTAAAACACACATTCATTAAAAGTGTTTTGCATGAGTTTATATATGTAGCAATTTCAAACAAAATACATTTACAATAAAAAAAAAAACACAATCACACATGCCAATATCTGCTATTTTGCAGCACTGACAGCATGAAATGATGTATACCAATTCAGTCAGCTAGCTCAATGCAGTGACAATAAAACCAAAAGGGATGAACATTGTGGATGAGAAAAATATTCATATCCTACAAAGACACATGAGGAATATAGATGAAGAAAAAACTAATGGAGGATGAAGATAGATCAAATAAAAATGCTTGGCATAGTATAAGTAAAAGACAAAACAAAACAAAACAAAACAGTACTTGGTTGAGGTAACAAAAGGCAACAACATTTAACTTAAAGCAAAAGAGTTCTAAAAATGTCTATAATTGGTAAGGGACAACATGTGATGTACTGAAATCAAGCAGAGATAAAGATCAAAGAGAAACAGAATACAGGCTGAAAAGATTGAGATTTGCCATGAAGAAGAGAAGAAACAGAAGATTAGGAAACAAAATGTCTGAAACAAAGTAAGGAAAAGTAGAAAACAGATAGAAAGTGACCCAAGTGTGATTGTGATAAATGATTGTAATATGGATCCTAATCAACTGATTGGCTGAGAACTACTGTAAAACACCATATTTTTGCAGCATGAAATTTTTGCAAATTGGAGCCAACGGCCTTGTTCGTGGCATGAAATTTTCGCGAGTTGCATCTGACATTCAATGCGTACAGTGTAGACAGGAACTTTTATGTGCATTTTAATTTTGCGAATCTTGGCTCTCGCGAAATTTGCGAAATTAAAATGCATGCAAATATTCCTCATTTTATAGCATCAGTTGCTCAGTCTTTTATTTTGCCCACATTTTCTGTTCACGAGGTATAAGTATTGCTGGTACGAAAAATGACCGTCTGCGCTCGGATGCATTGCCTGTGTATTTATGCATTGCGATGGTTTGCATCTTACTTCAGTGAACTTGGAGCTGGTGCTATCCCTGGGAATCTTGCAAAAATGGCTGCCATGGATTTAAAATCATGTCAAGATTTTATGAAACTTATAATGCCTGATACTAAGTCTGGCTTTGTAACATTATTCACCCTCTGTAATTTCTGTAACAATCAAAAATATACTTGGCTTCACTTTGTGTGTTTCAGACTGTTCTACAGTTACTAGCTGGTGGATGATTTTTATTAATATACAGTTGAACCTCTCTTATCCGGCCTCCCTTTATCCGGATCTCTCTATTATACGGACGCAATCTCGCCGTGATTTTTTTTAAAAATAATTACGGGAGGAAAGGGGGATTCCCAACTCCTTGAGATCTCCTACACAAACACACATGAATTACATATACTTGATACATTTCTTAATGTATTATTTAGGTAAATCATCCCAAGAATTTATAAAAGAAAATGATTTCATTCTTGCAAACACGAACCTCTATTTTGGAGTCTGTTACTGAGTGTAACAATGAAAAGGTTGCAGTATACACATTACACGCGTACTACATTTGGTACTACAATGGGCTTCATCAGTACATGTGTATGTCTATGTACATGTATAAAGCATTGAGTCTCCTGTATCCGGCCAAATCCCTTATCTGGATGAGCCCCGGTCCCGACTTGTCCGGATACAAGAGGTTCAACTGTACTTTGCAATAAGCAGCACTTGTATGATTATTGACATGGTATGTTATGATTGTAAAAATGAAAAGATGAAGGAAAAAGAAGAGAAGAAAAACTGAAAAACAGAAGAAAATGAAGAAGAATTGAACAGAAGAGGAGAAATTTAAAAAGGATAAAGAGACAGAGAGGGATAATGAGAAGGAACAGGATGGTGGGGGGGGGGGGGCGGGTCATAGGTGACAAAATTACATAACCATGAATGACAAATGGACGTAAAGTAGCACTTTATGTCTGTCTGTGAGTGAAACTTTATGGGATTGACATAAACTCATAACATGAAGAAAAATATAGACAACAAACAACAGGCAATACAGGTAACAGTCACATGCAGTAACAATGTTCAGAAATGGTTGAAAGTAACATAAACATTTTAGGAACGTAGTGGTGATCTATTAAAGGGAAGGAGAAAAAAGTCATCCTCTCACTAAACTTGACTTTGGAAAACTGCAGCAAAGTCGACTTGGGGTTTTGTGTACTTTTTGCCTTGGGTGATATATTTAAGACAAAAGATGAGTGTTTGAGTCCTTCCCAAGTCACACAAATTTTAGACTCACCTGGCTGGTCAGTCGGCCTAGCTGGACCACTATCGATGCTGCCCCCATAGCCAGGGGTGTTACAGAGAGGTGGGTTCCACTGAGGGTCACAGTGGCAGTGATTCTTGCTGTTACACACCTGTAAAGTGGTAACCATAGCAATAAACCAGTCAAGTTAGCTTAACGCACACAGTCTTCGCTTCTCACAATTTCAGCATGTAATGTCAACTTACATTTAATACTGCCGTAATTTAGCCACAGAACACAACATCCCTCAAGAGGAATTTGACAGTCATACTTTGGTAAGTAAAGATTGAATTATATATTGAATGAAATATATCATATATATCACAAGAATATATCACTTTCATAGACCTTGCCTGTACCCATCCTGCAGTTATTAATTTCTTTTAACTTCTTTTCCACCCGGCATGTACCGGTAGTCTCCCAGAGTAAGTCACCAATGCCTCAAGCATCCCAGAAATATGCTGCTAAAATCTGATGACCTTGGATTTCGCTCACCTATCTATTCCCTTGTAGAAGTATATGGACACTTACAATTCATAGTACTTGTGAACTTGTTTACTCTATGTAACACAACAACCTACCAATTGTATTTGACCAGATAGTCATTTCCTTAGTTACAATGAATCTAACATGATCATAACTATCGCAATCATATTCAACATTATGCAAGACAATTGCCTAGGAAATGTCGTTATGACAAGCAATTACAAGTTTTGCTTCCCTCATCCAGCACTATCTAATGCTGTCATGTGATATTACTCAGAATATCTTTTGGGTATCTTGTGGGGATCAAGAGGCTGGTCTAAAGAAAGAAAGAAAGAAAGAAAAAAGAAAAGAAATAAAGGACCCCAAGAGAAAAGACTGGCTCTAATAAAGCTCTCTCAAGAGGGATACCAAATTCTGTGCAGGACTCACTCCATTGTTGTGGCAGTTGAAGGGACATGCCCTGATGTTGAGTGTGCTCAGATTTCGACATTGGAAATTGCTGCAAACCTGAGGAAATATGGGACAAAAGAACAATTGTACATCAAATGAAGTATTGGTCTACCAAAACCACTGCTTCATACATTATTAGTATCTGTTCTTATTGGTGAAACAGTATTAGAAGTGGTAAATAAGAAAGAAGTTTATCTTGAAACAACAACTTGAATAGCACAAATATATGAGAAATATCAGTTGGTTGTCACACAGAAACATGGAAAGGATGACAATCAACCTAATTCTTGATATTACAGGGAAGATGTCAAAATCTTGACTGCTACGATGATTTTTACTTTGAAATCAATCTGGTAATTGATAAATTTAGCAAACCATTATACTTACATTCATCCATTATATACCCATAACCCATTACCATTTACCCAGCATCATCTTAGACATAGAGGAAAATGTGAAAGAAAGTTACAAAACTTACAAATCCCGGAGCACACAGAGACCCAGTGGCCACATAGCCTGGATCTGGCACATCCTGGCCCAGGTCTATAGAAGCTGACTTGCAGGTATGCTGGACGTTGTTCTCATCCCAGATGTACCCTTGGCTGGCCTTGGCCAGGGAGCTGAGGACAGGGTAGCTACTGCCTCCCTGACACATGAGCTTTCCACACTTGACATGCCTGGGGTAAGAGAAGGAGGAAGGTTGCCAGGAGGATTATTGAGTGATGAGTCACATGAGAGATGGATTGGTGGGAACACAGGAGGGTGGGGCACATTAGAAGAACAGGTGGGTGGGGCACATTATGTGACAGGTGGGTAAGGCACATTGGGAGAACAGATGGGTGGGGCACATTGGGAGAACAGGTGGGTGGGGCAAATTGGGTGATGGGTGGGTGAGCATACTGGGAATATGTGGGGCATATTTCAAAATAGGTGGGTGGGGCACAATGGGAGAATAGGTTGGTGGGGCAGTTTTGGTGGCAGGTGGTGCCGAGGATGGAACAAGCGACAAGCGGGTGGAGCACATTGAGAGAACAGGTGGGTGGGGCACATTGAAAGATGGGTGGGTGGGGCACATTGGGTGACACGGGTTGGGGCACATTGGGAGACAGGTGGGTGGGGCACATTGGAAGAACAGATTGGTGGGGCGTATTGCATGACAGGTGGATGGAACGTGTTAGGTGACAGGTGGGTACAGCACATTGGGAGACGGGTGGGCCAGGCATATTGGGTAACAGGTGGGTAGGGTACATTGGATAAAATGTAGTGGCAATACAAGTCATAGGAAAGATAACATAAAGCAAGGAGCTGAAACAATTAAATACATGACTTAACCATACATACACATATAGCGGAGAGAAAAGCAGCGGTGATACAGCATCAATAAGCAAGCCCAAGGAAAATTAATCTAAAAAAATGATTTCAATTGAACACAGTCACCCAACAACAAATAAACAAGCTTTCATTACTTGTCACAGTAACTTCCATTTCTGGAAAAGCAACACTGAAAACAGCTCAGTGCTGGCATCAACGATTTCTATTTCCATTTGTAAATGATATCTTGCAGCTGACTGGCAAATTGCAATTGCAATTACCAGCTCGACACAAGAATTCATAATTTGAATAAATGATTTCATGTCCTGAAATATTTAATATGAGACCTGAAATCTACCACTAACACAATTCTGTCACTACAAACTAACGTTTTGATTTTGGTAGCACACTTTTTCTCATTGATTGTTTTTCTTTCCTGAGTAAGAATTTTTTATACTTACTGGGGCAGGCAAGGTTCAAATGCTGTTCTGCTTCCTCCACAGTTCCCAAATGAACTTCCTTGAGTGTTGAAAGTAAAACACTTTTCATGAGCAGCTTTGGCATCTGTAATATAAACAAATAAAATGAGTTGAGAGTATATGTGAAAAGACATTAAAAACAGATGACTTTATCATGTGATACTTGACAAAGATATGTAATCATCTAAGAATAGAAGGAATATATGCTTGACTCTAGATCTACTACAGTATCTCCTAAAGAGGAATATATTTCTTAAGAAATAAAAACCTGAAGAATTTACTATAAATTTCACAATGTTCCATTATTTACAGTTCAACAGAGAATACATAAAAAAAAAAAGATTTCTGACGTGAAGTTGGGATTTACAATGTTGAGGTGATGAAACAACTGATTGTTATCATCTACAGAGAAACATTGACATCGAAACTATCAAACATTCCATTACCACTCTTACCTCCTCCCCAGACACTCTCACACTGGTGGTCAAGCGTCAAGCACTGACCGTCATAGCAGGTGGCGTCCACTGTGTCTTTACATGGCTCTCCATTTTGCCTGTATACATTGGCTGGACACTGGAGGGAATTCACACACAGGAGTCAATGGCATATTGTGTAATACAGCTCACATAAAGTAAAATATTACATGATCTATTTGTATGACAACAAAAACTCAAATCAAAACAGCTGTCAAAGAAATAATATTTGCAAGAACCCAATAAAGTTAATATCTATAAGGTACTGTCAGACATCGCATGATATCAACATACCGTATGTAAAAAAAAAAAATTACAACAGTACCCTCTGCAACGATAACTTTAAAAATAGTAAAACAATCAAAATACAATTTCTTACAGAAAACCAAATTTGATTTGCTTCAGTGGTCCAAGAGAAATGAGGATCTTTGTAGAGCACGTCAGGAATCCCTTCCATCCAAGTTCTGTCTCTTGTGTTTACACGTTAATGTGCAGTTCCAAGAGCATCCAAGTGCTAAACTTGGAAGAATCAGACTCACAACATGTTTTACAACAATCCACATTTCTCTGTGACCACTTTACTAAATAGAATGGGGTTTTCTGAAAAATACAGGTAAGATGTTATATTTTTAGACCCTGCAATAGCATTCATAAAGTTTAATCACATTAAAAGTTATCAATGCGGAAATTCGTTGTAATTATTATTATTATTTTTTTTTTTGGGGGGGGGGGACATACTGTAGGTCAAAAAAATGTACAAACCTTTGTATTCTTACAATACACTGTAGACTATTGCAAGTTTATGGCTACTTTGTAAAATCATGATTTCATTATTTTTGTCTTTATTTCAGGCTAGCATGTGCCAGTCTATTTTACACAATTAGGTTTGTATTAAACTATGCACAGATTCTTTCATGATGTGAAAATCAAATATGTTAACTCAACAGTTATGAAAAGACATAAGAGCTAAATGCAAATGACTGTAATAATGAGTTACATGAAAAAAAAAAAACAAGCCAAAAAACCCATGACATGGTTCAATGACCACTAAGAATCTTAAAATCTGAAGTTTACACAGAACTTTGTTACATCTATCCAAACTGGGCCCTTTGGATATTGCTAGTCTGGTGCTTCAGACCCACCTTTGCAGAGAGACCGGTGCAATACTCTGGGAGGTCACATTGGGTACCAATGTCGCGACAAACTTCACCCGCTTTCTTCAGCTGGCAGTCTTCGCAGCACTCACCGTTGGCACATGTTGCATTCTCGTGCAGACGACACGTGGATGCAATACAGCAGTCATTCTTGCATTCCTGTGAATGGAAAATGACTCGAATTACATCAAAGGCATTAACTCTTTTTCTACGTCATTCACTAACTTCTCAATGTGACAAAGCTCCTTGGATAGAATATCATTTGAAAGCTAGGAATGTATATCTATCACTGAGCGTCTACTTTCCTGATACAAAGACGTGGTACATTTCCATCGATAGTACATGCTTTTAAAAGTAAAGTATCCACGAGCCAAAACTTTACTAAACATACATAATGAAAACTGTGTGACTGTCCCATCATCCCTCAACATCCTGAAGTCATGATATCACATAATATAACTGAAATCATATATTCCAGTCTGACAAACTTTGCTACATGAAATGAATTGGAGAGGTACGTTTGCAGAGCTGCAATACACAGCAGTGGGTATCTTTACTCTTCACAACGATTATGTAACTGCTTCAATGTTGCATTTGTAAATACTGCTTGTCAAATCTCTGACAATCTCAAAGAACACAAGTTTGGCCTTTGATTTCATCCACATCAGCTTGCCATACTGGAGGTGATATTGATGGTTCAACACCAGAATAAAGCTCCATATGAATGCAATTATCATCATTATTATTATTATTATTGTTGTCATTATCATTATTATTATTATTATTATCATTATTATTATCATCATTATTATTATTGTCATTATTATTATTGTTGTTCTTCTTCTTCTTATTATTATTGTTATTACTACTATCATTATTGTTATTATTGTTGTTATTAGTCTTATTATTATTATTATTATTATCATTATTATTATTAATAATTATCATTATTATTATTATCATTATCATCATCATTATTATCATTATCATTATCATTATCATTATCATTATCATTATCATTATCATTATCATTATCATTATCATTATTATTATTATTATTATTATTATTATTATTATTATTATTATTATTATTACTATTATTATTATTATTATTATCATTATTATTATTATTATTATTATTATTATTATTATTATTATTATTATTATTATTATTATTATCATTATTATTATCATTATTCAAAGGTCACTAACCTCTGGTGATCCACAGTCGCACTCTTCCCCATTCTCCAGGAATCCATTGCCACAGATTGGTCCATCAAAGATCATGTCGGGGTAATCAAAGAGACACGCCCCTAGACCCTTCTCCAGGGATGCGTTCAGATCATCATAGGAACACGTGGAGAAATTTGTGGGTGGGATGGGACTGTAGAGAGATTCCGGGATAGAAGTGGATGGTCATTTTACCAACAAATCATTCAGAAATTCACAAACTAAACATACAAATCAAGACTGAGCACATTGGGAAGACCAATAACAATTATCCATGTGGTGCAATCTCTCACTATCTTACTCTATATCAAACAATACAATGTTGCCTCATATGATTGTCAACATATTCTTTCATGTCCAATATCTCTTCTCAGTGATAATTACATAAAATACTAAAAATAGCTTCTTCACACTCACCACACTGTATCATTCAGCTATAATGGCTCTGACCTCATCTTCATCATATTCCACTGACCAGCTTTCAAGTCTTTTTTTTTCATCAAGAAAATTAATACATCTCATTCTGCTGCACCACAGGAAAATATTCCACACAATAGATAAAACATGTTCAAAGTTGCTCTATAACCCATGGAGCTGCCATGACTGAGTGGTTGAGACCATATGTATGGAGAAAGATCACAGATCACAGGTATGTTATGAGGTTCAAGTCCCACGTCTTTCAGAGGAGACTTTAATAAGCCATTGGTTCTGTGTGTAAGAGCACTATTCCCTATGCCCTATACACTTCAAACTACCCACTTTACTCCTCTCGAAAGGAGCAGGGTGAAATCCTGATGATGTGGTCAACCACTTACAAAACCAGCTGATATCCGCAATAATCTTCAAGGAAACAAAGGAGGCAGAGTACCCACAAAGAAAAAGAAGAAGAAGAAGTACCAACTAGAGACCTACCCACTAGATGGCTCCATCACACATCCCACATTGGAAGGAGCATCACAGATACAGTTCCTATCAGAGGTATCATGGATGAAACCCAAGTTGTGTCCCATCTCATGAGCCAAGGTACTGGCTACCACGGCAACATTGCTGTCATGATCCTGCACAAAGATGGAAACAACAGAGAATTAACAGAGTTAAGAGAATCATAACATTTCTATTAATCAAAAGTATCTATTCCTTTTAGGGTTTTTCGATAAAATCTCCTCTTTGATTTACAGTTTTAAATATGATGCATGTTTCCACTTGTACTGATATCATATGCTGTTATCTACGGTAATTCCTCCATAGCATAGACATCAAAGTGAAAGAGTGGCCTATATGACATTCCTTAGACTCTTGCCACAAAAGAATATATATATATATGAAATAACAATCAGCAATCTCACATCCTTTATCTAATTGAAGCAAATACATTCATATGATATGTTTTTGATTGATCTTTCACCGAAAAACATCTTATTTAGATAGTCTGATACATGTAAGAAATAAATAGAAGTTGATGGGTGAGCAATGACCCTTGACCGCGGTATATAGGAGACAAAGCCAGGATCTACTGAGCTGGGTTTGTGGTTCAAGTCCTCACCTGGCTGACTCCTCCCGATCTCTCATCCGAACACATCGTCCCAAGAGATGCCATCCCAACGGTGCTACCGTCAAAGTTTACACCCCTGGAAGAATGTACAAGAGAAGGAAAATCTTCTTTAAGCTTCAGCAAAATTAGCATCAGAGTCAAATATAAAACTCATCAAAGCAATGGAATAGTGTAACCAATAGTATGTGTCTCTATATTAATTTTAGTAAACTGGTAAAGCAGAAATCATGGGTAGGCAAATTTTCACATTCAGACACCTCATAATGGTGCACAAACCATGACAGTATCTTGTGAAAAGTGGTAAGAACTGCAGTAAACTTTCTCATTACTTGCTCCTCATCTACAAACAAGAACAAGATGAGAAAGAAAATGAGGTGATTGATCGATTGATTTTATTTTCCCTCCAAAAAACAACAACATTGGCTAGATGGCCTAAATTCAGCGATGACAACATGGCTGTTCTTCCATGGGGTCCACAACATGAAAATTGCAAATACAATATGAAATTATGAAATTCATACATTGAAAACATGAAGACATGAAGTACAAAAAAAATCTTTATATCCATGGGAAGGTCATTATAATCATTAGCATATCTATATCTAAATGATTTCTTCAAATATTCAGTTCTAGGTTTGGGTAGTCTTAATCTTTGTGCAAAATGAGAGGGGTAAAAATGAGTTACGAATTCAAATTCATTTCTTATATAAGAAGGGGTTAAGTTATTCATTATCTTAAAACATAAAAGTAAGAGAGTGAATGCATCACTAGATGCTTTCTCAAGAAGACACTTCCCCCTGTCAATCTATTAACTGCCGATTAATACAAAGTTCCTCCATGAATACAGCCAGACTTGTTCCTCCCTGAATACAGCCAGACCTTTTTCCCCACAGTTATGCAAGGATGATAGAAGACCCGCCACTTAACATGCCCTGAAGATATGGTTCAAGAGCATTTTAAGAGTAGGGGTTCCCCCCTGGGTACGTCAAGAAGTGTAGCTCAGAACGGGGTTAAAAGGTCTACGTGTCAAGTGTGTGTCTTCCTGCATTGACTGTTTCCTTGCTGGAGGCGATATGAGTTTGCACTTCTTGCAAGTAAATATGCCTCGTGCTCCCACACACCGAGAAAGAATTTTCAGCCTCGCAGAGTAACGACATCCTTCACTCAAGTTTGTCTGTGGATGGCTGGATCTTCTCAAAGTGGAATTCATCAGCATGTGACATAGATAAGTTTTAAAGGGCATCAACAAAATATAATAAGAAGATGAATTGTTAAAAATGCAGATCAGCAGCTGAGATCTTACAAATTTCATTTGTACAGAGGGAGACAAATTGAAGAAAATTCATACTCCAAGATGAATTTTGCTCACAGGTTATCAGCAAGTTGCAAATTTGACTCAGCACGACCTACCAACATGGGGTGGGGATTGTTATGGTTCCCAAACTGCATACAAAAGGTTATTCCCCTCCCAGTCCACCCCCCCCCCCCCATTTTTAGATGCTGCAGACACACTAATATTGTTAATGACTGAAATTTGGCCATGTAGACAGCAAAGATCAGCCTCCCAAATGGTTCCATGACATTTGCTCCTGCAACAATTGTTCCCTTGAAATATCTGCACCCTAATCCAGACATAAATTCTAGCCACAAACATAACCCTCACCCTAATCCTAATCCTCACATTAAACTAAACCTAAAACCCTATCACAACCATAACCCAAAGTCCTTGGAGAAAATATGACTGAAGCAATCGTTGCTGGAGCAAATGTCGTGTCACCCTCCCAAACAGAATTTTGTCAGCCATTACCAACACATAACTGTACATGTCTGATCTACAGATATGGCTGGATTCTTCCTACTGAATGTTATTGGCCGAGAATGACACCATAAGATTTCACTCACTGCTCTGACTATTGGGCTTCCAACTCCAGCAAAAACTGTCATGCTCATTAAAACTATAAAATGCACTCTCATGATTACTCTAAACCATGTTGGTGAGGTAAAAAAAAAAAGTAAAAATGAACACACATAAATGTCAGATTTATCCCAGGGGAAATTAGAAGCAGTCTGTTTGACACTGTAATGTAGAAGTTGTCATGGTTACCAACTTCATAATCATCATCATCACTGATTAAGACTGAATATATTCATTAATTTCTTCCTGGTAAATTTTTTATGCCTGTAATACAGCACACAAGTGGTAAAACTAACATATTCTTGGACATTCTGAGAGCAAAGACTGAGGGAATCTACTACTGTCAAGACATCTATTGCAGCCTGTATTTTCTCTAGTAGCCTTTCAACATTACGTCTGGCAGTTTGAAAACAGATATAAAAGACCAATACTACTTTATTGTCAAGATATACAAATCACCAGGCACCTATCAAACTTGTCTTTGATGGGCAATGTTTTGTATTCTTCTCTTGCATATATTGGAATGATTAAAAAGAAGAAGAAGAAGAAGAAGAAGAAGAAGAAGAAGAAGAAGAAGAAGAAGAAGAAGGGTTGGTGTGAACATTGTAATCTTACGTGATAAACTGTGCATTGTCATTCTTAATGTCTGGCAGGAGGACATCTTTACGCCATCTCTGGAACTCAGCCATGGTGGTGCTGGGGTTGGCGTTGACTTGGAAGGCATCACCCTGAGACCAGGTGACCACACCCACCAAGGCAACTCGCACATTCATTGGACGATAGATCTAGGGGAGACAGGAGTCACAAGAGACACGATGTAGATGGATTAGATTTTACAGCCACGAATTACAGTCACTGACAAGCTCTAGAAAAATGGGTAACAGAATAACTTGACAAAGTATAGCAATACTGAAGAAGTTATGTCATGAAAGTGAATGGAGCAATACAGGATAAAAAAAAAGTAAGAAAAAAAGGTATAGTTGTACTGACACAAAAATGGCACAAATGAATCAAGGAAAAAGAAAAAATGAAAATGGATTTATAGATAGATGAATATACAGAGAGATAATAGAGAGATAGAGAAATAAATAGATAGAATGATAAATTATAGATAAAGACAGGCAGATAGATAGACACATAGATAGACAGATAGATATACGTATGTATATAGATTCACTCTGCAAAGAACCGAATTCAAACTGTCTCATGTTACATGATAATCTACAGACTGTAATCATTTAGAGAGAGAGAGAGAAGGAGGGAGGTATTTTTTGTAGACGTGAAAACCAAATTAACCCCCAACACATAACTTGACTTCTAGGATCTCTCATTAACACCAGAGCTCAGTAATGATCGGCTCAATTGAAATAGGAACCTTGCCATTTTTCCCCTCACACTACATCCACAAGGTGCTTGGAATGGCAACCACTCAGGCTGACATGGACACAAATGATTCCTTGACTGCCCCAAAAGTGAGCCCTCATCACCTACTTTTTACCAATGACTCAACACGAATGAGGCCCTCTTTCATTCGTCCTACTCATTTGATGAGAGACATTCTCACACCGTACATTCACTGACTTCACACCACAGAGAGGCTCATTAAACTGGAATTCCAGCAAAGCAGGTTATCTCATGTGCAATAATTAAAACATTACCATCAATAAAACAGGACTCGATTAGACAAGAAATAGCTGTGGCTCATTAGGTGAGAGTTTTGATCTTTCCCCTGATAGGACCACGAAGGTTAACTTGAAAACCAGCCCTTCAAAGAGTTCAGAAATCAAACAGGCTTATCGTATCATGATGAGTGTACTTCCCAGCGTGCCAATGATAAATATTCTAGGTTACACATCAGCTTACACTAATTATCCTGTCCTTTGTACATGACAAAGATATCATATTAGTAAACAAAACAAACAAACCAAAGAAAAACAATGTCTTTCTCTTTTCATTCAATGTAAGTGGTAATTGTTGAGCTTTCCAAAGATCCACAGCAAAATCTATTACACTTAGAACAAAAAGTGTTGTGATACACATTGTCTATAAATCATAAATTTAAAATCCAAATCTGACAATCCAATTCAGTGTATTTGTTCAATTAAGTGATTAGTTGATGACATGAGAATAGATATTAAGCAAGCACATCTCCTGCCTGCCAATTGTTGTCAAAACCAAAAGAGGTTTGAATCCCACACCCATCCACCTGGCCGCGCAGGTAACCAGCACATCAACTCCCTGAGGTGGTTTGATGGTTTAACTGTGGAGCCCAGAATGGGTGTGGTCAAGAGGATGCGATCCTATACCGGTATATCTCACCATATCCATCATATTGGCCATCTCCTTGCTTCTATCCTCCACAATCTCCACATTCTCCTCATGCCTCAAAAACTGCAACAAATGAAATCAAAGAAAGAAAGAAAAAACGTGTTAGTGCTCAAGGATTCATATCACAACACAATAATGAAGGAAAATTTGAACTATTTGGGAATTTTAAAGCAGAACAAATAATAAAGCATTGACTCATACTGATTCAGATATTCAATATTTAATGAGAATGCATAGTACAAATGAACAGATGAAGTAACAAATGAAAGTGGATGAAATGACAATGACGGCAGTGATAATGATGATGATAATCAAAAACACAATCTTCTATTCTTTTTTATTTTCAGTACAAAGACAAGCACAAAACAGGTGAAGTTGGAGGAAAGCTCTTAGAGCAGAAGTTATCTCAAACATAACAGGATGTATAAATCACAATGTTCATCAAAGGAGCACTAACACAGGTGAACTTAATCAATTACAAGTAACAATTATACGACACTAAAAAAGAATAAAGCTATCCGATTGGTCAATTGTTCTTCACATTACATGCAGATAAAAGTTCCATTGCATGCAGTCGCTGTCAGCCATGCAATTATGTTTCAGCTAAAATGGATATCGCAAAGCTGATGTCCCCAATTTCCATTGACTTTTGTGTTTAATGATTGACTTGAAGTATTTGTTCCTTTGTACGGCTCTGATGTCACAATAAACAAACCTTTGCCATGTGCACTCAACAGTCACAAGCATGCATTTTCTTATTCTTTTTACTATAATTATAAACAACTTCAACCGACTGGTTTCCTACACGTATGACTAGACTGACTGTGACTGTGCTACTAATTTGGCTTTAATGTAAAATGGTTGCCATTTCTGTGCTACATTCAAGAAACTGTTTGGACCACATCTATGGACATCTGAAGTGTTGTATAAAACAAATAGTGCAGTGGAACAAGATTTCGCACTCTGTAAAAGATGAGGTGCACTATTTAACTTGCCGAGTTGAACAGAGTGCCTCTATCTTTAACCTCATGAGAAATCTTGTACCACTGCACTCCTGACCATTCACTATTTGTAAACAACAGTTTGCTACATTATAAGAGCTGGTACTCTGTAGAAAAGTACACTACGTTAATATCCGGTTATGCAGACACAGTGATATTTTGTGATTGGCTTAGTCTTGTTTCTTTTATAAATCTAATCACCAAGTTATTCATCCTCTCTGTGTTATTTAACAGAAAAGATTTAAAACAAACAACTCAAGGATACTAAAGTGATTGTGTTTAAAAAATGGTTACATTATTTTCCATCACTTATCCGACCTCCCATGAAAGTTGGGTTACAAAAATGACTCATGTATTGATGACTTTTTTTATTGCATTAAAAAACAACACCAACGAACGAAACTACTTAAGGAACAGAAGTAGAGTAGTACATGTGCTGGTATTGTTGACATGGGCACTGTTGTTTTGACTGGCTTACAGAGGAGATGAGACTAACAAACACTTAAAAGTTCATTTATTATCACAATATTTTCCAACAGCCTAACTGCAGTTGCGTTTTTAAAGTTTCTACACTTAACTATTTGGCGCCATCCAGACTGTTTTCTTTTCTTTTTTTTCTTTTTTTGTTTGTTGTTGTAATGGGCCAATACAATTGTCTGGCAGGAGAAAGTCCACATTGAAACTACTGCAAATCTTCCTCCCTACATGCAACAATGTCCCCAGACAGTTCATTAAATCACATGACCCTTGATATTATTGCATGCCACATTACCAATCAGCCATTGTGTAAGAGATTCATGTCATCTTGCTCTGATGTTGCAATCTGGCAGAAGGACGTAAGTCACATCCAGAATCATCTCAGAATTATGCACAAATGTATGAAGTGATTATAAGGAAGAGTGTATATCACTTTGATTTGAATCACATGCTTGTAACTCTGTTGTATTTCTGGTGCCGGTAAATTATATAATAATGAAATTGGTAGAAATTGTCACTTGTTGTATTTGGTGGAATACAGCCCTTCACAAGTTAGCTGTAGCTGCATTAACACATACACAAAATGAATATATATACAGTCAAACCTGTCTATAGCGGCCACCCAAGGGAGACGGAAAAAGTGGCCGTTATAGAAAGGTGGCCGCTATAGACAGGTAATCCAACTTTGTGTGCATTGCTTACATGTACATGTATCATCATTGTATCCTTACATAATGTACAGTGTATGTGTGTACGTATACATACACCGTTCGTTTCATGCATTTAACCATGCCGGTGTATATGAAATTGTTGCACAGTAGCATGTTTATTGTCGTGAAGAATCGTGTATTATTATGACTGAATGAGGGATGAATGCAGCGGTGGTGATCACTGAACGTTGCTCGCACGGCTAAACAGAAAAATACGCTGAATTATCGGCTTGGCTACGGCTCCATTGGGTTTTTGGCCGCTATAGACAGGTTAATATCTCCCGCGGGAAACAAAATTTGTGGCCGCTGGCCGCGTTAGACAGGTGGCCGCTATACACAGGGTCTTTAACAGGGCTTTTCTCTCGGGGGGATTTTGCAGTGGCCACTATAGACAGGTGGCCGCTATAGACAGGTGGCCGCTAAGGCAGGTTTGACTGTATATCTTTTTAATAAGGTGAAAACTGCTCATTTGTATGTGTGGACACAAATAAACTTTTTACTCTCCTGATATGCACTGCGATGCAAAAATCAATCCAACTTGATTTTTAAAAACTTTTGGGATAATTTGCCCTATGTGGTGGATGAACAACACATAAAAGGAAAATATGTATTTTATAATCCCACAATGTACCTCACCACACTACATGTATGTTCACACCCTTGGGAGTCCCGTGTCATACTGTAGTCATTCACATGTACGGTTTTGAGGATTCAAGTGTTTCATATGAAGCCTATTGATTTATCATTCTTTTCTTTATTATCATTATCATTTATTTTGCTGTGCGTGAATGTTGGAAAATAAAGTCAATTTTCACATCGCGGCACAAAAAAAAAAAGTGATTTTTTCCTGTGTGCGAATGCAGCTGCACTAAAGGAACCATCTCAGTAGTATCTTGTTACATCAGCGTCCATACGATGACAGCGAAACCGATACATCAATGTCACTTCACTGCTTGCAGGGCCAGCTTGCCATAAACAAATTTGTACTCATTTTACTGTCTAGATGGCAAGGCTGAAACTATGATGTAATACATTTAATATCTCACAGCTGAAAATGACAGAATATATCAACACGATATTATTAATTTGTGGTGTAGTTTCCTTCCTCATTTGTATGCATTTAATTCAATTCAATTTTTAGTTTGTTATGAGGGAATATGAAATTATTTTGTTTCCAGAGATAGGTCATAAGAAGACAGTAGAATTGAGGGTTTTAATACAGTCAAATTCAAACATTGCAGGACACAGTTGATGTTTTGACAAATTTGAGGCACCAATACTGTGCTTGTCAAGTCATGTTAGTAAAATACTACAGATAAAATACTAATATTAAATGTAAAGTGATTTTCTAAAATAAATTTTATTTTTTCAGCATTTTTCTAAAACTTAACAGTGCTTTCTACAAGGAAGACTTATTCTATGATTACCCTTCACAACCATCATTCTTCACATGTTTTGACCAGTTAGGCCCAAATGACTATGACCACTTTAAAAAAATGCAGCCAAGAAAAGAACTAAAACACTCACATTTATTTCATACACCCACTGTGTACATTCTTTCTGCCTTATCATTACGGAGCTATAGATTTGCTACATGGATGCTTTAAATAGACGATGATTGCATTGGCTGTTCTTCTCTCTCTCTCTGTTTGTTGTGTTGTAGAGAAGGTTTACATTATATGAGGACTCAGCCTCCACAAATTAAAATGGTGCCCCCATAACATCATTGCATCGAGTAGCTCTCTATGTCGTGAATCGAGCGGACACTGAATGGCCCAGAACCAACCATGAAAACTAAGAGATGCGAGATCAATTTTCATTAACAATTTTGCACATGCGCAGAACAGGTTTCTCGCCTCTAATGTCCGCGTCCCAATAATCTAAAGCTCCCTATCATTAAAAGCTCTTTGAAAATGTCACGGCATGAGTGCTAGAGGCCTGTGTAATTGATGAGTCTTGGCTATAAGGTCACATTTTTCTCTCTTTATCTATTTTTTTCTGGGGGGGGGGGAGGGTGGGGCAGCTTTGGGTAGAGCATACGAGGGATCAAACAATGCTTTGCAGCAAAGGACCAGTGCCACCATGGTGCACTCCTGAACTCCTGTCTTCTACCCCACCCCCTCTTGTCTATCTCCTCCACCATGAGTACCGGTACCTGGAGCCACCCATGATGGTCACCGTCTCATGAATATTCCCCACCTCTCCTCCTCTGGCCCTGTTACACACGCAAACAACCTCAGCTCCATGAAAACCTGCACCCTCATGGCCAGCAGCATTGGGTACGGTAACCTAAAGACAAGACATTCATCATGCCATGACATCTACACGCAGCATCCTCCGGTCGCTGACTGCATCTGGAATATCAGCATCACGCATCTCGAATCCTCATGGGGGTGATACACACTCGATGCGCAAGAACTTTGGATGACTTGCGTCATCTCGTCACTCTAAATTTTACTTCAGTGTGATCTGAATACACAATAGACGTATCGAACAGGATGTGAATTGACCTGAGGTCTAAATGACAGATTTAAACAAGGTCCTCTGTTGGTTTACAAGACACTTTCTCTTGTTCATACAAAATTCCACACTTTCACACTAACCCTCATTCAAACTATCTCTCATTCAAACTAACCCTCATTCTATGAGACAAACGATTGCCTGATTAAAGTGTAATATCCAGGAAATATCTAACATGAAACTTGTCCAGTTTAATGCATAGACAGGTTGGCTGAAATGTACTACAAGCTATGATGATTCCCTACCCCCCCCCCCTCCATTTTCAGAAGCTGTTTCTTTTTCTCTCGCCCTCCTGTGGTCTCACAGTATGACCCCCTGCAGCTAGTGTGGGCACTAATGACACGTGACAGCTAATTATCCTGGCAGGCACAATGGGCTGTCGAGACAGGAGCTAATTGCAGCCAGGGCTATCTCCTCAAACCCATTCTACATACCACCGTTTGCTGGGTTCAAACTGGTCTCAGAGTTGAGGAGGAAACCCGGTGATGAGGGATTTCTCCTGTCATTTTGCTGTAAATATGAATCCTGGTGGGAAAACTTCCTTTTCTCCGATAACATGAAATGTTCTGGGAAAAATGTGAAGACTGAGTGATGCAAACAGCTGTCTACCGGTATATCACATGTGACGCACGTGGCAACAATATGGAGGCAGGAACTAATGCATTGCGGGTTAGATGCATGGTTTGTTCACATGTAAGTTGACCACCTAATAGTGACTGGTGAGACAGTCACCTGTAAACCGTCCACAGCAGTTTGGTACAAGTGTGAACAATCCCCTGTGAGATTAATATACCTTTACAACATCCCTACATGGACTGTTCCCAAGATTTGACTCATGTGTGAACATAGACCTATTCAGACGCATGCCATTTTATACCAAAACTCGATAACGAAACGACATATAAAGAATCATCGTATAGCCGACAGACCGTTCAGACACTAATTTTGACAGTTCTGGGAAACGTCGTATAGATGTGCAGTTTTCCACTGCGCATGCTGTTATACATTGTAGTCATGAGTGACAGCTGTGGGGTCACCTTTCGTGCGCGCTCCCATTAAGCCCCGCCCAGTTATACCGTTCTATGGTCGCCCTACGTTCAGACGCACACGGAATGCTGATTCGTCGATGCTCTGACCATCGTTTCGCTATAAGTCGTTTCGTTAGTCAGCATTCAGACGTATAAATTCATCGTATAGCTATACCGTTTTGGTATCGCTATACTGTTCTAGTATAAATTTTTTTGCGTCTGAATGCCCTGAGAGTCTCTATGCTCTCTCTCTCTTACCCCATTTTTACTAATCATAAAGAGGGCTCTGAAGCCTCCTCCAGCAGCTTGAAGTAGCCTTTTTAGCTCAGTATAAACAGACAGAATACGGAAAACGAGATCTGATCAGATCAGGTTCTGAAACCACCTACAGGGGGTGGTACCAGTATGGTGGGGTGTGACTTGGTCTTTACATGTTGTCAATCAATCTACAGCCCAATGGGAGGTGGAAGGCAATGCTGTCATCATGCAAAATGTTTCGCTGACTAATCTGTCACGAGTGCAAGACATTAATGTGGCATCCCTTGAACGTTTCAAGCTGTTCTACCTCACACCTGCATTGGAAGCCATTCATCTTATAGATTTCAACATCCAGAACCCATGTGACAAATTTATATACATTCAATGACTTCAAATGGGACCACTTGTTGCCTCCAAACAAGACTTCTGTTCAATTACTTCACAACAAATGGGACAATTGATTCTTAAATCTCCACAGGGATACGCATCTGGAACAAACATCCTCCATCATTTTTGGCATTTATGTTCATGTTGTCATGCTCTTAATTCTGCTCTTCATTTACAAGTTACATCACATCGTGAATGATGAATTGAAGAAATAGTGTTAACAAAGGTTTCCTGCTGGATTTCTTTTTCTACTTCTTTGAAGGCACTGTCCAATGCCCTAATGCAGGGCCAAATGGACAGGGGTACGCTCATTTCCCTCTCTTGGAACACACACAGGGGCGGATCCAGGAATTCCGTAAAGGGGAGGCGCTTTTACAAAATTAAAGGGGGGTGCACGCCCCCCATTTTTTGTATTTATTTTGTTTTAACAAAAAATAAAAAGGGGCGTGCGCCCGGTGCCCCCCCCCCCCCCCCCCCTGGATCCGCCACTGACACACACACAGCGAAGAAAGGCATTCCTTCTGAAGAGAGCCTCAATATCATAATTCATTGGCTGAGGGAACTCATCAGTGATAAAGAAACCTTTAAAGAGATAAAAATCACAATAACACTAATGCTACAGGCCAATGATGCAGTATTGCTATCCTACAGTGACACCAACATGACACTATTTGTCGGAAGACATGTTAGTATGACAACAGAGCTCCAACATCCTGCTGCATTGAATACCAAATGCTTCGACCCCTGTGATGAAAATGAAAAATCTCTGTCTGAAACAAGACTAATATTCCATCATAGCTGAAAACCTCATTATTCGTATTAAAGTGTAGCTGGACGCAAACTGAGACCTTGGGATGCCTATTTAAGAATTACTATCTCATAATGAGAAGTCATTTCAAATGCAATCATGAGCACAGATATTTTTCTATTATTAACTTTCCCATTTCATGCGAGTATGATTTGCCAACGACATCCCAAGAATGGCATCCCAAGGATGGCATCATGCTCCTCACTGACAGGTCATGTGATCTCCCACATCATCTCTCATTGACAAACATCCCATAATTAACAGCCAAAGACTGATTATAACCAGTATTTTCACCTCTTAGCACCATGGAAAACATTTGACCAGCATTTAGTACCAAAGTGTTCATCAGGGGATTGAAACAGGAACCTTCTGGTGTGCGAAGCAAACACACCATCCTCTGAGCCAGTTCAATCCTTTCAGACATTCTGATTGACGACGGTCTACTATATCATTTTGATATCTTATGCTTCATAATTTAGTGAAAGTATCCAGCTCCATAATTCAGCGATCGCATCCAATAACTTCCACACTCACTGGCTCTCTCCAATAATGCCTAGATCTACTGAGGTTATAGTGTGAATTAGGAAAATGAGGTTATGTGGGCTACTTTATAAGGGCCATCTCAATAAAATGAATCTTGAGTAAATTGCTCACAAAAATAGACTCAACCTTTATGAGTTGGAACAATATGAGAAATAGCAGTGACCTGACTTAGTAGGTTACTGCTCCACATTGGTTGGGAAACTCTGAATATATACTCTGCCATCGGTAAAAGACCATGACCGACTTCACTAAACTGGCTACCTTGCTACGTGAGAGAGATCTCTTTCTTTCAGTACATCCTTCAAAGTGCAGGGCAATATCAAATGACTTTCTAATAGGATTCTACCAAGGAGGATGGAGACTCAAGATTTCACATGAAGAAACATCACAGCCCTTCCTGTACAGTAGTTTTAAAGCTGTTACATTCAAAACCATCAACATGACTTTCAATGAACTTGCCTTTGGTTACTCCACTGCTAGGTGGCACTTTCCTTACAGATGAAAAATGAGAAATGTAAGTTTGGAAACAAAGAAAACAGAAAAAAAAATATTGTAGAAAATAGAAATGGGTTGGTTGGTAACCTAGGATGGGTGGATTCTACCTTTAAGGCTGAAATGAGTCACAGACATGTGAACCGATGCATCATAAGACTCGCTGGCTAGGAAGAAATCCCACAGACGGGCAACCACCTGCAGGGCTCCTGAAGAAGGTATCAGCACGCAGGGGGTGCGTCATGACACCCATGATGCCATCAAGAACCCCCCCCCCCCCCTTCATAGACCAACCAATCAAAACTCTCATTAAACCTCCTGGACAACCTCACACCACTGTGCTAATATCTCATTCATACATAGGGCCATGTAAGGAGCTCTACCTTTATTGGATTTAAAAACTCGTAAGAAGTGAAACTTTCACATCCTCTGCCCTACTGTTTTTCCTCATAGTGATTACAACAATGCCCTTGGGATAATCCAGCAAAACAGGTTTGATAATGACCTGTCATGACAATCAATTGCAAATTTATCAAAAAACTTGCTGTGTTATCAGAGCATAAAAGGGTATTACTCCATAATGTATTACTGACCTTCTTGTTCTCATTGATGATATATTTTTCAACACTGAACACAAAATAATTAACTTTTGCACACGTGCCAACCCACTCCTCCACCTTTATCCACCCACGATCTAGAATGTGCTCGGAAAGCAAATGCCAAACCCTGCCTCGGCACAAAATACTTTATTCATAAACCTAATTGCATATCACAAGATTTGATCACTTTGGAGAGTTGCTCGTGGGAATGCTCAGCACACGCTTGACATAATTTACTTCCAGGCAAGCAAGCCCATTCTGATAAAGTACAGACCGGATATTTTGTGCTCTACAACCTCACTTAATATCCAGAATATCAAGGAATTTCACATAAATAGGTAATATTCTGGGCACATGAAATCTAGTTGAAGCAAGAACAGAGACAATGCTTACTGCTACTACTACTACTACTACTACTACTGCTACTACTACTACTACTACTACTGCTGCTACTACTACTACTACTACTACTACTACTACTACTACCACTACTAATTACTACTACTACTACTACTACTACTACCACTACTAATTACTACTACTACTACTACTACTACCACCACTACTAATTACTACTACTACTACTACTACTGCTACTACTACTACTACTACTGCTACTACTACTAACTACTACTACTACTACTACTACTACTACTACTACTACTACTACTACTACTAATAATAATAATAATAATAATAATAATAATAATGATAATAATAATAATAATAATAACAATAATAACAATGAAAATAATGACCAATCTTTTGCAATGCACATTTCCAGTCAAACTCACATGATAAAATAATTTCATTGACAAGGTCAAAAAAAAATCTTTTTGAAAATTGACACTGAGTGTAATAAGCATAGTTCCTTTGACATGATATTCCTTGCTGATGGTCCATAAAATGACAAACTCCGCTCACCAGCTGCAGTTTTTATACATGGCATTTAGATTTGTATATCATCAAAGGTAGAGCACAATTTATAAGCTGAAGAGTGGGGAGAGTGTAATAACATTCATGATACATAATAATAGGAGCAGAAATGTGCAGGCAATGAAAAGCCAACAAACATATTTTATATGTGACTCTTTTATCAGTGCAGAAATGAACTACTTCATCTTGAACAGGCTGCATTCCTTGGCATGATCAAATTTGTTTATTCTCAGTGAAAACATGAAACTTGACGCGGAAGCTGCATTTATCTCCTGTCATGATGAGATGAGCTTTCCCATCTCTCTCTCTCTCTTTTTTTCTTCGGTGGAGTTATATATCAAGAAGAGAACAAGTGGAATGGCAGGAATGATGAACATTCATTCCCCTTCTACCTGCTAAAAAAGCCCTTTTGATTGATATTCCCAGGCAGCCTCATGAATAGAGGTTGGAAAGCGTGGATATTGCAGCGCCGAGGCAGCGAGACCGTGTATACTAAATATAGCGCACGATCACTGAACTAATGGTATCATGTTACTACCACTTGCTGGGGGGGAAAATGTCACATTCTCTTTTAAGGGGGCACATTCTCAAACAGCTCGCTACAACAGCAATTATTCATGATCAGTGTCCAAAATAAGAAAAATTTCTCCCATTCCAGCAAAGTTCATCTATGTGGGGAGAGTTCATTCACATTCAGTGGGAGTTACGGTTTCCTGGCAAACTTAAGTTTCGCAGAAAACCTCTCACACGACTGTTTTCTCATGCTGTAGGAACCACAAAATCATGTGAAAAGAGAAAACATTTTTTGTTGTTCCAACTACATCAGAAAAACTGGTTGGTAAAAGCAGAAAGCTGTAATCCTGGAACAACTTCTAACCTGGTCTTTATTTCGTGTCATTTTGTGTCGTTTACGAGAATTGCTCACCGCGGGGAGTCACATGACCTGCGTGACGGTGAATCTCTCTCATCGCTTCCCTTCTTCCGCTAAAAATTGGAGCATGAGTCAATGATTAATCACAGACTTGCCCGACTCTTCTATTTCACTGATTAAACTTCGGTGGCGCTGAGCCTTCAAGGGGTCATTCCAGTTTGATCTCAGGTACGCACTAGAAAGACCCTTCAGAGCATGAATCTCATTGATGCACATTAATGTACTGTTTCATCATAGTTATAATTTGCTGTTTGAAACATAAGCTTCGAGTTCTAACCCTAAGAATCCATTCACATAACAATCTGTCACTATTTGATGAGAATTGTGTTTTGGGGGTGAGGAAAAAGGAGCAGTTGATATCAAATAACTCTCTTTTATCATGTCGAATTTGAATTTGGTGGGCTAAACATGTTATAATCCAAGGATATGGGAAGCAATTGTCAATCAACTTTGATCACCCTCTGAATAGTATGACCATACCACTCATACACCAAACGTTAACGAGTCACAAGGTAACTGTCATGGAAAGACAGCCAATAAAGCTCACAAGACCCCTATATGTCGGCTATACCCCTCAGCACAGAATAGGTGTGAACAGGGTTTCTGTTCTGTCTAGTTTTTCGAGTGTGAAGAGGGGGGCTGCAGAGTCACGTAGCAGGCAAATGTATCTGAGTGCAGTGACATTTTATATTAGCACTCTCCCCTGCAGAATGGGCATACTAATGCACTGTGGCTGTCTCTCAAAAGAGCTCCTCTCTGATGGGGGAAGGCCTGGAGGACACTAATGCACCTTCGGACATCAAAATGCAGCATTTCACACCGATGGTAAACCATAGTCTGTGCAGTGCTTGAAAATAGGAATAGGTGATAGGGAGGAGATAAAACACAAGAGGAGCTTTTCCCTCTAATCCTTCTCAAATGATCGCTTTGAAGATAACTTTGTCGAATTCTCCAGAACACACAGGTAGGCATGCTTGAAGGAGCTCTCAGAGTATGGCTGTATTTCTAAGTGGTTTCCATTCCTCCTAAATCTTTCCTCTCCAAACAGACATTAGGGATACACAGTCTCCTCCTCCCTTGGAACAAATGTAAAACAAAGCCAAAAAAAAAAAAAAAAAATATTCAGGGGAAATGTTCCTCCCCTGCACCACTTGAACATTTGACTCTCTGACATTCAGATCACGTCCCCGTCTCAGTTGAAAGGAACTTTCATCCACGAGAAGAAGTGGCAGGAAAGTGCGGCCCTATAAGATAAAACTCTCGATCCTGCTTTAATTCATATCTTCTCTACTTTTGAGTACCGGCAACAGTGTAAAAGCTGAGCCTATATCTGATGGGGATAAAACTCAACTAAGGAAGTTACTTTCAGAAAAATGATAACAAAGAAGGAGACTGGAGAAGACAAGAGACCCGCGGGTCTAGCGCTCACCTGAGTATCGCAAGTTCACCTTTCACGCAGTCACTAATCTAAATTAAAATTTGACCAGGCAATCTCAAGTAGAAGATGAAAATGTACAATAAGGGCCCAATTTTTTAAAGATTCCTTAATTTGGGGGGATTGGGGCCCCCTGGGGCCCTCTGGGTGGGGCATGGTGCCCATTTTGATAAATTGAGATCCTGACCCCCTAGGGATGCTACCTGCCAAGTTTGACAAAAATCCATCATGAGGTTTTCAGGAAGAAGATGAAAATGTACAATTCAGGCCCCCATTTGGACCCTTCCAACCACCCCCCCCCCCCCTACCCAAGAGGGGCACCCCTGGATCTCCTATGAACAAACTTCAAACTACAGTCATTAATGTACTCACTCATAATATTATCTCAGCTCTATAACTTCTGATTCTAGAGAAGATTTATAAAGATTCCTTCATTTGGGGGGGGGGGGGGGGGGTTTGGGACCCCTGGGGGCCCCCTGGGTTGGGCATGGTGCCCATTTTAACAAATTGAGATCCTAACCCCCTAGGGATGCTACCTGCCAAGTTTGGTGAAAATGGGTCATGGGGTTTTCAAGAATAAGATAAAAATGTACAATTTAGGCCCCATTAGGACCCCTCCTCACCCCCTCCCCTGGGTCCCAAGGGGGGCACCCCTGATTCTGCCATGAACAAACTTGAAACTACAGTCATCAATGTACTAACTCATAGTATTAACTTAGCTCTATCACTTCTGGTTCTAGAGAAGAAGATTTTTGCGGATTCCTTAATTTTGGGGGGTTTGGGCCCCCTGGGGGCCCCCTAGGTGGGGCATGGTGCCCATTTTAACAAATTGAGTTCCTAACCCCCTAGGGATGCTACCTGCCAAGTTTGGTGAAAATGGGTCATGGGGTTCTCAAGAAGAAGATGAAAATGTACAATTTAGGCCCCATTAGAACCCTTCCCCACCCCCCTCCCCTGGGTCCCAAGGGGGGCACCCCTGATTCTGCCATGAACAAACTTGAAACTACAGTCATCAATGTACTAACTCATAGTATTAACTTAGCTCTATCACTTCTGGTTCTAGAGAAGAAGATTTTTACAGATTCCTTAATTTTGGGGGGTTTGGGCCCCCCTGGGGGCCCCCTGGGTGGGGCATGGTGCCCATTTTAACAAATTGAGTTCCTAACCCCCTAGGGATGCTACCTGCCAAGTTTGATGAAAATCGGTCTTGGGGTTTTCAAGAAGAAGATGAAAATGTAAAAAGTTTACGCACGACGCACGACGGACGACGCACGACGGACGACGGACGACGGACGACGGACGACGGACGACGCACGACGCACGACGCACGACGGACGCCGGACGAAGGGCGATCGCAATAGCTCACTTGAGCCTTTGGCTCAGGTGAGCTAAAAATGGAACAAAGTCAGATAGAAGAGAATGGGTTCCTTTAAGACTGTGGTTCACTAGGTAGAGCACTAGGACTGTAGTAATGAACATAGCAGACTGGGTGACGTGAACTGTCTAACTCTCAGGAATGTCATGTATGTCTATATGACCCTACATGTCTGCATTTCTAATTGTAGGAAGAGTTCAGTCTGTTTGTGTGTGTGCCTTTACTACAGCTTTCCTCTCTATCTAGTGTGGAAACCATGTATACCAGTAGACATTTTGACATGCATGTAACAACATGTATGAACACATATACACGTATATCTGTATACTATACATCTCTCTTGCTATTGAAGGTGAATATGCGTATGTGTGTGTGCGTGCATGTGTATGTACACGGGGGTATGTGTGTAAATTATATCATACATGTTTGTGTATGTGTGTGTGCGAGCATGTGTATGTACACGGGGATATGTGTGTAAATTATATCATACATGTTTGTGTATGTGTGTGTACAGTGTATGTATGTAGGCCTATGTATCAATTCAATTCAATTCAATTCAATTTATTGAAAACCAAACCAAACATAGTATGACCAAATGTATGACCACATGGTATGTATATACATGTGTGCATGTTACGTACATTTTAAGGCTCTCTGCATAAAATCTATTCACTTAATCTTGTTCTGTGACTGATAGCGAAAATCCATCCACAAATTTAAAGGAAAGTAAAGTGTGGGTCACATGTGTGACCATTTGGCATAAACAAAATCCAACCAACCATACGACCAACCATATGAAAATGTGTAAGCTTACACTACTAGCAGCTCATATTTCCTCCACTATTCAACAAAAAAACATTATCGCCGCATCAAAAGCTTGCCCACTTTTTTGATCCTCATACATCATTACCATCATGATGTTATCAGGCATTATAGGAGCTTGAGCACTGTATGTCTCCAGTGCATTGGATTACTGTCTCTTAGTATAATTTGAAATGAATATCTTCTGATTGAACTTTAATATACATTAAAATGCCCTATCTATACCTATAATTGCAATCTAAAGTAGAAGTAGTAGTAGACGAAAAAGAAGAAGAACTAGAAGAACAAGAACAAGAAGAAAAAGAAGAAGAAGAGCATTAAAAAAAGTTACGAAGAAGAAAGATTGCTCATCGCGAAACTGTTGTATCCACTGTTCACCCTTTAACAGCTGACAATAATTACAGTGTCCACGACAACAGCTTAAACTCCTTACAATTGAATAGCTGACACTACAGTCATTGCTCTTATGAAAACTACAATCATGGTACATATGCCTTGTGTGACAGAGTGCTGGAGCAAAAAATAAATATTACAAAGCTTCATTTAAAAGCAACCATCACAAGGTGTGGATATCATTCCATTTCTATCAAATTTGCTTTGCAATTGGCCTGGCCCCACTTCTAACCATAATGGCACATCCAGGGTTAGGCCCGTATCTTATACAGGGTATTTGAAAACGGTGTCATAGATGGAATTGGCTAAAATCATAAATTCTGCATAAAAATCACAAATCAATTTACAAGTATTTGCCAATTCAAGAGCAAAATAAAACTTGCAGGAATCAGTAATAAAATTATGAGGCTTCTAAAACTTCTGTAACTGGGGGTGCTTTTAACAACTCACTTCTGGCACAGAATTAAGGTTTCCAAACAACTTTCAGGGAGATTTGGGCAACTGATAAATGCAAAGCTGTTTTGTAAACGAGGTTAGAAATGCATTCCTGAGAGTGCAGTTACAAATGCATTTGGACCAGAAACACGTTTCTGTAGAGATGATAAACGCGAAGTCGTTTTGAAATGTGTTTATCACTCTGACCTGCCCATGCCAACCACTGCTAAATACGCATTTCTGCTCCTCAGGTCAAACTGCGCAAGGGAATTGCACAGTGACAAGGCCTCCCAGTCAACTCATGACAGAGTTGATAAACACAACAACTCCAGTAACGCGATGCTTGTTATGTGTAATACAATTTTATATGTTGATTCTGCGGAATTAAAAACACACAAAATTCATCTTACTTGGCCATTCACAAAAATTACTCGTGTGGAAATTTCTGCCTTTACAATAGTAGTGAATACCTGAGCGAGAAGCTTGTACACTACAGGGCGAACTTTTCTTCTCTCATCATTGTTTTTTCCCCCTGCATAGGAAATTGTCTCTGATAGATTGGCTCTACTCAGGGAGGCATCCTTTGGAAAAACAGAAGAACAAGCCAAGACCAAATCCAGAAACTCAACACTTACCTCCTGGTAGTCATTGACAATGACCAATTCGATGAATTTGGTTTCCGTGTGGATGTCACGGCGTTGTCTGTGATGCCCATCGGAGGACTCCTCTTTCTCTTCTTCATCGTGTGACGTGTCCAGGTCAAACGCTTATGATGGAAGATAAACAGAGGATGCACAGATAATATACAACAAGAAGAGAAAAGCTACAATGAGAACAAAACTTGAAAATATCCTGTAGCAAGATCTATGAATACAAAGGTTTTTTGCATCCATTCAGATGGACAGAAACATCCTGCTAATTGCTCATCACAATAATTTTTCGACAAAATTGTGCATGCCAGAAATCCACTGAAATGGTGAACTTTACCCTTGTGTTTGTGTGTTGTACTATCATGTGTTTAGAATGACACGATGAAAGATCTCCAGATTTTTTGCTCCAGTGTTTTCACACACTCACTGGGCAAGCGAATCATTGCACTATTTCTCAAATTACAACAATAATTCAGAAATAATGACAAGATTTCTTGGGATTTAGATGGCAATGCTGATCGCACGACTCAGTAGGATTTTCATGTCTATACAGGCTAATATCTTGAGAAGATGGTACTTGGTGATGGAATATCACTGAAAACTTCATTCAAACTCCCCCTAAGATACTAGTAAGAAAAATGAGAAAACGTTCCTAAAAGTCTGACTTCTTCAAATTGTTTCCATTATGCACCTAAGGCATCTCTCACTCATTGAAAGATAAAAATAAACCTCACAATGTTTGATGTCGGTAGAAGATGTTGATCATGAGCACTGTGAGAAGTCTTCATTTTATGAGTTTTTTTTTTCCTGTTCCATTAAGGAACCCTCTTCATGTTCAGACTAATCCAATCCCCCTCCCCCTTTTGATGCTTGACAAGGACCTCATGGTCTTGGTGACACTTTAATAAGATTTTACCCTCCACCACGGTACATCCAGACAACCTCCCAGGAGAAATTTGGCTCCTCGCTCACCCCCAGAGGGCGATAACACAACCTCCTTCCGGAGGCAAGGTATCTCATCCAATATTTCCCTCCGCTTCAATAAACTTAGTTTGATCTCATCGCTCCTGACATGCAGAAATATTGGTAAAGAGATAAACAGCAAGGCCACTGCCTCTTATCTGAGACCCTTTCATTCAGACCCTGGTGCAAAAAAGGGGCAAAAAATAAAAAATGAAAAACAAATTTCATGGAAGTCATAAGTGTGGTTATTCACACAACACAACATTTTCTGAAACTCCTTCCATTCCTTGCCTTTGTCACATCAAACTTGAAATTTTACATCATACCAGAAATAAAATATGATAAATCTAGATGTTACTGATTTGTAAAACAAAATGTGGGTGAATTCAAGTTGGCCTGAAAGGAACAACAACTCATTCATTAATCAATAAACATTACTGTATAGATAAACTCCTAGTCCTAGAAACTTTGTTTTGGTACAGTAAGTCACAGTATATGATTGTATTTCTACTGTTAGTATTTTCCTTTATCATAATGTATTGATGTTGCACAACTATGTATATGTAAACGGTATACTGTATCAGTAATTGCAGTCTGTTGGAAATGAAATGAACAAAGTGAATGCAATGAAATGAGAAAAAGAGTGGGTTAGGGTCGACAACCTGCTTCTTCTTTGTATGATATTACAAACAAACCAAAAAACACCCAAGTTTAATATCAGCCAAGGAGCTTTCCTCCAGAGAAAATTCGAAACCAAATTTTCTGACTCAGTGTTCGTTCCTAGCCAACAGCATTCATTCAATAACTCTGACATACACTTGAATGCTCTAATAAAACATCAACTCGAGCAAAATTGAGAGAAGCGTCTATTTTTTCATCGCCAAATACAGCCCCAGGCTGACGTTCTCTACTCTATACTCCAAACGGAAACATCTACGAAGAGATGATTTTACATTGCCTGAGGAGGGAAAGTGAAAGGCTGTATGAAGAAATGATGTAAAAGATGATGAAAATATTGGGGTGAATTGAGCCAATTTGATGAAAGATAAACACTCTCTTTCTGAAAGGAGGAAACATCTGAAAAACTACCACGTCTAAAATTTCAGTATCTAACTTTCTGACAGCAAAATATAAAAACAGTAGGACACTAAAGAAGTGGGACAACACAAACTGTATTTTTTGATGGAAAACTAAATGGCTGTGAACTGATTCAACCTCACAAAGTTTTTTTGTGTAGAAACGCAAAAACAGCAACTAGCAATGACCTGGTTACTTGCAAAGTCTTGCAGCATTCTACATTCATCTGATATGATTGATTTTTATCTACTTCTAATAATTCAATAAATCAATAAATTTTCCTCACGGTCATGAACACACTGCACTGCAATATCCTATTGATTTCACATTTCATTGGGAACAAGAACTCCTTGGGCAATTCCAAGAATCTCACAAAATGTCACTTTGTAAGCTGATATCTAATTGCTGGTGGGTCAAGGATCTCCTGGTAAGCTGTCACAACATTCCAACATAATTAATCTGATGAAGTTTGTCTTCTCCTAACACTGTGTCCTGTTCAGTCTTTTCCTCTCTACTTATTTCATCCAATTGTTCAGAAGCTATGTCACAATAAATATGAACATCATAGATGGACTCCAGAGGGTTAAAGATTCTGGATTTTGGATAACTTTGTATTTACCATCATGAACTTATTCAAGAGAAGAAATCTGAATAATGAATCACATACATAACTCCAAATGTCATGATTATTTTCTTAAAATTAATCTGCAAAGAAATATGTGCAATCGTTATTTCATTTCCCTCATCAAAAATTTATTTTGTTTCTTTCAGAGTGACACTGATGTGGCCTAACAACAAATGTAATATGATGTAATAATTATGTAAGTGTATTACAAAGATATATTATCATCAATCATATTAACATATGTTATTCATATTGAATCATACCATCACTACCCACTGTATCATGTCATGTTATTTGATTCTAGTTAACCATTGAACATTGGTTTCAATAGTATGTGACTTGATCAGATGATTCAGATTGTGACAGAAATTCAAATACATCCTTATCGAATTTCTAAAATTACTGTGACACAGCAGATAATTCACTTTCTTTTGATAGTTAATTACTCTAGTTAATTTTAGTTAATTACTAAGATAAATAATATATCTACGACAATACACACTTTAACTTGATAGTGCAAAACACAAGCTGGCTTTATTCTTCCTTTAGCCTGTGACTCTGATACATACACCTGTTGGCATCATGGCCTACTTTACATGATTATTTCACGAGACTTAGGAGGAAATTGCACAAAGTTGAACGACGCTGTCACTGTCAGAGTTCTGATTTGACTTAGTGCAAGGACTGGATGAAATAGCTCATGTGACTACAGAAGACATGTGTACGATCTGTCATCTTCTACTCCAGCGTCAGAAATCATTTTCCATGAGGTGTTTTTTTTTCTTTCTTTCTATCTGAACCTGTCCAGACCACTCTCATCCCTCTGGTATACCAGGGTCGTTCATCTCGCTGGCTGTCATCCCCCCCCCCCATTGCCATGGCAACCAGTAATGTGGGATCAACAGATAGTTCCACGCACTGTGACCCCCGTGTTTATTGATGTCAGAGACAATTTCCTTCATTGGTGTGAGGCATTCATCTTGGGGCTACAATCAGTGGCTGGGTGAGGATGGGCCAGAGAAGGGAAGAACCCGTTTGGGAATGGCAAATTTTACCAGCGATTCTCTTCTATAGTCCCTGCCTTGATAATTCTTTCATTACACCTCTTCAAGTCAACAGCTTGTCATTCTCTGGCTTTATGATCTATTCTTATTCACTACACAGTCATATCTTTGACTCTTTAGTCTACTTGTTCTAATAATTTCTATAATGCTTGCTTTTTAAGTCTGTGATTCCGGCAAAAAACTTTCTAACACACATTTCTTCATTTTCATGAGCATTCTTCGGAAGACTTTTTCTTTCGTCTTTCTTCTTTGTTTTCTTTCTACATAGCTGTTTTTTTTTCGTTTTTTTTTGGGGGGGGGGGGTTCAACCTTGTTTGTCATCCTAATTCACTCATTCTTTCTCCTTTGCTGATATTTCTGCTGAAAGTTTTAGATCGAAATTTGAATATTGTGATTCACAATATGTTACAGCATGTCCATGTCATATAAAAAGTGGTTTTAGTGTTTGCTGAGAACATGTTTCTGATAATTACATGTCTTTCTATATATCTCTCTTCTGAATGAACACATAAGGGTGCATATGTCTGTATTTCTGCTTAGTTTGTTAGTTATATATATATCCTTCGATCTGCATATCTGATCAAATTCATCTGTCTATCTTTCAACCTTGCTCCTTCACCCATTCCTAAAGTCTCCTGTACTTGTGGACAGCCCTCTTCCCTAATTTCTGTACACTCACATATATACAGAAACGCAAAAATTGTAATAAGTGGAGACATCATCCTACGTAAGTTGCATATTTACTTTAAAAAAATGTCACGGCTTATTGCAATCACGAGAAACAGTAAAATTTCACAGCTTTCTCATTCTGAGTCCAATGTCAGAGACATGTTTTTCATTCTATTTATATGGTTTGATTCCAAATATCGAAGCAAACAGGTATGTGGTGAAAAGGTTCTCCATGAAACACTCACAGCAAAGTTCTATAGACACTCACCGACTGTCTTTTTGTCTTTGCGGTCCTGAAGTCTGTAGACTAGATGTTCTTCGTCTGATTCTTTGAGAGGCTCTATGAAGTAGGTCTCTCCATCCACATTTACCACACCACTGTCATGGCCAGTGGAGAGGGAGAAACAATGTGAGGAGAGTTAGACATAGAAATACATCATAGATCACACATAACATATAGTTATGATATATATCAATATGTAAACATTTATTTTACATATATTCGTATACATATATAAACAAGCAAGTCCAGTTTACCAAATTTAATGATATAGTTCATGATCAAAAACATATACAATATATATCCTAATACACAAGATATATAAATTTATATATCAGATACATATAATCATATATATATATATATATATATATATATATATATATATTTATGACAAGATGGAAAAAGAGGAGAGAATAAATATGTCAACAGAGAATGTCAAGAGACCATACAAGAACTAAGGATATGTACAGAATGACTATAGGATATTCTACAAATTAGATATTGGTGGAAAAATGCACACACAAACAATACATGTTGTGAAGAGGTATTGATCAGCACTATCTAAAAGTACTGCTCTGGTGAGCAAACACTTAGTTAATATTCCATCTGTATTGGATGCTGTCTTAGCCTAATCTCTCCCATTTCCACCCCCCCCCCCAAAAAAAAAAACAAAACAAAAAAAAACAATGATACATATAAGTGTGTATATCTATTCTGTAAACTTCAAACATATATCACTACATCCCTTTCTCAGCCAACAAGACACAAAAGACATATAGTCTGGATTATGCTTTCCACTGACACCAGACTAATGATGAAAAAAGAAGAAAGGAAACCTCAGCCCATCTCAATGCACAGGTTGTGATGGATTGGATTACATGGGATGCACGTGAACCCAAGAGACCGGTGGCCGATATCTACACCAACCATCCGCACTTCATCCTCCCTGACCTTTCCCCCCCCCCCCCCCCCCAATTGCACCCCCTTAAACAAGATCATCTCCCCATAGTCTCCACTGGGATGTATCCATACATCATGGACAATGCCTACAGGACAGAAACTCATGCACTTTGCAGATATTACAGCCTAAAGCTACTGGCAATTTTATCATCACCTCTGCATGACCCAAACTTATCATTCTAAAAAAACCTAATGCATTATTCATGAACCTCAATTGCCATATCTGCTGGTGTAACCTTCAACAATTTAAACCACACCTAACCACAAAGGATAAGTACAGTGGCTTTATTAGTGTAAGCAAAACGCATTCCATCACATATAATACTGTGTATAAATCTTGTCCTCAATCACACTTACATACACAGGATGACTATAAGAGAGCAAACTAGCCATAGCACTCATAGTCATCAGTAGATTCTATGATTACCATAAGAATTTCAAAGCAAACTTCCTTGCATTTTGGCCTTAAACCATTGAGGAATAGTAATTTTGCTATTACACATATTTCTTATAGATGCTTTGCACATTCATTAATTCCATACTGTATCTAATATCAGGGAGAACATACACTTACACATCCACTGTAACATACTGTAGGTCCGTTTCCATTGGGCAAAGTAATTTCAATTTTCTTTTTAGCAAAAATTACTGGAGGAGTATACTAATCAAGAAGCATCAAGATCTTATATAAAAAGACAACTACTTTGACATTCCTGTAATGAAAAGTAACAATCAAATTGTTAAAACTCTCATAAAATTATTCAATTTCAATATTTCTTGTTGATTTAAGATTATTTTCAGCACTCAGAGTGATTACTGTCACAGAATAAATATCTCTTTCTGATATATCCCTCCATACTTTCAATTATACTTTTTTGTCAGAAGTCCACATTGCTGGTACTTATCAAGAAATCAAAGTAAGATGATTGCATTTCTTCAAGAATAAATCAAAAAGTGGCTTCCTCCTGTTGAATGCCGTTCTCATTGAAAAGCGCAAATCAATAAATAACAAGGATGAAAGTTATTTGAGGGTTGATAGATAAAAAATGGCAGACTTTACCTGATTCCATTGCAAGTACTGACTGCTACAGAAGACTTGACGGAACCCCTCACCTTACCATGGTAGTAACAATGATGCTGTCATGACAACAGAAAAGAGGAGATATAAAATAATAATAAATCATACTAAAATATCAATTTATAAAAGGCAGAACCTATGTACATGATATACTCTTCTGTGCTGCTAGAGCTCCTGATACCTAAGCTCAAACAATAGCAAACAATAAAATGAAGAGAGGTATTCAAAGTCTTTATTTGAATGATGCTACAGTGGCAGAGTTCCTGATTTCTAATGGCAAGTTATTCCAAAGCTTGAAGGCTGCATAGGCAAAAGCTCGGTCTCCTGATGTTATTGTTGCTTTACATGTTGAGATTTGTGGAAGAATGTATCTTGATGAATGTGTTTGTAAGATTTTAGTAATAATGGCTTTGTAATATAACTATGGGTTTGACCAATAAGTGCCTTGTATGCAATCAGCCTAAAATGATATTCATTGGTGAAGTGGAAGCCAGAGCAGATTTCTCAAAAGAGGAGTGATCTTAGACAATTTGAATCTACTATAGGCCAGCCTAGCATGGAAACATGAACATGAAAGCTACCATTGCCAATAGAATGTAACAAAACATATTCAGAAGACATATCCCAAAACATCTCAGTCAAAGCAAAAAAGTATTCTTAAACTCTGACCTATAAATGCATTCCTTACATGTCTTAAATGCATTTATTTCAAAAGAATACATACCAAAGGTCTATGGGCTAAAATATTGTTCATGATGTCTGAGGATTTCTAATGTTCTTGCTGATCTTTTATCCAAAAGAGTCAATACTATTTGAGCTGTAAAAGCCGCTGTTTACCGTTGGGAGTACTGATTTAAAAAATGTTCCAAGTTATCACATTTGATGCATAGACTGTATGTGCAGTTCAGTCAAATCACAAAACATCCTACCATATACAAATTTTGCAATAAAGTCACAAATAAAACGGATATATCACTAATTTTCTCAATAAACCATGCCTGCAGATGGTTTGTTCTAGAAACAATTTTAACAAAGTTTTTGTTAACATTTTGTATATTTAACAATACTTGACATTTATTATATTAACATTTTTTTACACTGGTTATTTCTATCCCTAACTCACATTTCAGAACTATTTTGAAGCACTGATGCTGGGTTTTTTTTTTCATCTGAAAATGATAAATAGTGACTTTAAATTAACCTCAACAACAAAGTGATGGTAGAGATTTTTCATAACTAAAAAATAATTCATGATGATTGATTACAATGCTAATAACAAAAATCACAGTAAGACTGATGATTAACACACCAAGAACAAAGATAAGTTCTATCATGTAGCAAAATCTTCACTGATCTTCGGAAAAAGACGATGAGTTCATCATATTCACAACAAATCTATGACATAATCATGTCCTCAATATATAGATCTAATGTTACACTAAGTACAGCAGTGTTACCAAATATGGATACATATAAGAAAAGCCTTCACTGTAATGTTCTTTGAATGACACCATCAAGTGAATTTGTTTCTTCATACCACATCAGCTACCACTTACAGGAAGTAAAAGACTTACATGCAAGATACATTACTCATGCACTTTTGTCTCTGTAATTTCCTGCTATAAAGTTTAAAAGCACATAAGAAGAAAACGACTGAACTTGTCTTTCACATTACAGCTAAAATTATCCTCAAGATCTAATCCTACTTTGGGTCATTTCCGGGACAAAGAATCAGAACATCACAATAAGAATGAGACAGACAAGGCTGTCTGGATGTCCCCTCTTCCCATATGACGAAGGGGTTTCCCCTTGTATGATGTCACCACTCCACTCTTTCCTTCAGATGTGTCATGTGACTTACGTGGGGGTGTGGCTTGCGTGTGATTGGTCCACCATCCTGGGCGTAGGATCGGGTCACAAATCTAGCAGGGAAGAGATTTCTGGAGGAAATTGAAAGACGAGAAGAAAAAAAATCAGAAACACTGATCATTTGAAAAATCACACCGATAACAGCTCCTTCCCCATCTATAAGAAACCAACATGCAGGATTACTGCACCAACCAGAGAAAACTTGAGTTCTACGATTTTGTCTGTGCTTTCTTCCATGAAACAGAGAAAAGACACAAAAAACATGAACACTGTTTATGGAGTTATTCCCTTTTGCATCACAACCAACAAGGTTTTATTGTGTTGACAAACCGATGCAGACCCTATTTATGCAATGATTGTATACATCTTATGGACATGACCTTTCGCCAGAAAAAATGAATAGTGCAAACATGATTCCACTCATACATGAAGAACTCGCACAGCAAGCTACCCCAGAATTTGTGTCACTTGCAGTTTATTGATATTATATGATATCAATGTATGTCCCACAAAGATTTAGCCCTTCTCAAAATATCTTGTGAGTACTTACACACAAAGAGCTTTCCTTTAAATCTATCTATTCTTTTCTCTGGTGTTTAGATGTAGAAACTAAGATTCACTTGTCCACAAAGAGTTCTAGTCTACACATAAGTTATTTTTCATAGTAGTATCAATTGATATTTCAAGTGCCAACCCAGAAAAACTATGTTTGCAGATATGTTGTTTATATCTAAATCTCTTGGAACCCAGAACAAAGCTTCTGAAACCGATTCTCCAAACTGCCCCTCTTCAAGTTGTCCGTCACTAAGACTTGCAATGTTTTGGACAGGTGCTCATAAAGGAGGACTTCATAATATGCGGTCTCCATAAACACTCTGCAATGGCTTGCTATGGATGATGCGGACTCTACAAATATTCGGCAATGGCTTGCTATGGATGATTTGACATGATTCTTTACAAAAGGTCACTGTATCAATTTGTATGTTTCTTTCATGGGGAATGCCATAGAGGGAATGAATCTTTTATTAACCATTTTGGTACTGAAATGAAATAAATTCATAATGGGGGATACGGACATATGTGCATTGCAATGAATCTTTTATACTGGAATGAAATATATTCATAATGGGGAACATAGACAAATATGCATTACAATAAAATGCATAAGTTTTTATTGTCTAAGGTTATATCCAGTCTCACTTTGAATATATTCATGATTATTTTGACATAAGCATGACCCTTGCAAAATATGCAAAGCATCGTGGACATGTTCGGTAGTTCAGAATCTTTTGAAATCATATTTTTTAGATATTATCAAATTTTTTGCTCCTACAAACAAGGGAATCTCAATGTGATATCTTTTTATAATGTTACACTACAAATAAACCCAAAAGTGCCCACACTTCATCCTAGCAGCTCTGAATAACAGAAAGCCAAGCTTCCGAAGACTCATTTTAGCACACGTCTACACCTCAGAATTCATTAGCGTGCAGTTTTTAAAGGTCAATTTATGCCTAATTTCCATCATCGAACACAAATTAATATATCATCACATTATGGTAACTGAGTTATATTCATCAATGGAGCATTACAGCAATATGTACCCAACTACACGTCTTCCAGGCATGGCTGTGCCTCACTTAAACATAATATACATTATTCCCGTTCATTACATGATACAAGCTCGTACGTCCCTGTCTCTTGTGTATCCCCTGTTATATATTTGAGGAGATAAACTTATTTTATTGTTTCACATACAAGTTAACATCATGATTACAAACAATCTAATGCTGGAGAATCAGTTAATGTACACAAAATATCTCATACATCACTTCATTCAGTCTATTCTTTTTTTGTCATTGTAATTTTTTTTTCCTCAAAGAAGGAGAATGGCTAATACATAGTGATGAATTAATACAACTTGGCTCAAAAGTTTATAAAAAAAATATCATGCTGAAGGACAGACATGCACTATTCATTCATAATCTCCATTGCATTTCGAAAGGAATGTCGCAAACATACAATCTTCCACAGATGAGATGGAAAGACGTTTTTCAGGAAAAGAAAACATTGCACTGGGTGGAACATGTCCACATCTTAGTAAGATCACTGATCACTATGGTACAGAAAAAAACACCCACTGGATATATTCACACTATACTTGAAATCCCTACCCATCCTAATCTTTTCTTTATGGAGTTACTGATATAAAAAATTCATAGAATAAATCATAATAGTCACTATTTCCTGAATGCATTATGTGTCGTTAATGCCTCATACTAGGAAGAAAAGAAGTTTCTGAGAACAAGTGTCAAATTGGTAAATTTGTCCACTCATGAATACCAATATGATAATACTAGAAACAATATGCAGTAAATGCAAATTATACTTTGAAAGAAAAGTGATGGATACTTACTCATTCAACTCTAAATCTATAATTAGTTCCTGTCCAGACACTGGAATAATGATGCTTGTTTCTCGTATATGTCCATCCTGAAGAAATAGGAAAGAACAAAACATATCACAAAGTTTAGTTTTGTCCCAATTTATGTATGTGAGATACACGAAAAAGATTTCCTTCAAACAGGATCACAGGTTGTTACTGTATGCGATTGATGTGCATGAGCAAAGAAATGAACATGACATGTCACACTTTATTGTCAGAAAACTTTATATTACAAATGAAGAATGGATTGTTCACATTGATAACTATGATAAAAGCATGAATATGTACCACAAGAAAAAAAAAGACTATAGAATATGGGAATACATTCCCTTATTTTAACTGTGAACACACCTGGGCCCCGTTTTATCAAAAGATAAAATCGATTTTAAATTTCCTTACCAAACAGGATGCCATAGACTTAGAGTTGAAATCAACTATATAATCAATTTTAACTCTTCACAAAACAGGACCCTGATCATAACTTTCAAAGAAACTCTACACCAGTGTATGTGACTTGCACTGTACAGTGTGTGCATCAATGTTTTTTTCTGTTTTGTTTTAGTTTGCTTAGCACTTTGATCAGGCATAATCAGACCAATTAGCGACATGCCTTTACAGGCATCACATCACCTCCATACAAGCTGGGAATGCTTGCATCATTCTAGGCCTCCTGGGTTTTTATGGGTGATGGCTAACGATGCTATGGCAGCGCTTACTGGAGTGGTCCTCTTCCTGCCATGTGCTCTACTCAAGAGCCCTTTTCACTCAAGCATCCCCCTGTCAGTCCACTCACTAATGCACAGTGCTGCACTATGCTCATAGGCTAGTCCCACCTACTGCCATTCATGTTATTGAGAAAAAAATCACTGCGTGAGGCTCAAGTCAGCTCAATGACGTTCCCTAGAGTATTGAGGTAATTTTGATATGATGCTGCAGATATTATTAGCTTGTCCTCATACACCTGGTAATTCTGAATATTATCACACATCCTCTACTCCCAAAGAGATTATATCTGCACTGGCTAAATTGATTGAATTGCCATTAAATAAAAAAATACACATAAATTGTAAGTTTTACACAGAAACATAACTTTAATTACCGGGTACCTAAAACTGATGTATCCTGTATTACTCAAAGCAATCGTAATTCCTTTGATGGATTAATGCGTACCCTTTTATCATTCAACTTGACATTTTATAAAATGAGGATTTCTAGTAAAGACAACACAAATTCTGATAGATTAGAGCTATAAAGTAAAAATATTATTGATGCTAAACTTTCTGTCACTCCCACTGATAGTTCTAATATGATTTCCTAGTAGACTCAGCAGACCATGATAGATCAGGGATATGAAGTGTAGGTTGGCTAAGTGCATTTGACATACAACTGTTTCAGTCACAGATCATCCGACAGAAAGTGCCCTGCCAGGTTGCCATGGTTACAGCACGGGTTATTGCCTGTGAGGTTTGGCCATTGACGCCAGGGTGGTTGGTGTTTTATGATCAGAAACAGAACTATATCCTTTGCAAGCCCATACCACTGGGGGCAGCGTTAATCTTCAGAGGGGAAGAGATTTAAAATTGTGCCAAATCGAATAATTGTCATGAATGACAAGTAGGCATTGGATATCTAGTCTATCCAGCATCTAAGATCAATGTTTGTGTGACGGTTGATTCTCATGTTTGTATGGTACAGTAATATTCAATTCAACTCACTTTTTTTTTTCTGGGGAGATTGAATGTCCCGCACTTAAAATTGATTAATTCTCATTAATTCTGAAAAATGCACATATTTTTGATACAGAGGCAAGAATACCTCTATCACCATGATCAAAATCATGATTTTCACTACTATCATGACTGTTGGCAAGTTCACAGCTATCCATGATATACATCATTTTTCCCCCAAGAGCTTTATATGAATACTTTGATTGCAGAACAAGTATAAAAACTTCATTTTTGTTCATTTTGTTTGTGATTTAACCAGCTTTAAAAAAAAAACAGAGAAAATGGTAAGAAAATATGGGATATTTTCAATTATAACTTCAAAAATATTCATTATTATGCAACACGTGAGCTATCAATGAAAAGGTTTTATTTTGCTCTGTCTAATAATGAACTTACTGTAAAATGTTGTAGAATGACGCTTTACCCATTTCGTGATCAAACTCTTCATACTGCCATGTTAAGCAGTAGAAAGACCTTAAACGGATGGTATAGTGTTGTTTGAAACCTGGCTTCAGGTTTCTAACTTTTTTAGATGAGCTAGTGAGAAACCTCTTATGAAATATGAAATAGCATATAATTTTAAGATGAATTCAATGTTTATTTGATGAAAATGGGCTTTCAAATGGCTGCGATATCCAAAACAAAGCAATCCTAATAAAAGGTGGGACCCACCTTTTATAAGGATTGCTTTGTTTTTCTTTGTTTTTGGATATTTCAGCCATTTCAAAACCGATTTTCATCAAATTAACTTTGAATTCCTCTTAGAATTGCATGCTTTTTAATATTTCATGAAGTGGTTTCTAAGTATCTTGCAAAAGGTAAAAGCTGAATCTTCATCTCAATTAATACTATACCATCCCTTTAGTGAGGCTACAACACATCCCTGAATAATATAAGGGGTGGGGCTGTGGAGACAGGAAGTGGAAGTCAACTCCATTCTGTGGTAGGAGATGATGGCATCACTGGTATCATCCAGAAATCCAGAAAGACTCAAACTTGGGTCAATGCTCTCCTTAACTACCACCCAGAGGAAGCTCCTCCACCAAAAGGAAACAATAAATCACATCGTTCGTAGAAATCAACAATATTTGATCCTCCACTCTACAGAAAGGATCCCCAAAAAGTTGTACAGCCAGTGTAAGGTTCTTGGCTACATGACATCAAATTTGTGACATCAATCTTCATAAATGATATAATTTTTTTTTTCAAGGCTGCCATGACCTATTAAGTACTCCTGCATATTTTTTCTCTCTTAAAATTGAAATAATTGTATCATTAACTTCTTTTTTTTTCATTGCATTTGTTCGAATACGTTAAAACTAATTGTGATTATTATACTGCAAATCTATTCCTGCACTTTGTTCAGATACATGTATTGTATTGTTAGTAAATGCATGACTTTCAGAGAAAAAGGCAGAAATAAAATCAGAGGGAAACTGAAACTAAAATGTTAACAGAAAAAAAAAATCAATCAGGTTACGATACGGTAGAGCTAATCAAGACATTCAGACATAGATGTACATGAACAGGTTGCTGCATAAGCATTAGCACTTGCCCGATTGCCCGGGGCAAGTAAAAATCAAAGTCGGGCAAGTGTTTTGGAACAATGAGGAAAAACTGCTTGCCTGAATTGGGCAAGCAAAAAGTTTAGAAGCCATCTTTACTTCCCAACACTTACGTGAAAAAGTCCCACTAATCCAACACCAACACTATTGAACCAAGTTTGTTACTAGCTCCCCACATGTGCTGTTTAAATTCAGATGACTGGGTTTTATCAAGCCCTTGGCTTTACAAGTGATTTTCTATATAATTTTCTTATATCTTTAGACTTTCTTTTCGGGCATGTAAAATTCATGTTCGGGCAAGTGTTCTGCAACAATTTGAAAAACTCCTTGCCAAACTAGCAAGTGGTAACAAAAAGTTATGTAGCACCCGATTCAAGTATTTTACATCAAAGTGATTCATATTGAGTCTATAATCTGCAGATAATTTCATTAATTTTATCACATCCTGGTGTTTGAAATAGACACAAGAGCTGTGACAGTAACTCTAGTTACTTTCAGTTATTCTAAAAGGCCTCTTTCCATGAATGGTTAATTTTGTAATGATCAAATCTTTAAAGCCTCTTTTGGTACGAAGATGATTACACATCCGTCAATTTTTTTTAAATTCTTTGTTATGGGCTGAAATGTGTAGGCAGTAAAAATTGACACAGAAATTCATCTCACTGATACATCTCTCATGAAATGGAAAAAGATAACATTGTAGGTCAGGACGATATTATTTCTTATGTTACAATTCTGGATATTGAATGTGATATCCAGGGTGATAGTCAAACTGTGATCACAGAAGGCGCAGGTGTTTCGTTTCTTGGATGAATATCACTCATCTCCTGAAATGATCTTGAAATCAAACTTCCACAGTTCAGGTAAAGATCGAGTCATTATTCAACCAATCCATGGCCACATACCATTACCAAGGACCAACTTTGCACGTAGCCAGTGTCAAAGAGATGCTTATAAAAAGATGGATGAGCCATTATTTGAGAGTTTTTAACAACCCTGGAATACCTTGGCCGGAGGTAGTACAAAAGTACATGGTGTCGGGATATGATATCAATATATCTTGCAAGACTCTGTGTGCCTAGTGGCAAAATGGCTATAGTTGGCTAGCCTACTGTTGGTATGGTTTTCATTCATTCATTCATTCATTCATTCATTCATTCATTCCATCAATCAATCAATCAATCAATCAATCAATCATCCATTCATTCATTCATCAAATTCATTCATTCATTCATTCATTCATTCAATTTATTAAAAAATGTAGGAATCACAGATCTGTAGGTTTTTTCTTTTTTTAATTCAGAACATTTTCCCTTCTCTTTTTTGTGAGACAACTTCTCTTTCTATTTGGAGACCGAAACTTTGAAGTTAGCTATCTGTTGTGTCCCAGATCTCTCATCCCAATCATGATCGGGGCAGCAAAAACGAAAAAAAGAAAAAGAAAAAAAAAGGGGGCAGACTCTATTATCAATCAAAGTCACATACAAACCTTCCTCCACCCTCAATGGTGGCAGTATGTATATGCAAACACCTGTTTGTGCCTTAGTCCCACATGCACAACATCAGGATTAATTGGAAACCGACTTCCTACCATTCTAGAGACCAAGGAGTCTCCTACAGTGATTTCCCTATTGACATATGGCATTCATCCTCCCTCACTTTTGTTGCACACAATTGGGTTTTCCCCAATACTCAGTTCAATTTTCTGCGGTTTCTATGTAAGAACTGGGTACTCTCATGGAGTGATGTCAATGAAATACATGTATCCGTGGTGAGAAGCATGGCTTTGTTCACACTGGTATGATGTGAGCTGTACATGTATCTACCTGCTGAACAAAAAAAAAAAAAACAAGCTGAAGTAGATTTGTTACTGATCAAGATCTTTCAGAACTAAGCCTTGCTGCAACAAATAACCTTAAGCCCAAGAACTCACTTTTTCTGACAGTGGAAGGCATTTGCCTCTCATCATTTGTGTATCAATGTTTCAGGACTAAATTCACCATCACAAAGTGGTTCAAAGGGTTGACTTTTTGAGAAACGAAACAAACTTCCAAGGGAAGAAAAAAAAATCCTCTGGAGGAGGAGTTTGACCTCCGGTAACCTTTCCTGGAGACAACAATGGCTGCCTGTCTTGGAGAAGCCACTACCGATGGCCTTAGAACCTTCCGGATATGATGAATCAGAGCTCCCCCCCCCCCCCCCCCTTCAAGTCCTCACACTGAACCTTTTTGGTATACATGCAAATATTCACTGCCTGCCACTAACAAAACATGGAAACTGCTGTGCCAGGGGAGTCAAAAATCATATTTCTACAGGAAACATCTACCCCATGATAACACTCTGGCCTACACTTCCACATCTAGAAATAGCTTGGCATTTCCAAGTCAGTGAACACGCTGTTTTCTCTCTGCTGTCAGTGATTTCTTGGCAAAGCGTGTGCTGTGTTTGCAGAATCAAATCCAGCTTGATGAACATATTTGTGACGAGTGAATAGCTCTCTTTGCTACACATATCTGCTTACACTTCTGGTTTACAGCATAAGATTGATGTTGAATCAACTCAAAGCCTTATTTCCAGGCTATATCACTCAACTGGATACATCCTAAATAAATATTATTCACTACTACTTTTAAGGCTGAGGTTGATTAAGTGGTGAGATTTAGAGTTGTGTTCACAGACTGGCAAAAGAAATGACTAAGAGAAGTGGTTACACACATCAACAGATAATGTACAATACATGAAGATATAATGTAGCAAGGAGAATTGATAATCAGATATGAATTCACATGGCATTTTTTAAACAATACCAGCCCTGAAGAGGGACACTGCTGGTAATTAAGTACTTGGTTATTGCTATCATGCCATTAGGCTAGCTCAAGGTAACCCAAGAATGGTTGATAAAGGTTAAAAGTACCAAGTTTTACCTCCCATGAAAGCAAACATCCCCAAACCAGTGAAGATGAAAAACAAGCCCACTACATTTGATGGAAGAAACTATCCTTGATTACAGAAGTTATTGATGGATACCAACAGAAATGTGCAAAGCTTACATCCTCTGCAATATTTCCTTCACTTTCATATTCATTTCAAACACATCTTTGATTACAGATGTTGGTGTGTTAAAAAAAAAGGAAATTGCAAAAGCTTACTTCCTCTGAAATTATTTCTGACGTTCTCATTTTGATTTCAAACAATCACGAGCCAACTGCTTCTTGGAAATGAAAACTTCAAAGTGAAAGTGGACAAATTGCAGAATGCATTTTGTCATTCTGAGAAGTCACTCTTCTAATATTGTTCACTGGCAACTTTAGACACACACACACACACACACACACAAAAAAAAAAAATCATAGGAAAAATGCAGGTTTCCTTTCAATGACTATCTGTGACAACTATGAAATATCAACCCCTAAATCTGCCTCGTTCATGATTAATAGCTCTGAGCTGTGAGGTTCATATCTCACGACTGACAAATTTTTATGGTAACTCTTCGGTGATTTGTTTTTTACCCTGAGGCAGCTCCTCACCCATGAGATTCTGCTCAATCAAACCATGTCAATGGTACACTGCTTCTACAATATTAGTTACGTTCAGACGGGAGCCCTTAACCTCGAAGTTAGGAAACTTCGAGGTTAGAGCTTGTAGTTAGGGACCGTGAAGACGCACTCGTAGTTAGCAAACCTCGAGGTTTGCTCGAAGTTTTGAGCCACGAGAAATCTTATGGTTAGCGCTCTAACCACGAGCCGCGGGGGGTCCCCACTCGTAGTTAAGCACCGTGTGGACACAAAACACAACGAACTCGAAGTTAAGAGTGACCTCGCCGTAAACTCCGGCCCCCACAATTTCCCTCTGCTTCCGGGTCAACCTCCCAAACGTACACCACAAATACACCACACGTGAAAAACCTATGACGCATGACACAACAACATCATCTTTTCTTCCCATGCGCTTGATCTCTGAAACTGAACACGTCGAACTCGCTATCAAACTGTATTCTATATTCTTCTCCGACGCTAAAAAAATGTTTTCGACGAATATCTTCATAAAGGCATAAAGTCATCAGTGCAGTGCTATCTCTGCATACCATGACAGAGAAAAAGAGTACCCGTAAGCGAGTCCGACAGGGTTCGACTAAAGAATAAATAGACGCCTTGTTAGCAGTGTGGGCTGAAACTTCCGGTTTTGTGGTTTTAACATCGAGTAGGACCCACTCGTAGTTACGGGGGGCAGAAGCTTAACCTCGAAGTTTCGTAACCTCGAGGTTAAGATTCGTCGTGTGGACACACGTCGTAGTTAGGGGGAAGAGCGAAACCTCGAGGTTTCCTAACCTCGAGGTTAGGGCCTGCCGTCTGAACGTAACTATTCTCTTTCCGGGTGGAAAAAAAAAAAGCTTAGCTCATTTTTTTTTTTTTTTTTTTTTTTTTTTTTTTTTTTTTGGGGGGGGGGGGGTGGTATTTGGCCTGTTGAAATTCCATTCATCTTTTTCTCATTTCAAAAACCATATCCCATGAGCAAACTTGTAAATAAATTCCAACACATCAGTTGCAAACTATTTTCACATTTCCATTATACTTTACATGACTTGCATATATATGCATATCCGAGTCAAAATGTGCAATTCCATAATAACATTATATTCTTATCATTACTCTTATTCATTATTCTTAACATTACAAGCATTATTCAGTATTAGTTGCCATAGTTATATGTTCAAAATTATTTTTAAAAATCAAAAGTTTTGAAATGAATATATATATTAATGGCATATGGAGTATGGATACATCATCAGACCATGTCTTCATGGTTGCTAATCTTACCTATGACAAAAAGTCTGACATTCTAAGATCATAAACAAAAAGTACATGGATCAAAAGGGCATAAGACACTGGTAGCTCCAATGTGCCAAGCCAGTCATGTGTGTGCACTCATTTATATGGAAATATGGGTTCCACCTGTCAAGCTTCACTGGTCCACTGCAAAGGGCACTGGGCCAAAATCTAGAGGTCACTATTATTGTGACCCCCAAGGACTGGGAAAGCAATCAATGTCCAGAGGAAGACATGAAGACATGAAGAAAACGAGAGAGCGAGGGAGAGTGAGTAAAAGGACAAGGCCAAGTCTGTCTAGACCTCCATAGACTCATCATCTTCCTTTCACTCACTGCTGACATTCTGAACAAACTTCCAGGTTTCTGGTAATGTCATCTCTGGACCAACCTTGCACTAGTGGGAAGACAGTGAGTTGTAACCTGCTCTATGCTATGGTTCATGGAAAGGACAAGCAGTTTCCACATCTGGTCTGGCTGATAAAAGAAGGTTGTGTGAACTTCTGCATATGAATGCTCCCAATGCACTTCAGTCTTGCCATGCTAACAACAAAACTTAAGGGAGGGACTAAGAGTGCATTCCACAAGGTCAGTTAATCTCATGCTCAGACTGTGGCAGCTGATTTCATCCCCTGGAAATCTCTGAAATACTTGAAGTACAGCAGACATTCAGGCCTAGGTCATAGCTTCGTGAATTCGTTTCAATGCATTTAAACATTAAAAACAACTGTTTTCGTGTTGGTTCAGTATGTATAATGGTCCTGCTAAACTGTAGGGCCTGTATGCTATATATATCTACAATGTAGCGAGTGTAATTGTTGCAAATCGGGACTTCCCAACAATTTCTAGTGCTAAAATTTATGAGTTTATGGAGTACAGGAATAAACAAAACATGTAGGCCTATATGTGCATGTCGCATTCATATTTAGATAAGAGTTAATGATTTAGCACATTGTTACATTTGTGAATAGCACCCCACTTGCGAATAATAAATAAAGACCTTGCGAGAAATATGGTGTATACAGTACACTGTATGTACCAAAGCATTCAACTACATGGTCAAACACTCCAAACGCCTTTCCCTCTCCTGTAAGTCGGTCCTGATTCATTTTTCCCCCAAAAGTTTCCACCTGTATGATGATCAAATCTCTTCCCTGCTTGAGGAGGAGGGGTGGTTTGACAGGATGCTGCTGAAAATCAAGTTATCGGAGCAGGAAATATCGTCTGATTACCCTGGACAAGAAAATACATTTTTGGGGGCTCCTTATCAGGTTCTGGTAGGCCCTGATTGCAGGATGGGGGACAAAGTGTTGGAGAAACAATAACTGCCATCAAGATTTCTCTTTTCCTTTCTTCTTAGAAGTGTGAATCAGTTATAGTGTTGAGGTTAAAAAAAAATCAAAGTATGACCACAACGACTTGACTTATTGGTCTCACATAATTCATTCCGTGTCTGCCCTGTTTTCCCTTTTTATATGACATTCAATAAAATCATAGCTCAGAAATGTTTAATCTGTTTTATGTTATACTCACTTGTTGTTCTTAAAGGACAAGTCCACCTTTAAATACATAAGGATTGAGAGAATGCAGCAGTATTAGTAGAATACATCAGTGAAAGTTTGAGGAAAATTGGACAATCCGTTCAAAAGTTACGAATATTTTAAGTATCTGCGCAGTCACTGCTGGAAGAGAAGACTACTAGAGTGTATGATGTCACATGCGTACAACTATATAAGGAAACTAAAAAGAGAATTTCACAAAACTTTACTTTTTGAATAATGTGCACATTTCTTCGACATGCTACTGACGTATGTTAAGGGTAATATTATTCCCCCTGCCTTCTGAAAGAGAGAAGTCGAGTGTTCTTTTGTTATGCGAGAAAAATGGAAATATGTTGAATTTTCTTTATTCTTTCTTTATATCGTTGTACTCATGTGACATCACAAGCTATAGTAGTCTTTTCATCCAGCCGTGACTGAGCAGAAACTTCAAAAATTCATAACTTTTTAACGGATTGTCCGATTTTGCTCAAACTCTCACTGATGTGTTCTACTACTATTGCTGCATTCACTCAACCCACATGTCTATGAAGGTGAACTTGTCCTTTAAAGTCTCACACTTAACTGAAAGTCTATCATAGCTTCACAAAACTATTGAAGGGTATTTTTTCCTCACAATAATTTTTAAGATTATCACACTTACATCTTCAAGTGAGGGCATGGCTTAAAAAATACTTACAGACTAAAAGTTCAAAAATTGAATAACTGAAACTCTTTTCATGATATAATCTGCTTCACAGAAAGATATCTACTGTGGATAAATTTTTGTTCTTTTTAAATACCAAAAAAAACAAGAGACCCGCGGGTCTAGCGCTCACCTGAGTATCGCAAGTTCACCTTTTACGCAGTCACTAATCTAAATTATTCACAGCTCTACCAAAATTTGACGAGGCATTCTCAAGTGGAAGATGAAAATGTACAATAAGGGCCCAATTTTTTCAAGATTCCTTAATTTGGGGGAATTGGGGCCCCCTGGGGCCCTCTGGGTGGGGCATGGTGCCCAGTTTGATAAATTGAGATCCTGACCACCTAGGGATGCTACCTGCCAAGTTTGACAAAAATCCATCATGAGGTTTTCAGGAAGAAGATGAAAATGTACAATTCAGGCCCCCATTTGGACCCTTCCAACCACCCCCCCCCCTACCCCCAAGAGGGGCACCCCTGGATCTCCTATGAACAAACTTGAAACTACAGTCATTAATGTACTCACTCATAGTATTATCTCAGCTCTATAACTTCTGATTCTAGAGAAGATTCTTAAAGATTCCTTCATTTGGGGGGTTTGGGCCCCCTGGGGGCCCCCTGGGCGGGGCATGGTGCCCATTTTAACAAATTGAGATCCTAACCCCCTAGGGATGCTACCTGCCAAGTTTGGTGAAAATGGGTCATAGGGTTCTCAAGAAGAAGATAAAAATGTACAATTTAGGCCCCATTAGGACCCCTCCTCACCCCCCCCCCCCCCTGGGTCCCAAGGGGGGCACCCCTGATTCTGCCATGAACAAACTTGAAACTACAGTCATCAATGTGCTAACTCATAGTATTAACCTAGCTCTATCACTTCTGGTTCTAGAGAAGAAGATTTTTGCAGATTCCTTAATTTTGGGGGGTTTGGGCCCCCTGGGGGCCCCCTGGGTGGGTCATGGTGCCCATTTTAACAAATGGAGTTCCTAACCCCCTAGGGATGCTACCTGCCAAGTTTGGTGAAAATGGGTCATGGAGTTCTCAAGAAGAAGATGAAAATGTACAATTTAGGCCCCATTAGAACCCTTCCCCACCCCCCTCCCCTGGGTCCCAAGGGGGGCACCCCTGATTCTGCCATGAACAAACTTGAAACTACAGTCATCAATGTACTAACTCATAGTATTAACTTAGCTCTATCACTTCTGGTTCTAGAGAAGAAGATTTTTACAGATTCCTTAATTTTGGGGGGTTTGGGCCCCCCTGGGGGCCCCCTGGGTGGGGCATGGTGCCCATTTTAACAAATTGAGTTCCTAACCCCCTAGGGATGCTACCTGCCAAGTTTGATGAAAATCGGTCATGGGGTTTTCAAGAAGAAGATGAAAATGTAAAAAGTTTACGCACGACGCACGACGGACGACGGACGACGGACGACGGACGACGGACGACGGACGACGGACGACGGACGACGCACGACGCACGACGCACGACGCACGACGGACGCCGGACGAAGGGCGATCGCAATAGCTCACTTGAGCCTTTGGCTCAGGTGAGCTAAAAATTGAAGGATCAACAGCAGTGAAAAGCCTAGGTGAACTTTTTCTGACATCTAACTTCATACAAGCACAGAGCCAATTTTCTCGAGGGAAAAAAAGAAAGGAAGAGATGACAAATGGCTGAGCATCAATCAATAAAGTGCGCTAACAATATCACGATGAAGCGACATTAGCATTAGATTTCAATTATTTGTCCTGGATACACATTTATGCAATACTGACGTCAAAGCAAGATAAACAATCCACACAGCCAAAATGTACCAGGGCACACTCAACTAGTCTCTGGTAAGGATTGTATAAATTTTATTCTTTTCCCTCACATCTGTTGGTTTAGGTTTTTTTCTTTTATTGATGTCTATGTTTTTGTTTTCTCTTGGCCTGTTATGGCTTTGTCTAAACAAAATGATGATGAAGAAAATGCAAATCTCTCTCTTTATAATGTAAATTTGGTGTCTACAGCCGATTGCTACTGTCTTGTCTATTTCTGTCCCACACAGACCTATCACATCAAAACCAATATGCCCTCTTCAAAACACTTTCAAGCATGATTGCTTTTGGAGGAGGCTTAGGTTATTGCCTCAGCAATAAACGTCATATTAACAGGTACATGTAGAGAGATATATACCACATCAAATATCTCATTCATCACTGATTCATTAACTCATTAATCTAGAGTTGATTGGATCGGGAATGAAAACCTTTTGCTCTATCTCAATATATCCTACTATCAACAATCATAGTAAGAGATCCAAGGAGGCCATTCAAACTGATTTCTTCCGTTCTCAAAATAAAATTAGTAGACTATGGCTATGATTTCTCTTCAAAAACAGTCAACATAATATTTCATGCACTAATGATAATGATATTTCATGACTGATAGCTCAGTTTTATGGAATGCCAAGTGAGTCTTTTCTTACACTGTGAAGAGTATAAACTGAAGAAAAAGGGGAATGACACCTACAAAATATTCACTACCACAAACTCGAATTGATGTAACAAATGTAGTACTGTCCATCTTGTTCTTTCGGTCAGAGCATAAAGCACATCTCAGGTAGAGACAGACGCTCGAGAGCAGAGGGGGCCACAACACTATCCACTCTGTGCTGCAAATTATGGCTGACATTGGAGGTCACAGGAATCATTTTGTAATGTGAAAGCATCTCTCTGACTCATTTTTTTACCACAATTGTGAGGTGAAGGACTCCACAAACAAAAGTGTAACACACAGGGCCCCTAAAGGGCTTTTTACACTTGTGTTTCTTAACCCCGGACTTTCTCTGACCCAGGACTATCGTTAGTCCCGTACCAATTATTTCAGCTTTTTACACTCGCTAATTAGTCCCGTACTATCTCTTGTCCGGGGCTAAGGAGAAAACTGACCTTTTTACACTCGTATTTCTTAGCCCCGGACTTTCCAAACCACATGAATATTCATAATTACGCTGTGTACTGTACACGTACACGCACGCACCGGCAGCACTTGATTACCTCGTTTCTGATTGGTCAGTGAGGGTCGGACTTCGTCTCCGTCGCTTAGCCCAGGATTATTTTTTCGTTCTGTTTACACTCACTTGCTTGGCACCGCAATTGCGGTGCTAACCCCTGCTATTTTGCAGGGCCAGATAGTACGGTACTATCGGTGGGGCTAGCCCACTTTGGCAAAAACGAGTGTAAACAGAAAGTGGGCTAAGGATAGTCCCGTACCAACGGTGGGGCTAAGGCCCCCCCTTAGCCCCACCGTTGGTCCGGGGCTAAGCAAAAATTTACAAGTGTAAAAAGCCCTTAAGAAAGGTATCTCAAGGAATTCACCAGGTCTTTTTCCTGCCAAAGATTAGGCTCTGGTCAATGCAGGTCAAACGAACCAGTATCTCTCTTGACAGGAAGCCAGGAGTAGGCGGTGAGGTACAGAAACCAAACCAAATCACTGAAAATCCAAATTCCTCACATTTCTAACCCCTTGGTTACTATGCATCATGTGACGGCATTCTACCACAGTGAGAGCTTTTGCAGAAAACTCATCATCTCTGATAAAACTTTTTCTTTTAATGAATTTGAGCAAAGATTATATTGCACCTGTAAACAACAAATAGTTGGTTCAATACAAGAAACTTGTGGAAAATACTGTAAAACCAGAAATTTCCGTGTGCATGAAATTTTGTGAATTTTGCCAGGAGCCAAGATCAGCAAAATCAAAATGCACTCGAAAGTTCTTGCCTACAAATATGTATACTATATGCACTGAATGTCAGTAGCAATTCACCAAAATTTCATGCCGAGAATATTTCTGGCTCTTCAGTTTATTGTCAAAACTGTTTGTTTGTTTGTTTGTTTACTTCAAGAAAGTGATCATGCCAAATAGGACTACTGTTTAATGTTGCCTTTCCTGTGTACATTAACACGCAGGGGGTAATGGATTCTGATGGTATTCACTAAAAAACACATCTTCAAGCCAAATGATGGGGAAATAGGTATAAATATGCCATTTTTGCCAGGACGCTTCTGATGTCAATTCAAAATTGGCAAAAGATCAAACCCTATTGCACAAATATCTCCAGCACAGTCCAAGGCCACAGATACCCCAAATCCATAATTGGTATTTCCAGTTTGTGTCCATGCTCACAGTTATTTAGGGCATACAGATATTTTTTTACTCTAGGCACAAATGCACAGTGTTTACATATAGCCCAAACTTAACCCGCAGAAAAGGAATCACTGAAATATGTAAATACTAACAATGACAAAGGCGCTATAAAATGGCAGGCTATATAAAACTTTGGGTCTGAATCAGTCCAAACTTGTAGTATCTGGTATTATGCAAAGTTTCTTTGGAAAACAATAATGATTCGAGAACATAATATTCTTCCCTAATCACAACCATGTGTCATTAGAAATTTTATAAAAGCATTAAATCTAATATCCCACTGGACTAAACTGTGATGAGATCATTATTTCTGCATGGATGAAGCTACAATGTACAATGCATGCAGACACTAATACACAAGCACATGCAATCTCACATACTTCATAGAGAAAGAGATACACACACACACACACTGAAAGCTCCTCACAAATTTCAATAATTTCCATAAGTCGTACAACCCAGAGATGATGAACACCGGAAAACATCATCCCACTAATGATGGTGTCCGGAACTCGTTCAGAGCTAAAGGGTTAAGGACAAACTCTGCTGATGGCAGGAAATGGATGAGGCCTGGTGTTTCCACCAGCCTTATGAACAAACCACAAACTATCAAAATCACCAACTACGTGTACCACTGGAAGGCCACTTTCCTCCTGTTCACGTGCAAGCCAGTTTATACCAAAACTTGATAACGAAACGATGTATAAAGAATCATTTCGGGCGGTGAGTTCGCTCAGTCAGTAGCGCGTCTGCCTCACGATCCTAAGGACCCGGTTTCGAACCCGAGTCTGGACTGAGCAATGTTGTGTGTAATCATACCGTCCCCTCTGGCAAGAGGCAAAACACTCTGTCCCTCGGATAGGATATAAAATGGAGGTCCCGTGTGTGAGAGAGTCACAACTCATGCACGTAAAAAATCCCGCTTCATTCATTCATCGCAAAGAGCAGGGTGTTTAACCCGGTAAAGTGGTCCAGCCTCACATCCAACTGGACCCCATGGAAGACCAGCTTTGCATAGCTGAATATGGGCTATCCAGCCATCTTCTCATATGGAAAAATGAACAAACAAACAAACAAACAAACAAACAAAAAATGTATAGCCGACAGGTCATTCAGACATGGTTCAGATGCTAATCTCGACCATTCTGGAAAACTTCCTGCGCAGTTTTCCACTGCACATGTTGTTATGGTTTTGATGTGGCTGCTAGTGAGAGGAATAGGGTCACCTTTCAGTTTCACAGGAGCTCATTTTAAGCCCCGCCCAGTTATACCATTCTATGGTCGCTATACGTTCAGATGGACATGGTGGAATACTGATTCGAAACAATGCTCTGACCATCGTTTCATTATACGTTGTTTCGTTAGTCAGCGTTCAGACTTATAAATTCATCATATAGCTATACCGTTTTGGTATAATTTTTTTTTTTTTTTTTGCATCTGAACACCCTGTTTAATGGAGAGTTTGTGGAGAGAAAGGCCTAGCAATTATTAAAACATAAAACATTAATTACAATGGCGAGGCTGACACATTGTAGGGTAGTGTGCAGATGAGAGGACTGGAAACATTAGAAGAAATGTTAGACATGGTGATTTGGCATTTCAGAGGAAAATGTTTCATAATCCTTGGAAAGAAAGATAATCACTATAGGTGCACTCCCGTTATAACGAACACGGTTGTAACAAAATTCTCATTGCGCCAAAGTAAAAATTCAGGACGCAACATTATCCACTCTATGTCCTTTTATTATCTACATGTATTTGTTTGGTTATAATGAAATTTCAATATACGAAAGAAAACTGCCAATCCCGAGGACTTCGTTATAATATGGGTCCACTGTACAATGCACAGCGAAAGGGAGGAAGGTGAATGTGTGTTATGACCAGAGGGACACCCATCAGGTATTCAATTGACATGATTTACTCTTGTATAACAACATGTCTTACCCATATGACTGTACTGACAGTCATACCATGCTTTCGACTGGCAATTAAAATGCTGAGGGAGGAGAGTGAGTAAGAGTTAACTTTCTTATCTGTGTGGTTAGATGTATTAAAACTTTGCACAAACATGGCTGTTTGAACAGCACAACATCTAGTTGTAATGATACAAGCTGATATTAAGTGACATCAATGTGTCTCACTAGCCCTTTTTACACTTGTGTTTCTTAACCCCATACTTTCTCTGACCCAGGACTATCGTTAGTCCCGTACCAATTTTTTCAGCTTTTTACACTCGCCAATTAGTCCTGTACTGAGCTCTTGTCCGGGGCTAAGGAGAAAATTGACCTTTTTACACGAGTTCGTATTTCTTAGTCCGGTACTTTCCAAACCACATGAATATTCATGATTACGCTGTGCACTGTACACGTACACGCACGCACCGGCAGCACTTGATTACCTCGTTTCTGATTGGTCAGTGGGGGTCGGACTTCGTCTCAGTCACTTAGCCCCGGATTATTTTTTCGTTCTGTTTACACTCACTTGCTTGGCACCGCAATTGCGGTGCTAACCCTGCTATTTTGCAGGGCCAGATAGTATGGGATTATCGGTGGGGCTAGCCCACTTTGGCAAAAACTAGTGTAAACAGAAAGTGGGCTAAGGATAGTCCCGTACCAACGGTGGGGCTAAGGCCTCCCCCCCCCCCCCCCCTTAGCCCCACCGTTGGTACGGGACTAAGCAAACATTTACAAGTGTAAAAAGCCCTAATGTGTGTTTAAGAGTGTTTGGAAACATGGAATATGACAACATTCATTTCAATTTATTTCTTTTGATTAACTGTAGATGGGGGGGGGGGTGGGGGTGGTTAGTAGGTTAAGAATTAAAGGGAAAATTGTTACTTCATACCCAGGTTTAATGAAAAAAGTGCTCACATTAAAAATAATATGCTGGTGATTCAATTCATAAGGGAGAGGTAGAAAATGGAAGGAAATTAGATACTCTGACTGATTTTCTGGGTTTATCTCTCTAAAAAAGAAGTATGCACTAGGCCTACATACTTGTATATGCATCACATCACTAATTGTTTTAAAATATTCATCATCAAACACTTGTCAAAATGCATACTTTACACAAATGATGAGAATTTCTCAAAGACAGACTAAAGGCTGGGATTTAATCAATGTAAATCAAATATGCTTCAATTATCAACACTCACTTTTAGTGGACATTTTCATGCAACATGCACTGTACAGTATTTCTAATTTAGTACCATTGACCAGCCTGAGTTGATGAGAATGCACCGATCAATATCTACTGGACAGTGAAAGGTCATCACAAAGCGCAATCACATTGGTGGCAAAATACTATGGTATTCTGAGCAGTACAGTAAAACACATTATTTTCGTGGCATGACATTTTCACGAATGGGAGCCGACAGCCTTATTCGCAGCATGAAATTTTTGCAAGTTGCCTCTAACATTCAATATATATAGTGTGCACACAAGATCTTCAGCGTGCATTTTAATTTTGCGAAACTTGGCTCTTGTGAAATTAAAATGCACACGAACATTCCTTTTTTTTACAGTATCTTGTCATGTTAAAACAAACACATCACAAAATACACAGCAAAATGGTATTACGGGTGGTAATATCTAAACTTCACATGAAATATGCATGCAAGATTTGAGTATGAATAGATGTCACGAAAAACCACTGATTGTACACTGGTGTACTTCTTAACCTGTTCCATTCTCAATTCTGAAATCTCCATAGACTTACTACACAGGCCACCAGGTTCCCGTATGGAACGGGTTAAGTGACCTGGCACCCTCTGTGTCTTTTCCTGGTAGAGATATATGCACATGCCCAATGATAACCTGAAATACCTCGACATTTCGTTAACACGAGTTGTACAAAGTGAATAGCCGCAATATCTATTACTGTGTTATTTTGCCGATGAGAACTATGCCAAGAATTTACCATGGTATCTAATGCCACGGTAGTTCTAGTGTGAATGCATCCACTGTAATGTAGAAGCCTGTCGCCTTCAAAGTGATTCTTTCCAACACATGATGATACATCATTGTTATCCTACACCTTGTTTATTTCCCCCGCGCTGCTCATAGCAAGGAGGTACTAGGCGAGTCGCCTAGTACCTCCTTGCTCATAGCAGCCAAAAATCAACCTTAGTAATGAAAGGATTGATAACAGGAGCCATGTTCATCTGATACATGTTTGTTTTGACTGTGTTTCCTAGAAATACCAAACCCAAGTCCATCATCCTCTAACGAGACAAAGAAGAATGAACATGCATGGGAAGGTGAATGGAGCAAAAATATACTGTAATGTGTCTCTATGGTTTTGCCCTGTCTGTGCCATGGACTTCGGAGGGTGTGTACAACGTTATGGGGTTTTCTGTTCCAATTGCCTCTCAAAGCATCCACAGGATTAAGCAAGGCACATTGTTGTCTCAGGGCTGCCAACTCTCACGCATTGACCATGAGACTCACGCATTTTGGTCCTTTCTCACTCTAAAACTTTATTTCATTTGCATGCATTTCTATTGATCTCACCCATTTTGACTCCCAAATTATAGTATTGGCCTATGGGAGTCTCACTCTCAACTAGTTTCCAGTGTTGACAGCCCTGTTGTCTCTTCACATCACACAAGTCACTAACTCATCCCCCTCCCTTCCCTCCATTACGGATTACACCTCGGTTAAAAGTTTACTGTGATTTTATAACAGTCACAATGATTCTGACTTACGGAGAATAAACTCTTACAACAGCAAGACGATGTGTTCAAAGGAATAATGGAAAAAATATTGACTACATAGTTTAGTAAACTATAGTCATGTAAAAGTGGACATTTTCGCAGTGTTGAAATTTTTGTGTATTATGTGCAACTCGAAACTAGCATGAAAATAAAAGCATGCGAATATTTTTGCTTGGCATATGTTCAAGTAGTTGATATCTTGATTCTGCGCAATTAAAAACATGCTAAACTCTTTCTTACCCCGCCAAGCGTGAGAAATTAGTTACGCAAAAATATCCACTTTTACAGTAAGTACATTGTCTCAGAGGGTAACGGGAAAAAACAAACATGTTTTTCATAGATGAGTCATTAGACATTCTGCCAAATTTGGTCAAAATATATGTTCGCATGATCAAATTTCTTTTATGGTCTTTACTCTCACTCACATGTAAGGAAATAGATAATTTCCCAGTAGCAAATAATTTCAAATAGCAATGACCCTGAGCATCAGAGAGGGTATCCAATACCCATTCCTACATTGTGGACAGCTGTGGCTGAAAATCACAGCACCTCTACAGTACGGTAACTTTCAGCATGTTTCCAACACATAGACATCCGAAGAGTGCTATAAAAATCCTTTTCAGCTCAGCGATGAGGAAAGTGGGTGATGGGGGGGGGGGGGGGTTGCTGTCAGACAAATGCGCTCCCTCGTCCCATCCAAACACCCCAGGAATGGACCCTAAATGGTGTATTACAGCACATGACATTGGCAGCCTTAAAAAGCATCACATTTTACAAAGCATATCAAACAAGGCATCACCAGGAACATCTTTATCCTAAATGGGGAATTGTGTTATGTTACCAAAAATACATAACCCCAAATCGCATTTTGAATAGTTTTGCTTCATATACTAGTTGGAAAACATTGCACTTCAGTGAAATATGATATTCCCTAACACCTCAGTGAAAAAATGAATACAAGGAATCAGTTAAAAAAGGAATGCAATAACAGAATTTATGCAAAACAGATCATGTCAGATTCCATGTCATCCGCAACACTACATATGGTAGTCATCAACGTCAAACACCTATTTTTGTAAAATTGGACCCTAAATGGTGATAGAAAGAAAGATAACACCCCCTTTTCAGGGAAAATGGCGAGAACACTGTATGTCTAAAAACAGACCCTCTTCAAGACGATGCTTTCTTTAGATGTGGGTGTGTGACAGGTCAAATGGAGTAAGCCCTCTGGAGAGAGATCTTACTTAGTTTTCATCTAAAAACATGACTTGCCTTCAGGCATGACATTTTACCTTTTATCTCATTCTCATCTGACTTCAAAGGGGGGGGGGGGGGGATTTATCTGCATTTCTGTCACTTTTCTTTGACCAGACCTCTTCTTTCATCACAAAGGGGAGAACATGGAAAAGGAAAAAAACTAATGAAAACAAAATCTTGATTTCAGAGATTAGTGTCTGGTATTGAGGGATTGGCAATTCATGATTCAGCCAAGTCTGTCTCCTGTTTTTATTTCATTTCTACTCCTTTCACACTGTATTCAGTATCAACATACTCAAGCAGTGGACCACTCTTTTCCATTGCCATACTTACTGTGCACTTTTCTGTCAACCTTACTACATGTATGTACTCTCTAAAAAAAGAAGAGTGAAAATTTTTACTCTTGAAGGAGTGAATAACAGAAAAGAGTGAGTTTCGAGTGAAATTGGAGTGAATTTTTGAAATTTTCAGGGATCACATGAAAAAATCTTCGAGTGATCTCTGAGGTCACTCCAAAATTAGTGAAAATGAAAATTTTCACTCCAATTTCAGTCGAAACTCACACTCTTTTCTGTTATGCACTCCTTCAAGAATGAAGATATTTTCACTTTTCTCTTTTTAGAGAGTATGCATTTTTTTTTTGTATTCAAATTTCTACTTCATTGCACATACAATGTTTTTATGATATACTTTATGATCCACTATATGCCTTTCCTTCGAGATGACAAATCGATAAAACAATATGATTTGTGCAATGTATGCTTTGAATTTTGTTTCACCCCTTTGTTGGATGGAAATAAATAACTGAATTGAATTGAAACCTTCAAAGTGGATGTGTGATTTCTAATGGCAGTGAGAGTGAGGTAAAAATTAGGAGGTTTAAAAAACTGGAGTGAGATTTTGGCAGAAGATATGTGGTAATTTGGATCCTTGGAGATGATCCAGTATCTCATCTTTTATAACTAGGCATTTTCTTTTCTCTGCCAGACTGTGAAAGGGCAACAAAATCCTTGCCAGAGGTAGATATTGATAAATTCCAGTTTATGTTATTAGGTTAGCATTGTGGATGGCATAAATACTACTATTTTGAGATAACATGCATGATAAAACTGTCCTGTACTCTTATTTCATTTACATACAAACTGCCCAAGTTCTTTTGTTTAACCTCTCATCAATCATGACAGTATATTTTCCTCTTCTAGAGTCTTCGTACAAATTAATTAATGGTTCAATTAATCTTATGAGAAACCAGATATTTAGATTCGCTCTGTTTTTTACTGAACTCATTCATTCCTAATCAGTCCTCTCAAAAATCTGGTTATTTAGGCAAGCATTATATCAATATTTTCTTCATCCCTTTTTTCATATCTCTCTTCATATTTTCTATCTGTCTTTCTCTGCACCATGACCATCTATGAATAATCAAAAGTGTTTACATCATTATTATCATCATCATCATCATCATCGTCATCATCATCATTTTCATCATCATCATCATCATTATTATTATTATTAATATTATTATCATCATCATTATCATCATCATCATCATTTTATCACTTTCAATGTCTGAATGATTACAAGTAAGAATTGCATTGCATTGGATGATGTACTTCTAAGAATAGGCCAAAGTTATTCTGTTCAAGTTTCATATCAAAATTATTTTATGACCTGTTTCCAAACTAGTAAAAAAATGCCACGAATCCAACTTTTGGCTTTTAAGACTTTCAATTCCCAGCAGCCCCACGACAGCACTGCATGCTCACACATACCCAATCTCAGAATCTGAACTGCCATCACATCTTTCCACAGCAATATCCAGTTTTTAGACTGTGAGGATGCAATAAATTAGGGAGACTTCTCCTCAAAACTGTGGGCTCAGCAATATGATCATAGCAGTGACGATAGAGGATGCCCCTCCTCCAATCCTTTTTCTACACCCTCATCTCCGTCCCTTACACTATTCCCCTTTACACACACATACACTCCATTATACACACATCCTTGTAGACAGACATACACCTACACACACACACACACACACACACCCTCACCGACAGACATACACCTACATGTACACACACACACCTAGCATACACACTCATACACCATTATCCACACACCCTCATACATGTGTACACACGCGTACACCTACACACACAATCAGATATACTGTATACAGCATATGAGGTTTTAATTATCACGAAATTGACAAATCAGGTGCTGTTGGCAAATTTAACTACTCTCAAGAAATTATTAAGTCTGACCTTGACATGAATGCGACGTGCAAGCACACATTTCTCCCTTCATTTCTGTACACCACAATCTTGAATATAACCACTTGAGAAATTATCTGGAAGTCCCAATTCATGAACAATTATACTCACAAAATATATGGCGTATACAGTACACCCTCACACACAAACACACTAATCACACAAAGTGCTGCAATCAACTCTTTGCGTATCACATTCGTGTGCTTTACTCAGTCGATGGCTTGCCAACTTCACATATTTTGCTCAAACGCACAATCCTGCGCAAACCAATCGATAAATCGCTATATGCTGCTGTACCTTAAACGGATCGTAACCATAGCTTTGTCATGTTGTAATGCAATTCAGACATAAATGCTTGTTATAAAAAGTCACATGGCTTCTAGAAAAAACTAGAAATGTCGCTACAGCGACTGGTTATACCCCCGCCAAACAACATTTCATAAGCTTTGGTCAAAACAACATTTCATAAGCTTTGGTCAAAAAACTGAGGAAGTAGTTAAATCCGCAAGATCTTTCCTTGATCTTCTGCCATTAATATGCCGTTACCATGGCAACGTACTTTCGGGTACTGTCGAAAAATGCGTCTTGCACATCTACAACCAAAGGCACACATCTGTACCAAGTTTCATGGAAATTGGGCAATAACTGAGGAAGTAGTTTGCAACACAAAATTTTCCATCATTTTGGCTCATAATATGTGAGCTGTTACCATGGCAACATACTTTTTGTCACTGTCAAGAAATGTGTCATGCTGACCTATATCCTAAGACAAACATTCAATATGAATTCTTGAACACTGATGAAGCAGTTTTGCCATGAAGCATTTTGCCCTATATTTTACCAATAACATGCCGTTACCATGGCAACGCACTTTTTGCCACTGCAGAAATATGTGTCTTGCACATTAACATATTCAGATGAACATCTGTACCTAATTTCATAAAAATTGATCAAAAACTGTGGGAGGAGTTCGCGACGCAAGATTTGTACCCATTTTTGCCCATAATATGCCGTTACCATGGCAACGTACTTTTGGCTACTGTCAAAAAATACGTCTTGCACATCTACAACCCAAGGCACACATCTGTGCCAAGTTTTATGGGAATCGGTTGAAAACTGAGGAAGTAGTTCGCGACGCAAGATTTGCAACGGACCGACCGCCCGACCGACCGCCCGACCGCCAGACCGCCCGACCGCCCGACCGCCCGACCGCCAGACCGTCCGCTGATTCCTATATACCCCCTTCAAACTTCGTTTGGCAGGGGTATGAATATATATGTTTTCCAAGAGTGCTCATGCAATGAGATCTTTGAATAGCGTGGCACACAGGGAATTTACACTGTGGCACAAAAGAGCTCACAGGGATAATGTTGAAGCTCATCAAATCTAGGGCATTTGATCCATTATCAAACCCAGATGATTAACAACAGAAAAACTGCTGAGTACCAGACAAAAAGAAAACAAAAAGAGTTTGATGCTGTAACACAGACATGGACCAGACAAAACACAGCTCAAGTCTACCAGCTGTCATCACTTACAATACCTCATATCCCCTCATCCAGGAAACTATCTGTGTGCAATGTAATCAGATCGTTCACAAATGTTACATTTAAAACACATTTCTACACAATGACTAACTGCATCTTTTACAATGAATGTGCAGTTTCTATAAGAATACAGCGGTATGGTTGCAAAACAAAACCCGAGACAGAACTTTTGTTTTAGAAAGCAGCTAAGCCGGGTTCATTTTCCTTTTAGATGATATGAGCTTTGTGATGATGCCATAGTTTTAACCCAGTGAGGACAAGTCATGGGTATACTCGGGCAGGTGTCTATGGAAAATGCGTATTATAGCAAAATCAGTCCGTCCTCAAGGGGATAAGGATATTGAAATCAGAGCTGTCGAAACACCATGGCTGTCTGCTTCGGAGATCGGATTATATTCAAGGGTAAAATAGTACAGATAATTCATCTATTTTTCTCTCGACTTCGCACAATGAGTGTCAAAATATTAACAGAGCAAACTTTCACTTCCTGCATCAAATGCCAGAGAAGGCAAAATACTAACATTACCAACATTTTTCTTTTTCTCTATTGGTTCTACTGAAAGAGGTCTTGATTGTAAATGTTAGTGAATGCATTTCTCCCTATGGCATATAAATATGAACATTTGATCTCTAGCGGTTTGGTCCATACACTGGCATTACACAAGGTGCAAATGAATGAGGTGATTTTACGCACTTACTCACAAAGCACATAGGTTGAGCGGGGTCACACTTTTGGTGTTCACTCGTGTACTTCTAGTAATGCAGAGTTACTATGCAGCGGGCATGGTAAGAGCATATGATGCAGTATTTGTATCCAGTTTTTCTCTTTTCATCATGACTGAAACATTGTCACTTCCCAATAGATTGAACGCATTTTCCCAGCTTACAACATGTTATGTCTTTTACCAAAACATAACAACTGCTGAGAAAATCTACATTTTTGATAACTTTGGTATTTCGTTGTTGAGTTGAGTTTATTATCGAAGATAGAGATAGTGCTTCATGTTTTTTTGTGTATGATCAAATACAATTCACTCTGTGAAATGGCACAGTGTCGCCAACACATTGTTACGGGAATGATACAGCACTGCCACAGTTTGCGTTTTTACAGTTATATGCGACAGATAGAATTGCCACCAGACACAATTTGTCCAAATTTAGGTTTTATAACCGACTGACACGCAAACCAAAGAAGGGACTTTAACCCATTGAGGACGAGTCCTGAGTATACTCGGGCTAGCGTCTATGGTAAATGTGTGTTGTAGCAAAATCAGTCTGTCCTCAACGGGTTAACACGTTCACTGCGGGAACCTGGTGAACTGTGTGTTAAGTCTATGGATTTCAGAATTCAGTATGGAAGGGGTTAAGAGCCTGGTATCCACCAGTGATGGACTGAGGGTGTAGAACATCAATTCTTTATCCTCCGGGAAACCACTAACATCGATGGGATCAGTGGAAGCAAACATCCCATGGGTGGAAGCTTGCTGGTCAGTGTGCGTAGAGAGTGGAAGAAAACCCTAAGCAAACAGCCTGTAAACAGTTCTCCACAGCAAGCCCCATTTGCCCAATGAGAAACTTCTGAATTCTCTAGAAAGGTTTGCATAATCCATTAATTGATTTTGCTTCCTGAAATCCAACCCATGCACTAAAGGTTCAAAGAGAAATGCCAGAGTACCCAAACAATATTCATCGTGCGCTCCTTGCATACTGTAAAACCACAAATGTTCCCTTCCATTGTAATTTCATGAATTTTGTGAGAGCCAAGATTTGAAAAATTAACTGCATGCAAAAGTTCTTGTCTACATTACATGAATCGAATATCAGAGGCTATTCATGAAATTTTCATGCCGCAAAAAAAAAATAAATAAATAAAATAAGGCTGTCGCCTCCAATTTGTGAAAATTTTATGAAATCCAACTTGATATAGATCTTGATTTACTGTAGTAACCACAGCGATGTGTCTGTCTGTATCCATCATAATGATATACAAAATCAAAAGTTACGAATATGCTTTGAATTCCTTTCTTTGGTTAATATAATCTTTTTTCCATTTTTCTTTATTTTTTATTTTTCATTTTCTTTTGGATCTACATGTAAATGTCATCATTGAAGTGCCCTTAAATCTAATGCTATTCCTACAAAATCCCATTCAAAAAAAAAATTCTATATCAGTGCATACTCTCTTTTTGCTTGTCCAAGAGATTTGAGTCAATAGGGTCACTCTAATCTAGTTTGATATTGAGCGGCACCACAAAAATCAGGACAAGACCCGAATGAAATTGATAATCTACACACAGTTTGCTCAAAGGAGTGATTCCGTAGTTGGGTGTGAAATATTCCCCTAGTCACCACTGGGATGCGAGCTAACAGACAGAATAATCACCATAGAAACTAATGCCCTGTTGCGCATTTGCGCACTTGGGTTGTGCATGATACAACTGCACAAATTTGTTTACCGACATTTGTTCCCTAACCAGGGCAATGCAGCCTTTGGGACACGAAATCAATATTCCCGAAAACAATTTCTCTAAGCCTCCTTCATGTCAGATTTCTTCAATTTGCTCTCGTTCCATCATCACTTTTCATTTTAGGAGAAAAAAAAACCAAACAAACCAACATTGTGAAGTGTTAGACTGAATTTGATATCAATGAAGGATTATGAAGTGAGAATATGAGAAGGGGATAACACAGCTACATCACTGGTGCCTGAAGATAAAATCTTTCCAAGGTAAAGAAGGGTGAGGACAAAAGGAAACAATCTTATGATGGATTTTTTTTTTTGCTCTAACAATACCTCAAAATTTCTCAGAAACATCCAAGAGTGTCCCTGAGGATATTCTGATGGATGAGTTACTGGAAAAGTTTTTATATTAGCGAGGGTTTAATTTTTATGAATTTTGCGAATCACTGTTGGGCCTCAAATTTGATAACACACAAAAATATCGCTTTGTAAAATGAAGTGGTGGAGTGAACAATAGCATCAGAATCAAATCGCGAAAACAATATCTTACTAAAATGTCTGTGACCTCCTCATTTGCGAAAAATATCTGTGTACACGTGAAAATAATGACTTTTACAGTGCTGGGATTTTTCTCACCTCGGTCAGAGTTTGAGCCTGCCTCCGTTCCCTGCCTTCCAGGCGATGTGGCGTGATGATGTCATAGTTTGTCAATCTCCCAAGCTGCTCCTCTCGCCCGCTTGGTACACGATATCCTAAGATGGAAAAAACAAAAAGAAATAAATGTTCAACATGACATAAAAGTAAATGCATTTCCTCTTGGAATATTTTACTACAAAAGTTTGGCCATGGCACTCAGATATTATTAAAGTTACCAAAATGACAACCAGGCCAGAACGTGTGTGGAGTACTGGATGGATGGAGTGGAGTGACCCAAGAAGAAGAAGAAGAAGAAGAAGAAGAAGAAGAAGAAGAAGAAGAAGTTCAAAACTGTCCAAAGAACTTGTTCATAATACCATCCGTGAAAGATATTTGTGATAATGTAAAGAGTTATGAGCTATTCAGACTTGAGATGAGTTTTTTCACCATTCCATTACGTTGCATGCTTTACTCCATGGCCTATAAATCAAACACAAAACTCAATATGCTTACAACACGTGCATTTAAAGGAACGGTGATACTAATTTGCTTTCACACTTTAATATATATAAAAAAGCTAATTAGCATAAGACAGGTTTCTCATATTTTACAGATGAGTTCTGTGACGGTGGGAAACCCCCTAATGAGCATTTTTTCCTCAATAGTAATTATTAATGCAGTTGTCCTTACTTCCTTTCTAACACTGTAAAATATGAGTGAAGTTCAATGGTATTTTCTGTTTTTATAATGGTAGTGTTTTTTAAGCAAGCATGTACATGGGCTTTGAGAAAAATGAATCCACCTGTTGCCTCTGATAGTGAAATTGCCCCCGGTCTTTGTTACCTTGCTACAGTAAGAAAGGGGTTAACCCTTTGACAACTAGTCCTGAGTATACTCAGGCAGCTAGGTGAGATGGGAAATACATGTTCTATCAAACCAGCTTGTCTCCACTGGGTTAATATACCTCGCACTCCACAGTAATGGTAAACAAGCAGCTGTTTGAATAGAAATTGTGTTCGTGCTGCTGTAAATGTCAACAGTAAAAAGGATGCGCATTGAAGCATGCTTCTATTAGGGAGGACAGAATTAAGTTGTAAGTTTGCGTCGATACTGGATGGTGCATCCCATGTTAGGTGCCATTTTGGCGGTATCACATCTCTTTGCCTCAAAGTACACAAAAACCACAAGACTGCATTTAGTTAGTAGTCCTCATCACCACGGTAACATGTATGTCATTTAACCAAAGCATTCAAATTCTTTGAAATGGGAAAATATTAAAGGTTCTCTGTCCCCACAAGATCCTTATCCTTTCAAACTTCCTCTACAGAATGATATTTTTGCAAACAAGACATCAAACATTTTACTTGATTTGGTTTTCTTGATTTTAGCTGAGAATAATTCATCAATTATGTGTATATTCCAACACTTCATGTTTCAATGGCTATTATATACCTCATATATAGATTCCTCTCATCTGATTGGTTAAAAGTGGAGTCATGAAAATAGCTGTGCCCCATTTTTACTCAAAATGACGTCATGATTTACTGTGCCCGGGGCATAGAATCAACTGTGCCCTGTAAATAGGTTTGGAGACAGTCACAACCCCGTACACATAGATCACTCATATGTACGCACCAATGATACGACCGCCGCGCTGTCGATCAGTGTTGATTATGAGTGCTGTAAAAGAGACTAGAATCTATATTTTCAGTATCTATATTTCGGAATCTATATTTTCGGTATATAAAACAAATAATGACAGCTTGATACTCAGGGCACAGTTAAAATTATGTAGGCCCTCGGTGATGATCACCTTGGGCCCATAATTTTAACTGGGCCCATAATTTTAACTGTGCCCCTCATAGCAGTCATTATTTGCATACTAATGTCCCATAAAAGTCATTATTTTAGTCAGGAATAATGATGTCACATGCTTTGAGATACATGAGCACTGTCAGTTGTAACGAGTCTGTTTGGATCTCATTAACCCATTGAGGACGGACTGATTTCGCTTCAACACGCATTTCCCATAGACACCTGCCCGAGTATACTTGGGACTCTTCCTCAATGGGTTAACACAAGGCCTTGATATCGACTGCTGTTTCTCATCAGTATTCAAGGCTCAGATCTTACAGTCAATGATAAGCATCTTATTCAAATGTTTTAGGTTTACAACCAAAGATTGAGCATTGCATGTAAACCCTTGTATGCATTACATGCCTTCAAGGTAACAACTACCTTTGCATTTCTCTATAATGGGAGCCTAGCTTTACACTAACTGGCAAGTTTTCTCATGTATCTCCTTGAAGTACGGAAAGCCTTTTAAGTTTGCCACTTGTTACTGTCGCTCTGCTGTCTTCTGCACATCTTCCCCGATGGGGATGTCATGTAAACAAGTCATGTGGTAAAGGAGGCTCCCCACCTCATCGATCCATTGGTTCATCTTTTCCCCCTCAACTCCTCCACCTCATCGCTTCACCTGTCTGCATTGATCTCGCTTCTATTGCCTGTTACCCCCCTCTCTCACAAAAAAGAACAAGATCAAGGGTAAAATAAAAAAGAGAATCAGTCCAAAAACAAGTCAAGATGCCTTCCATTCTTTCTCTTCACTCTGCTTTTCCTAAAAGTTGATTTTGGAGACAGACAGTGAAACTTGTCACAACAGTTCCGCATCCTGGAGAAGACAAAGGCGCAAAATGTCAGTCAGGGATTCTCAGAGGTGAGTCAATACACCTGACAATAGACTAAGGACAACAGGTTGACAAGTGCCTTTTATTCACTGGAAACACTTGGATAAATAAAGCACCATAGATTGAATCACAGGTAGAATTTGAGTTTCGGTTGTCAGCAGGTTTATGGAGAAATCTTCTTCTATACCACCATTGTCCGGAGTGGCACTTGAATTCTTTTCTGGCCTGGTGATCAAATATTGACTAAACTTGTCAGTCCATGTTTCAACTATTCTTTCATCACTCTTCAGCGGTTCTACTAGCCACTGCCAGCTAGGTGTTTGTGATAAATTCTGAATTTTGTATTGATGGAGGCCCCTCAAGAGGACTGGTTTCACTGAAGATCAATACCCAGCACAACTGACAGACTGCACAAAGAGCTACACAGAGAATGGAATACAGTGTCACACTGTATACGCCCGATATTTCGCAAGCTTTCTATTTTCACGAATTTCGTCAGTCAGGTGCTATTCGCGAAATTAAAGACACACAAAAATGTTGACTCTGATCAAGCTACTATATGAATGTGACGTACGCATATACATTTTTCGGTACAGGACTCCACGATCTCGAATTTAACCACTCGCAAAATCGTCTGGAAGTTTCCATTCGTGAAAATTTAGACTCGCTAAATATATGGCGTATACAGTACTTGTTGAAAGGATACATATTTGACTAGATGGAAAATCCTTTTGAAGTAAATGTTGATCAAAATATTAAAGAAGATATAAAAGATACAGTGACTAAAGAAAAGGAAGAAGAAGAAGAAGAGAGAGAGAGAGAGAGAGAGAGAGAAGTACATAAGAAAGGAGAAAGGGTAACACAACAAAAAGGAGACCCAAGTGGCACACACCTGTACTAGAAGAGAATTAATCCTCTCAGAACCACAATTTTGAAATTCGATAGTGAACGTGTGCAAACAGATTACCATGGTAGTCGCAGGGTTAAAACAAGAATGCCTCATCAAATACATCTACAAATGTACCTCTTGAATCTGACATGTGAATTGGGGAAGTCCACTGTAGATCCACGGCAATTATCGATCGCAATATCACCACCTAATTACGCATCACTTCATTTGACATATCAAGTGTTTTTATCACAAAGTCTTCAATCTCTGAGGCACCTCTAGAGGTACACCAACTGGCCATGTTGGCACAACACTCCACAACCTATCGCCTATTGGTGATGATTGTGCTTCCAGGCTGAGGAACAATGAAACATGATGCAGCAGGAACAACATGGAACGTACTTATCAAGTATTTTCTAACAAGCAAACACCATTTCATCTTCAATGTGTTTCATCAGCCATGTTGGCATAGCACTCAGAAAACTTGTACATCCCTTGGCATATGATTCTTCACATCTCAACGACATTATAATATCAAACATGACAATCTTGCTACATCAAGGTATATATGCAGAAGGATAATAAAGCATCAGTCTGAATGTCAGTGACATGTACAGTAAGAAGATGGCAAGCGCTCTTGCAGTGACACAAGAGATAATAAAAAGTTTGGAAAATGTGAATTTAAAGCAATCCATCTTCTCCTGAAACACGAACAAAATTCTTGAACCATTGAGGACATGCTGATCTTGATTTAACACACATTTCACATAAACACATGCCTAAGACCCCGTTTACAGTGCGGGGCTGGGCCGAGCCGCGGCCGAGCCCAGCCTCAATTGCGAGGCCGGGCCCCGCAATTTTGTCCGTTTACACTGCCGGGCTCGGCCGCGCTTTTGATTCAAACCTCTAAATATTTTGTCGTAGTGGCGCTCTACTTGTAAACAAACGCAATTTGGTATTGTCTGGTTTTCAGACCCTTTGCCAAATGAATTCCGTGGCGACGAAGTCGCCGTTCGGGCAAAGGCCTTTGCCGAAGGAACAAATCCTTTGCAGGACAAAACCACCTTAAACTATACTAGTTTTCGACGTTGAGGGGGTTAATATCCTGAATAGCAAAAGATACAGGCAGAGGGTTTGGAAGCCAGACTAAAATTGGCCGCGCAATTGGCTGCGCATTTGGTCCAGTTTGCGTTTACACCAAGAAAAGGCCGGGCTCGGCCGCGGCTCGGCCGCCGCCGAGACCACCTCCAGAGCGAGGCCAAATGCGAGGCCAATTTTGGCCTCGCATTTGGCCTTTTGCGCGTTTACACTGAAGCGGGGCTGGGCACGGCCGCGGCCGAGCCGTGGCCGAGCCTCGCACTGTAAACGGGGTCTAAGTATACGCCAGACTAGTTTTCAGCACGTTGAGGAATCTAGTTACTGTAAAACAAGAAATGTTCGTGTGCAGTTTAATTTAGCATATTTCATGAGAGCCAAGATACTTGAGATTAAAATGTACTCAAAAAGTTCTTGTCTCCACTGTATGCATTGAACGCCAGTGGCAATCCGCACAAATTTCATGCCGCAGACAAAGTCATTGGCTCTAAATCACACACACAAAAAAAATCACACTTGCTTTACAGTAGGCTAAGGTGGGGGGGGGGGGGGGGCTTTGTTCTACACATTTTGTGAGGAGCCATATTTTCTCATCCTTTTCAGAGAAAATAAAATACATCACCTTCCTTTTGCTCAGTTCTGTTCCTCCCCTCACATCAGGCCTCCCATGTGGATGAGCAGGCATTATCTTTCAACCTTTTGCCCTTTCAAACGCTGACTGATCACATGACTAAACCACTCTACCACTATTCCCAATTGATATACTTTAAATGAGGAGACCTTTCTTTATGGACATTTTAATGTTCCATTAACCCTATCAATCTCAGTGAACATTATATTTTAGTTGCCATCTATTCCACATAATGTTTCCCTTCTTTATGATGAAAACATAGTAATCTGTACCAATATAAAAAAAAAACAAAGAGCCTTTGTCATGCATGACATTTTCAAAGAAGGCAACGATTTTTTGGTGTCCAGCTAATTTCTTTAGCTATTTATTTCTCAAGGGGCTACAAAGGAAGATAAAAGAATAGACTTGATACTCTTTCAATGATGAACTAGAAATAACGATTTTCAAAGATGTTCTTTGTGCTGTTCAGTAACATTCCTTGCGAGATTTCCTTAAAGAAACTACTTTACAAGTTAGTGATGTTGAGGTCGTTATACAGTTTATGAAGTCAATTTAAAAAAAATCTAATTGGCTGCTCTACATAGAAAACACACAGAGACAACCTCCATTGCCATGGATACCCACTACCTTGGGGATGCCCAAGCATGGAAAAGTCTAGCCTTTGTAAAAGCCCCCTTGCTCTACATATTTAATTGCACAAGAAGTGAGAAGAGGGTCACCACGAGAGACTGAGTCAAGCCACTTGTGAGAGTCAAGCAATGGGTTAGAGCCAAGCCACAGGTGAGAGTCAAGCCACTGGCAAGAGTCAAATAAAGGGTGAGATTCAAGCAATGGGTTAGAGTCAAGCCACAGGTGAGAGTCAAGCCACTGGCAAGAGTCAAGTAAATGATGAGAGTCAGCAATGGGTAAGAGTCAAGCCACTGGCAAGAGTCAAGTAAAGGGTAAGAGTCAAGCCCCAAGCAAGAGACAAGCCACCAGTGAGAGTCAAGCTAACAGCAAGAGTCAAACCACCTGTGAGAATCAAGCAATGGGTTAGAGTCAAGCCACCTGTGAGAGTCAAGCAATGGGTTAGAGTCAAGCCACTGGTGAAAGTCAAGCAAATGGTGAGAATCAAGCAACGTGTGAGAGTCAAGCAAATTGTAAGACTCAAGTAAAGGGTAAGAGTCAAGCAATGGGTTAGAGTCAAGCCACAGATGAGAGTCACGCCACTGGCAAGAGTCAAGCAAAGGGTGAGAGTCAAGCCACCAGCGAGAGTCAAGCAAGCAGTAAGAGTCAAGTAAACAACAAGAGTCAAGTAAACAGCAAGAGTCAAGTAATGGGTGAGAGTCAAACCACTGGTGTGAATCCACCATTGGGGACAGTAAAGCAAACGGCAAGAGTCAAGCCAACAGTACTGCCTTTGGGAAGCCTATCCAAAATTCTTAGCTTACACCTTTGGATTACTAAATTTGTAAATTGTGTAAATCACAATACATTACCAAAGTTCTGTTTCAAAAATTGAGTGCATTTTGCACTGATGGGCAACTGGTAAAGCTAGCAAAGAAACAGCTGAATCATTCATTAGGAGTGGTGTGATGGTTTATCTTTCTCCATGTCACAAATAATGGTCATATCCATGGATCTCAAAAAGGCCCTGAGGTGATGTACTTGGACTTGGCATTCTACACTCGGATTGTTGGCACAAACAACAGGGAAAGGGTCTTGAAAAAGGCTGGTAAAATTCTGGTTGAACGTCTATTGAAGGTTACTCACACTAAAAAATAAAAATGGTTCGTTGGTTTCTAGGTCTTCCACGTGTAAGAGATCTCAAGAAAGACAGTTAAATGCTAATCCCCCCTGCGGTGTTGATGGTCACTTTGAGACTATATATTGATCTATTCACCTGGCGTGACACCAAAATGGCCCCCATGATAACTCAGCCAGATGTTACAAAATGACGGTAGTCAATGACTCAGAAATAATGTCTGCCCTGAGAATAAACAGGTCCATGGCTAAGCATAGTTCAGGGCAAAGTTATGTTTCATCCCCAAACATAAAATATGTGACACCCATACAATTGTACTTCCGTCACTGGCAGTTTACTCGTCACAGAAAACAGAGTTCATTTGTTGTTGATTTTTTTCTCTTTTTTTTTGTTTTACATTTTTTCCTTCTTCATCTGACTGTGTGATTCTATTTGTGTTCCATACAGTTCCATTCACATATTTTCCTCCAGATACTTATCTAGTTCTTTAAAGTCATTAGTCAAGACATGAGTAAACTGCTACTCTGATATTGACTTGTCCCATCTATGTCTCGCCAAGCTTGGCATCAATGCAAGTTTTACATGCTTGCATATCTCCCACTACTTCAGTGTAAAAAATTCATCAATCCAGAGAGCCCAGCGCAATGATAGACCAGGGAGGTGGGAAGAGAATGGGCTCTCTTCCCACCTCCCGGGATAAAAATACATTTACATCACATCTCCAGATACTCTGCATTTGCACTGAAAAAAAGTGAGTGTCGCAGTCAGAGTGAAATCCCTTTATCAGGCTATTTGGGACTGGAAATGAGCTTGAATGACAATATAATGAGATCTCATGAGGGATATTCCTCTCATCCACAATGGGGTCTTAAACTCTCTCTATCTACCTCTTTGTAAATGTATCTTTCTCTCTACCTATCTTTTTCTTTATCTCCCTATCTACTTCTTTATCTCCCTATCTACCTCTATCTCTCTCTATCTATCTATATATACTGTGTACGCCATATATTTCGCGAGTCTAAATTTTTGCGAATTGGGACTTCCTGACGATTTCGTGTGTGGTTAAATTTGCGATCATGGAGTCATGCACTGAATGGAAAATTAATGTATACGCATACGTCACATTCATATCGGCATTAGAGTCACATAGATGCCAAGTTCAAAAAAAATTTATGAGTGAGATTTTCATGACTCGGCGTCTCGGCGAGCGCGCATGTGCATGAGCGAGGGGGCGAAGCGACTGAGCGAGGGGAGTGTGTGGGGGGGGGGTGTCCCCCCTCCCACGGTAGGGAGCTTTTTCAATTGTTAGCTCTTAATGGTGCAAGCTGGTGCATACTTAAGTAACCATTTTTTACTTATTTTGACAGACATAAGGGAAATATGCCTTCAATTGCAACTTTCACTTTAACCCTTTAAGCTATGCTCCCGATGCGTGAGAAAAATGGGTGCCATGCGTAAGATCGTGAGACAGACCCTAAATGCTTGAGTCTCACTCACAATGCGTGAGACTTAGTAGCTCTGGAGTCAATATTTTCGCGTGTCTTTAATTTTGCGAATAGCAGCTGACTCGCGAAATTCGCGAAAATAAAAACCTCGCGAAATATTTGGCGTATACAGTATTTCTTTCTATATATCTCTCTATATATATGCATCTCTTTCTCTACCTACAGTATCTTTCCATCCACCTCTATCTTACTGTATCTCTCTCAATCTCTACCACATCACATAGAAAATGATGAACTTTACATGCCCTACAAATAAAAACTAGAGCTCATCAATACCCATGATGCAGCCTCCATCAAACCAAGGTGAAATCACAATGCATGATGGATCCAGGGGGCCATCCACGCTATACCCAACTACCAGGACTGCATTGGTGCATTGCAGTCACGTTGCTGTGCTTGCCTTTGTCACTACATGTACATATCAGTGTTTGATGGCAACTTGAGGAATATTGGACACTTTTATTACAATTATTTGTCTTGACACTGCACAAGAATTGACCATTGCTTGTCACTTGTCCCACTCTGCAAATACATGTACATTTGCTTTACACTGATAAATGAATCCACGTGTCAAGTCTCAGAACTGGCAAAATGCTTGTGGAAATATTCATTCTTAATCTGTTGAAGATGGGTCTTGAGTATACTCGGACAGGTGTCTATGGGAATTGCGCATTGAAGCAAAATTAGCCTGTCATCAACAGGATAGCATCAAATATCATCTCCTAATGAGAAATTCAACATTCAAGATTCAAGATAATTTCTTGTTTTGTAAAAATATGTACATAGAATTTACTTTCAGACATTTAAGGGTCCTTAAATTGCATCAATCAGCTTCAAACTATCAAAAAGAAGTGCAATGAAGATGGAATAGTTATAAATACAGTAGTGACAGTGATACAAAACATGGCAAAGAAGATAATGTCTTGCTATCATTCTGGCATACACATATATCTACCCCATTCAAATGTTCATGAATAAATCATCACTTCTCTTCAGTATTCCAATGTCGATACACCAGTTCTACCTAATCACTAGTCTAGTTTTGGACCCTTATTATCGATTCTTTTTTCGACGATTATACGCGTTAATCCGAGTGAGGGCGCGATCCAGAGAACTGTGCGACCTGTTTTCTCGGTCGCGCAGTTCTCGGGATCGCGCCCTCACTCGGATTAACGCGTATAATTTGCGAAAAAAAAATCGATAAAAAGGGTCCAGAACTAAACTACCTAATCCAATGGTATGCAAGAAGGGATACTACACAAATCTACATTATAGTGTATCACACATTTCAGCAATAAAATACCATTTATACAAATGTGTTTTGTATCTTCAGTGTGTCAGCATTCTACATCAGGTTATGTCCAATCTGCAGTGTATCAACCATGACATTTTCCTCATACACAATTATACTAATTGAGCACCACATTTTAGGCATATTTTGGGCCTCTAAGTGCATATGTGCAAAGTAATTGATCAGTGCAATATGTCTGCTGCTCAGCTGTTAGTGGGAATCTCCATGGCAACAGAAGGAATCTCACAGGGTTGCGTGTAAACTGTGCAAAGCCACCAAATAATTTAAGCAATGCTAACCAATGCACTTTTAATACAACACAGCACATGCATGATTACCTCACTAATGTCAAGTGGTTAATGAGTTTGCTTGCTGAGCTGTAAATAATTGGATGTAATTCTTAGAGAATGACATCCTTTGAGCTGTGATAAGAATCGTGTTGGATGGCTTCATTGTGTCGAACACAATAAAATGATCACTCTCATTACTAAGAGAGAAATGAGATCCTGCATTGTAGCATATATTTCTGCCATATATGATAATCATACTCATGGCAATGAAGTCTTCCCTTCTTTTCTTTTTGTTTCTTTGTCTGTTTGTTTGTTTGGATTGTTTGTTTTTGACAATGTATCACACACCTTCAACTCATAGGAAAAACATCTAAAAACAAAGTAAAACAAAGTGATCATAATTAAAGGCCGGTCCCTCCTTTTATTAGGACTGTTCTGTTTTGGATATAACAAATAAACAAATTAACATTGAATTCCTCTTGAAATCACATGTTCTTTCACATTTTATAAAAGGTTTCTCATTATATCACAAAAAAATGTTAGAAACCCTAAGATAGGTCTCAACCAAACTCTATGATCCCTTTAAAGTCATCTCCAAAACACTTGGCAACACAGATGAAATGTCTTGCCATACTCAAAGGGTACTACTGAATGGCTGGGACTCAAACCACATGTAAGTATACGTGCATGGAAGCCTGCAATCATATCTATGTGGTCTTACCACCCAGCCACGACACCCCCTCAACATTAGTCAGACCAGGGAAGTGGAGACTGGTCAGACCACCTACTCATTTGTATCGAAAGCCCTACAAATCCTATTAAGGTGCAATTAGAATTCAATGACAAAACTCAAATATAGTAAAGAGATTTTTCAAGTTACCCTGAATCATTTACCACTTGGATATAAATTGCAGTGATGTAAAAGATGTTAGTTGAAAATTGCAGTGATACAATCCAAACCAAATTCTAATTTCTCTCAAAACGTGGGCTACTGTAACCTGAGTGTTGAGTCACCCCTGACATCTGGTGCCAAATGCCTGTGAGTGTAAGCCTAACAAGCCAAGAGCTCTGGTGCCATCATTACGTCATCACAGGATACAACAAAGTCGAGGCCAAGGTCCATATTAGGAGTAAACATTGCGCCCGGCATGTTGGCACCATGAACACAGAGGATACACGTGTATACTGTCTTACAATACATATCAAATGTCTAGAAACCTGCCTTGTCATCATTCCTTTTTAACACAATTTTGTTTATAAAATTTCCTCTTTGGCAGTTACATACAAGATGTCCCCATCCCCCCACCCCCCCCCCCCCTTAAGGAATAAATACAATCCTTAAAAGTGTTACTCAATGTAGGAAATACAAGAAGTGTACACCCAAGTTATAACTGAAACTTGGCTTTTGATCTACAAAGGTTGCATAAATATCACTCAAAATGCTTTGCAATAAATATGCATAATTAATTTTAGTTGCTTAGAGCAGAAGTGTTACATATCTCTCCTCTGATTTTCAAATTTTCATAGTACCGTACAGAGAATGCTACACTCATTATCTTGCTCCCTGGCTATTATAGTCCACCTTAGAAAAAAAAAAATTCAAAATGCCATGCTATCACCTTAAAGGGAACCAAACCCAAAGAGCAATGTGGATTGAGTAAAAGCATAAACATTAGTAGAACACACCAGTGAAAGTTTAAGGGAAATTGGACAATCAATGCAAAAGTTATGAATTTTTAAAGTTTGGTGTTGGAACCGCTGGATGAGAAGACTACTAGAGGTTACGACGTATGAGTGGACAACAATATAAAAAGAATATAAAAGGAATTCCACAAAAATTCACTTTTCTAGCAAAATGAAAGAGTACTTGACTAACCACTTTCAGAAAGCAGGGGGAATAAGTGCTACCCCTAACATATGTCAGTATCAAGTTGATGGAATGTGTAATTTTCATGAAAAATGAATTTTTATTAAATTCATTTTATATTTTCTATATATTGTAGTCCACTGATACGTCAAAACCTCTAGTAGTCTCCTTACCCAGCAGTTCCAACACCAAAACTTTAAAAATTCATAACTTTTGCATCGATTGCCCGATTTTCCTCAAACTTTCACTAATGTGTTCTACTAACGTTACTGCTTTCACTCAATCCACATTGCTCTTTGGGTTTGCGTTCCCTTTAAACAGTCACGCCGAAAGTGAGTGATTGAGGTGAGGCGAGAGGCAAGTGGGATTCTATCCCATTTTAAAATGTCGGCATCGACAGGTACAGGGGGGCCCAGCATACATAGCAATTAGCAGAAATCAATACTCCGTCTCCAGTTTCAGGAAACCCACTCGGACAGGAAGAGGATTTGGCATGGCCAGCGGGCAGCTGAACTTTTTACTGATGTACAAAATTAATGTAGATGCCCGGTTCATTATACACAGCCTAACTAGCAGTCTACAAGGTATAGCTGTTGTAGTCCAAACAGAGTTTGTTGAAATTCTTTTCTATTTTAACAAAGACTCTCAAAATTTTGGCTAGATTTGGTGAAATTGCAAAGAGCCTTCAATGTTTTTGGTTTATATACACCAGAAGGGAAATTACATGAAACAAAGACAATGTAGAGATGTTATTTGAAACTTGTGTACTACAGGATGTTGTTACATTGTATACATAGAATCTTTTTTCCCCTGCCAAGCATATACTAAATATTCCACATTTTAACTTGGCAACCTGCATTGGCACCTGTGCATAAGATGGCTGCTGTGTTTATATCAAATTTTTTTAAAGAAGTGAAAATAAAAAATATTTAAAATGAAAAAATAGATAATTACTGTCCTAGAACTGGCATAAATTCAACTTCCCAGAGTATTTCTTCTCCTGAAATCTGAACTTGTTCTGTTCTTTGTTTATCTGATTGCATGTTTGTTACTTTACTATTCTAAGCCAATGACTTAAAGGCACATGGTCCCAGTGGTTTACATGTAGTCGAATGCGTACGCGGGCGCACAGCACAAGTTTCCTACAGAGACCTACGCTATTAATTCCTCTTTAGCGCTTACGCTGTGACCCATTTCCCCGAGTCCGAAGAAGTCCGATCCACTGTAGTCAGTGGTCTGATTACAGTTTGGCTCATGATTCGGCTGAGGGGGATGACAGCTATAGCAAACTTCTTTTGTGATGTCATAATAAGAAGCACATATGCACGCACCCTGGCATTACTACAGACTGCGTGATGCGCAGAGAAGACAACGAAGGCAACGTTACCCAGCAACACCTAAGCGCTTTACTCTTGATGACAGTTCAACTTCGGCATTCTTCGTATCAATGCTAACGGTGATTGATAGTATCATCAACAGCGCCCTCTACACTACTGGGACTATGCGCCTTTAAAAACATGAATACAACATATTCAGAGCAGGACTCAATCTCAACCGTTGAGGACGAAGTCCCGTGTATACTCGGGCAGCGGTTTATGGGAAATGCTTGTTGTAGCAACAATTAGTTCATCCTTAATGGGTTAAAGTGTAAATTGCTTTCCCAGAAAGGGAGGCAGATGGTACATACTGCATCACATACATGTAGCCTGCTACTACTAATATTGCCCCAATGCAGTTTATTTTACTGAATGGTCTTCTCAGAAAGATTATCCGCATAATTTCCCTTTCACTGACAATATTACAGTAACAAGAGAAGACAACATTTTTGACAACAGATTCAGTTAACTTCCTTCCTAGTTGAAATGAATTACCTATATCATTTCCCTTTTACTGACCATATTGCAGTAACAAGAGGATACAACATTTCAGACAAAAGATTCTGTAAACTTCCTTCCTAATTAAAATGAAGAAAAGATGAGTCATTTCCACTCTCATTGTGACTGCACATTGCTGATGATATTCCCATTCTATCTGACAAGCGTACAGTCAGATTCTTGAGATTTACAAAGATTTCATCTCAATAAATCACATATCAATGTCTGATCTGAACGCTACTGAACTGCGACATATGTCTTGCAGACCTACCAGGCTGGAATCAGAATATACTACGACCTCTACTTTTATTCCCTTTTAGGGTCAACATGGATTTTTTGTTTGAATTGCTTCTTCTTGTAAATGAGACTTTCAAAATAATGGTTGTAATTGCTGTATTATTAAAGGTGTACTACTTTCTTTACAAATACTCTGATATGGTTATATTCTTAAATGACATGGTCCCAACTTCCCTTGAAAGATCAAGTATCAAAAAGTGGAGGTGAATTGCAGTACTATCAATTTCAGAAATGAATATTAAGTACCTTTTGTGCATGTACTGTAGCCAACACTGCTCTCTTTCTTTTTCCTTTTTTCCTTCATTGTAAAACTCTAATCACTGTTGGTGTTAGAACACAACATAAACTGTGTTCGCTGGCGGTAAGAACCGTAATACTTAGTGCACTGCTACCATGTTTCATGTCTATTCTTGTGCTTGTTGAAGTATTCAACAGAATCTACATCTTATTAATTCTAACCCTGAACAAGGCTATTCTCATCCACAAAGCCTTTGGCACAACTTTGCTCAAGTTGAGGAAAAAACCAATTAGTTTTTTGTTTTTTTCACTCTGAGGCCATAACCTCCTAGTCTGGAATAATACAGGAAAAGTAAATTTTTACATCATCAAATACTATCATGATCCTTTGTTTGCAAATAATAAATCTTTGCACAAACCTGAACAAATAATTTAAGATGGTATACTACTTACAAAAACACAAATTGCTAATTACATTCCACACTAGCATTCCAATCCAACAGTAATCAGGGTGTTACTTTAAGTGCAAAAGATATTTCCTAATATAACTTATTTGATGAATCCTCAATTCTGATTGGTTGAAATTGTGGGGATGAATTCAGCAATATTGCCCGCAGCCTTCTTGTGCCAAATGACTCCACAGCACACCACTGGAGCGGGAGCATGTGCAGAGATGTGTACTTTGCAGTGGTTGGCTTAGGCAAGTTGCATGAGTTATAAATGCATTTCAAAACAGCTTTGAGTATATCATCTCCACAGAAACATGTTTGCGATCACACTTTTTCTGGCATTTAATCAAAACACCTTTGCATTTATCATACGCTGAAATCTCCCTCAAAGTGTTGTTAGGAAACCTTAATTCTATGCCAGAAGTGAGTCGATAAATGCACCCAGAGAGATTTAACCCCTTCTCTGCCAGGGACTTTGACAGTGTGTGACATGCTAGAGTGCGTACTGTGCCAATCAGCACTCAAAAGCATACAAAGGATTACTTGCATGGCAAGTGGGTTGGTAGAACCCTGCAACTGGTGTATACCATATAGAAGATCTATAAAAAGCATTGCTTAGGCCTAAATCCCAGACAGTGTACACTTAACCCATTGAGGACGGGCTTGTTTTGCTACAACACACATTTCCCATAAACACTTGGCCCAGTATACTCAGGACTGGTCCTCAACGGGTTTACATGACTGTAAGCACAAGCAAGAGACATAATGTAAACTTTGCCAACAAGCACACAATGTAGATCTCAATATTTTAAAAAAAAATCATGCAAAGGTCATAGAGTGCTGGAAATAGAAAATGGAGACAGACAAAAGAATCTACGGATATCCTTCGCTGAAGAGTCTTAAATCCACAGAAATCCCGTCTTATCATACGCAGCAGTGAGCCGAGTCTTGATGTCCTGAAATCTGAGAACGCTTTCAATATTTGGCATTGGGAATCGGATGACCAAAGCTCAAGACTGCGTCTGTTTGTGCTTTCTGCCAGTGCATGGTTGTTCAACAGAATGAAACAATATTGAGTTACTCAGCATGTTGCCATTGTGAGTACATATCTCATACTGAAGATGAACTCAAATAGACCCACATTAACAACACTGAGTGAAACTAATATTGGCATGGGTGCATCATTAGCAGTTGAGGCAGACAAGGCATGAAGGAGATTTTCATGCTCCTGTACAAGCTACATATATGTGTATCTATGCATGAGTGAAAAGCAAGTAAATGTTTCAGTAACTGGAAAAAGAGCATGTCCAGAGATTATTCATTCTGTGACATTTTCTCAGACAGAATTAATTCATGCATAACACATCAAAGTTAAAAAAGATTTGTGCATTTAGAATTATTTGTTTACTCCACCCCCCTGGACAAAAAAAAAAAGTTCACTGTTCTTTCATTGTACTTAAATACATCATTAGTATCATGAATATATCTTCAAACATATCTTTGTAGAACTTCCAGCAGAAACAGAGTGCTATGCTCCAACTAGGCAGTCTCATGCAGGGGGGGGGGGGGGGGGGGGGGGTAACACCTGAAATATATAAATTATGCTTTTATTGACAATATGCAGAATGTTTGATGGTCAAAACAATGTCATCAAAAATCTGCAGTTACTATTTCTTTTTGTTGTCACTTTGGCCTGCCATTCCTTGTGCATAGCCTGATCTTAACGATATCCAGATGTCCATATCTATACTGGAATTGTCCTCTTTGCCTGGGAAAGGTCAAGTTTGGAAGTTTTGATTCTTTTTTTTCTTTTTTTTTCCTCAAGATACCAACCCATAACTCTTCTCTTTCCTCCACTACTGGTTTCATGCAGCATACAGACTTACAATGAAACAGAATACTAAAACCAGAAATGTTCATGTGCATTAAATTTTCATGAATTTTGCAAGGATTCAAGAGATTCGCGATATAGCACATGAAAGTTCTTGCCTACACAATGTATTGAATGCCAGTGGCAATTCACAATACATGCCATGAAAAAGGCTGTTGGCTCCAATTCAAGAAAATTGCATGCCGCTAATTTTTTCTGGTTTTACAATATGTATTTCAGTTTCAATATGATCTACTGGTACGAAACTTGAGATTAGAACACAGGACAGGGAGCATAACCTCATTTAGAGCAAGAATTCAAAGAAATCAGAGTTTAGAGGGATTAGGGCATACATGCTCATCTGTGCATTATACCTCTTTTAGTAAATACTGATGGGAAATTTCAGAATAGTTTTCCATCATTACAACTTTGTTATCTCAATACAGTAAAATACTAGGATGATTTGAGTATACATATCAAAAATATTCCAACCTTCATGATTTTTTGGCAAAATTATACCTGAAGAGGATTTCCCTATTCAACATTCCTAGCTCAAGGCTATTTACTGAAGCTCTCTCTCTCTCTCTCTCCAAGAAAAAAAAAACAATCAGAAAAAAGAGAGAGAAATTACCTTAAAGTCGACTTCAGTCAAACTGCAGAGATTTCATTTAGTTTAGTCAATTTGTTACAATCTTTTCAGCATTTGGAGAAAGTAGTGGGTAACAACCCCTCTAAGTTGAATCTTGCTTTGAGTAGTGGGTGTAGAAACTGTAATATAGCTACAAGGTCAACTAGCGGTGCAGATCTACAGCAGTGCCACTTCTCATTACTAAAGTGTTTATCTCAAGTGCAAATTCTGTCGAGGAATGAAGCTGTTGAGGCACACATGGAGGGTATGCTACATGTATTTCTCTGCTTGTACAGTATTTTAATAGAATCAAAGATCACTACCACAGGATAATGACATAAAAGTATACAGGGTTTAAAGGAAACCACGCGATCCAGATCCTCTTCCTATGAGGTTTCCTGTTCTCATTGTAGAATTACAGAAAAGAAATATGGATATGAAACTAATCAACAGAAAGGGGCGGGAAGGAGGCATAGAAACAACATAAACAGACTCTGTAGACTTTGTTTCTGTTTCTACAATGTCGAGATGAAGTTAGCACAGTAACCTATAATAATAATAATGATAATAATAATAATGATAATAGTGCAATTATATAGCACATTTTCCATAAACGTACATGTTAAAATGCGCTTTACCAGTGGATTATTAATAAACAGGTGAGTTTTTAGATGTTTTTTGAAGGTGATGAGAGATTTCTGGTTTCGGAGAGTTTTGGGTAGCCTGTATACTACAAAGGTACTCCCAGTCATGCTTTTTTCAGTGCTGGTGAACATTCTCAGACTGGAATTCTCATAACCAACTCCATAATTTGGGGTGGTACATGTAGCTGAATTGATTGCTCTTTCTCTCTCATGGGAAGAAAGGGGTATAAATCTGGGTCACTCTGGCATAATTTGCTTTTGATATGAAGCCATGATGGAGAATGACTTAAGTTTCTTGATTCACCTTACTCCGCCTTCCGTTCTCCTTGGTTTTCATCCATCTTCATCCAGAGGACCACTGTCAATTCTGAACAACTCTTCTTGAATTGACACTTAAAACAAAAAGAGGCAGAAATTACATATAACCTGAAATAGAACTGATACTACAACACAATGTTATCCTTCCACATCAATTATCATGATCATCATCATGAGATAGGGAGCAGTATTGATCAATTTTTGATAGTTTATCCTTGTTTAAAGACCAATAAATGATCAAATGCCAACACCTGGTTCTATCTCATGTATATTGCAAGGTTAGAATTTGATCACGACTAGTGACCTCTGACCTTTACTGCATCTTACTCTACAATTAAAACATCACCATTGCACTGTACTTACACTTGTACACTAATTTCATTTCATGACACTCCCTCCATCAGGTATACTGTATAATGGATTAGGACAACAAACACATATTAGACTTTGACCCTAACACTGTACCTTTCACAGTAATTTTTTTTTTTTGGCATAAACTCAGACAAACAAATTCCCCTGCTTTGGTTTATCATATACCATTTTAAAAATGATAAAATATAATTGTACAGTTGTATGGCTAAACAGTGATTCTGTGTAACGCAACCTGACAGACCATGACCTTAACATGACCTGGATATACTATGTATATACCACTTAAAAGCAACAGCACAAATAGAATGAATGGTCTACAGTGCTTTTTAACATGCCTACAGATCAAATATGTAGTCAAAGATATGACTGGTAAACATTGTAGGCAGTATTTCATTGACTAAAATATCCAATTTTGACACCATTTTGTTAAAAAGAGGAATATGCATGCAGTGCATTGTACATTTTCACGTCTCTACAACTCTCACTTGTTTTACTGTAATGCACAACGGTGAATTTGTAGGAATATGACATTTGACAACCAACAAATCCTTGCTCCACACTCTACTGAGAGTTAAGAGCTGATGTATACCCACAGTGTCACATCGTATACAGATTGATAGAAAAATCACGCATGATATAAAGATAAATGCTTATTCCAATAGAATGTGGAATACCTCAATATATCATTTCTATTTCACAAAAGTATGCATGAAATGAAACTGCTGAAGAATGATTATCATAGTAACATTACCAATATAATGTTGAAATTGACAGAAATCATCAACAAAGTGACAATCACTTGTACGTTGCACTGGATAGCAAAATACTGATGAAAATGAAAAAAGAATGCTATTGCATTGGCACCATCATTTTCATACTCTGAATTTCATAGAACGTATTTGATACCTGGCATTTAATTCAACGTATGATTGGTTGAGCTCTTCACTTTTCCTTGAACTGACACTAAAATGGAAAACAAGGATTGGTACTTATACAGTAAAACGACAAGTAGAAGTGCCTGCTACTCAACTACTTTCATCATCTTAGCAGCAAATGACCTGGTACTGAACCTCAATTTATTAGTCTTCAAGCCCTTTTCTCCTCTCTTTATAGTGATCGTTATATTCCATCTTCTTCCACTCTATACAGTAAAAGTCGTTACCTCTCATTCTCAATTACAATCAGGGAACTTCATTCTTCAAGCCTCAAGATGATTCATGCAGTTAATGTTCTCTGTAATTCATTTTCCTGCTCCTCCAAATTTGTTCAATTATCTGATTTTCCAATCCATCATGCTATCTTCCCCAGTCTTCTCTATTAATATTCCCCTCCAGCATTCATCACTCCTAAAGAAGGGGATATTTGTTACCCCCTCCCTACCTACCCCTCCTCGAAGTGTCATTGGATAATGGTTGGGGGTGATTAAAAGCCTTGCCACGTGTCCCATACCCAATCAGTCATCAGCAGATAATCTGACCAATGCCATCATTCAGGCAGCCAAGCAACTTCAGCATCATGGTCGAGGCTGTCTTACATTTATTTTACCCTGCCAATACAGCAGTAGAGATAATTTTTCTCCAGTCAACCTCTCATTCTCCTCAGCTATACAACAAAAACATCCATACAGGAAATTATTATTATTTTTTTTTTGAAAAAAGAGACTACAGGGGTGTGGTCGTTCACCTTATTTTCCCCTTTTTTTTAAATAATGTAAACATCTCAAATAATGGTGAACAATTTTGCTGGCCAAACTTATTCAAACCCTATCATATCTTCAGGAGAATGAATCCCTTGCCTTGCCACACATCCCTCTTCCATCTCCTTTCAGACACAGATTTTTCAGCAGGTTTACCCTGAGTGCCCTGTACTAATCTTCTTTAATCTGATGTATCTTTCTAAAGAAGTAATCTTGAATTGCGGATATATCACCAACACTGTAAAGTCAGACATTTTTTGTGTGCATGAAACTTTCATGAATTTTACGATGAGTCAAGACAAAAAGAAAGTTTTATCTGCAAAATGCATTGAATGCCAGTGGCAATTCACAAAAGTTTCATGCCGTCAAAATGGCCATTAAATTCGTGAAAGTACACACATATCATGCCACAATTGTTTCTGGTTTTACAGTAAATAGTTGAGCAAACATTAACATCCTCACTATCAATCCATTCCCTTTTTTCTACAGTATAATCTGGCAAGTAAAACTCTCACGTAACAGTCAGTGATGTTAATCCGTTACAATATAATATAATATAATATAATGTAATATGATATGATATGATATAATATAATATATCATATCATATCATATCATATCATATCATATCATATCATATGATATGATATGATATGATATGACATGATATGATATGATATAATATAATACAATATAATATAATATAAAATAATTTTTTCTTTTCAAATCTTCTTTTTTATTAAGGAGGACATTCTGTTTAGACCTGTTTGAAGGTTGATTGAGAACTTCTATAGAATTATCACCCGAATATAGTTTGAATATGATAGTGACAGCTATCACTGCTTGGCAAAACATGTTAAAATTAAAATTCAATGGTATTTTTCTTTTCCCCCACATTTCTAATAAAATACTCTTCTTTTTTTTGGTTTTTTCTGTAATAGTCAGAATTATCTGGAACATGAAACAGAGTTTCCAGAGGACCTCTCATGCATTATTTCCAGGTTTTGAGAAAAATGATTGAATAGGGGCCCCTTCGTCAAGATTTGGGTTTGGAAATCACCTAGGGGAAACATCTGTAAAATCCATTGAGGAGTCATGTATCATCTAGCCGTGAGATAGAGGTACCAAGCATACTGTACGCATGTCTACACTGGACCATGGAGCTGTGTTGGTAATCTTACAAACCTACTTACACTGTGCTGCAGAAGTCTCCATGCATTCGTAGTTCTTAAACTGTTGAGGATGAGTTGATTCTGCTATACAATGTACAATTGTACATGTATGTATCCCATACTAGACACCTGCCAAAGTATGCTGAGACTAGTTTTCAAGGGGATAATGTGGTTCTCTGATTCACAACTCCAGATAATTCTACATCATACCTTCAAACATATTCTAATATTGCACGTCAAGGAAGTTGATCAAGTCACTTCAAGGGAGGGGCCCAAATGTCAGTGTATGTCAGAGAAGTAATTATGGGTATGATCGCTCCTTTCTGATGTCGCTGAATCCATCGTTAGGCAACTTGTCACCTGTTCCTGTACCTAGAGACACTCGGGACTTGATAAATCAGCTTGGTATATCACGGTATGAAGTCAGGTATAGGAAAACCCACCGTGGAAAACGCGCTGGTGTCAGGAAGAAGAGAGCAAATCATGATATGTTGGACAAGGAGGAACGAAACAAGTGGCCTTCCAGGGTGAACCACATACGCACTAGAATAACTGTGCGTAATGAGAAGCAGAAGCATTTACTTCCCTTAACAGTCATGAGAACTCGGGAAGTCGTAAACATTCAGAGAAACATGAGTTTAGGACCATATTCATGTACAAACTTTGCTGTTTGGAATGCACGTTCAGTAAAGGCCCGCGGAAAGTCTGCAGCTTTATGTGACTTTGTAATATCCAGAAAGCTCCATATCTTTGCTATCACAGAAACCTGGCTCACTAACTCAGATCGTGACAATCGTACCCTTGCAGACATTAAGTCAACACTACCGAACTTCTCGTTCCACCACTCCCCCCGACTGGGCGGGAAGGGAGGTGGAGTAGGTGTACTGGTGCATGAAGGGTTCAACGTGGGTGTTAATCAACGATTGACTTTCCAGTCTTTTGAGTATATTGACTTGATACTGAAGTCCCCTGGATCAGTAGATCTTCGTCTCATAGTCATATACAGGCCGCCATCTTCTGGTAGAAAAAGGGAGACTATGAGTAAATTCTTCAGTGAAGTATCTGGTCTGATTGAAGTTCTCTGCACCAACCGTCAGAAGCTCTTGATAGTTGGCGACTTTAACTTTCACATTGATGACCCAACTAATGTCGATGCCCAACGATTCCTTAGCTTGTTGGATGGGGCAAATCTTCGCAACCACGTAAAGGGCCCCACCCACTCCAGTGGTCACACACTTGATCTCGTCATATCTCGTGAATGTGATGATCTAGTATTAACAACAACAACTGATTTTTCGTTGCCTTCTGATCATCGGTCAGCAATTTGTGGCTTGTCAATTGCTCGGCCTCTTCCTGTCAGACGCTCCGTTATCCTGAGGAACTGCAAGGATGTTGATCTGGTAAAATTTCGACAGGACATTGAGGATTCTTCATTAATCACAAATCCACCCGATGATTGCAGCGATATTACCGATTTATATAACAGGGAGATGCAGAGGTTGTTAGATCAACATGCCCCACGCAAGGAGAAGAAATTCATCCTTAGACCTCACGCTCCATGGTATTCTGGTGTTCTAAGGAGACTAAAGCAAGAGCGTAGGAAAGCTGAAAGGGCATGCTACAAATCTGGTCTTCAAGTTCATACGGACATCTATAGAGAGAAGTGTAAAGCTTACTTTGCACTTCTTCGCCAGACAAAAACGGATTATTTTCTGAAGAAAATTGATCCTCGTGATCAAAAAGGGTTGTATCGCATGGTTCGGACTTTGTCATCACCAAGTGTATCAAACCAGATCCTGCCACGTCATGATTCCCCCATTCAACTTGCAGAGTCTTTTTGTAGGTTCTTTGACGAGAAAATCCAACGCATCCGGCAGAATCTAGATACTTCAGTCTACGAGGACCTGTCTGTTTCCGTCCGAGAGCATTGCTCATCTAGTCTGAGTGAGTTTGACATGGTGGCAGAGGATGAAATAGTCAAAATCATCAAAGCAACATCCAATGCTTATTGTGATCTGGACCCAATACCCACTACTCTCCTTAAAAATGTGATGTACTGTCTCACCCCAGTTCTTGCTGAAATTGTGAATACCAGCTTACAAAACGGTATTGTGCCAACATGCTTGAAACATGCAATTATTCATCCCAGACTAAAAAAGGATGATCTTCCCCATGATGATATATCAAGCTACCGGCCTATAGCAAATCTCAGCTATGTTGGAAAATTAGTCGAGAGAGCTGCTGCTAGACAGATCAGGGAGTATTTGAGTGAGAATGATCTCCTTCCTCAAACCCAGTCGGCTTATCGTGAACATTTTAGTGTGGAGACAGCTCTTTTGAAGGTCCAGAATGATCTCCTTCTGGCTTTAGATGCTCGTCAGGAAGCGGTGCTGGTGTTGCTAGATTTTAGCGCAGCATTCGATACGATCGACCATGATCTTCTGCTTGATAGAATGGAATGCTACTTTGGAATTAGGGGAACTGTTCTTCGATGGTTCTGCTCCTATTTGAAGAACAGAACGCATACAGTTCAGATAAAAGATGCCCTTTCGGAAACCTGCAGTGACAAACTAGGGGTTCCTCAAGGATCCGTCATCGGGCCCCTTTCCTTTACGATGTATACAGCACCAATAAATGACATCATAAGAGCCCATGATGTGAATGTAATGCTCTATGCAGATGATACTCAAATGTACATAATGTTTAAGAACACCGAGCGTGAAGAATCTTTGAAAAGATTAAACGCCTGTATTGCTGATGTCAGAGCTTGGGCAATGAAGAACAAGTTGTCTCTGAATGATGCCAAAACGGAAGTGATCCATTTCACATCAAAGTTTTGTTCTCAACCCAACCCTTTGAATGTCTGTGTTGGTGATGGCCAAATCAATCCTGTGCCTCATGCTAGAAATTTGGGGGTCGTCTTTGATCAGCACATCAGTATGAAGGAACATACAAAAATCGTCTGCAAATCGGCTATGGCAGCAATCAGATGCATCAGTCAAGTCAGAGGTTTCCTCACAAATAAAGCTACACTCACACTGGTTCATGCATTTGTCACCAGCCGGATAGACTCCTGCAACAGCTTGTTGTATGGCCTTCCTTCTGCCGACATCCACCGCATGCAGATGCTGCAGAACATCGCAGCCAGGCTTGTCACACGGACTCCTCGTCAACAAAGTATAACCCATACCCTCAAAAAATTACACTGGCTACCTGTTGACAGACGTATAATGTTCAAACTCATATTGCTGACCTACAAGGCACAACTTAGTTCTTCCCCAACATATCTGGCAGATTTGCTCAAGCAGTATCACCCTCCTCGCAACCTTCGCTCAAGCACCCAAGCGCTTCTTCACATTCCCAGAACCAACACTTCATATTACGGGGGCAGATCTTTCGCAGTTGCTGGACCTACGCTTTGGAACAATTTACCACAAAAAATTCGATGTGCACCCAGTTTTGCAAATTTCAAATCCGGTCTTAAAACTCACCTGTTTCGTCTTCCTTGATTAAGATAAACATTCATTACTCCTTTTGTTAATTATTGTATTTATTATGTTGAGTGTTACATTTGTTAGTCATTTGTTTGTATGTTGTATCTGAATTGTACAGCGCATAGAGAAGCATGTGCTTATTATGCGCTTTATAAATGTAGTATTATTATTATTATTATATGGTTGATATTAAAGGGGAAATCAAATCTAAATACAAGTAATAGTCTGATAAGAAAGAGTAAAACATTATGAGTTTAACTGTACAATTTTGATTGAAATTGGGTAAAAAATAAGGAAGTAATGACATTTTAAAGTTTTGCTAATTTTTGAGGAAACATTTCTTGAATGGTCAATATGACTGCAAATGTCAAAGTGAGCATGTCATCCCCTCACAAGGTGCCATTTAGTTTGTATAAAATTTTGACATTTCTGGGGTTTTTTTTATTTTATTCAAACGCAATTATGCCCAAGGCTCAAATCCTGATATATCTCGTATCACTATTCTGAAGTTATTCAACCAGGAAAAACATCATGTTTCATTTCAGACTTCAACAACAGAAGCATTGAATTTCGTCATTTTTTTTTTGTACATAATCAACTGAAAATTGTAAGGTTATTAGATGGTTAGCTCACTTATTTGCACATTCTTATCCACTGTACAAGAACTGTTTCGCAGAAATTAGAAAAACTTCAAAATGTCATAACTTCCTTATTCTTCATCTGATTTCAGTCAAATTTTTACTGTTTAACTCTTACCATTTTACTCTTTTTATCAGACTAACTTATTTTTGGACTGGATTTCCTCTTTAACAAAGAAACAACAACACAGTATAGATTCACATAAAGAAGACAAGGGCAATTTACTGATTGTCCTTTCTTAATTCTGCTCTCCCCAGATACCCTGAAATGGTACTGTAGATGCTCTTCACATAACATTTTGATATTGCCCTTTGTCAATAATTCACAGAGATCTCTCTGCAATGTATAGATGAGGACCTTAAAGGGATGGTACAGTATTGGTGGAGATGAGAATTGGGCTTTTAACTTTTTGCGAGATACAATGTCTACCAAGGAAACACTTATGAAATCGTACAGAGCATACCATTTTAAGAGGAATTCAAAGTTTATGTGTTGAAAATCGGGTTTGGAATGACTGAAACATCCAAAAACAAAGTAAAACAAAGCGATTGTAATAAAAGTGTGGGTCCCACATTTTATTAGAATCGCTCTGTTTTCGATATCTCAGCCATTTCAAAACCAATTTTCATCAAATAAACATTGAATTCCTGATGGAATTACATGCTCTTTCATATTTCATAAGAGGTTTCTCATTATCTCACCAAAAGATGTCAGAAACCTGAAATTAGGTCTCAACCAAAACTATACGATCCCTTTAATACAGGGCCTACCTCTCCACTCGTATCATATCCAGACTAGAAAGGAAGAAATCGCTAACAGTACCAAATGTTAAAGGACAAGTTCACCTTCATAAACATAAGGATTGAGAGAATGTAGCAAAATTAGTAGAACACATCATTGAAAGTTTGAGGAAAATCAGACAATCCGTTCAAAAGTTATGAATTTTTGAAGTTTTTTTGCAGTACCCGCTGGATAAGAAGACTACTGCAGTGTATGAATAACTTAGATGTCACATGCGTACAACAATATAAGGAAAATATAAAGAGAATTTCACAAAATTCCATCTTTTGAAAAAAGTACACATTCCCCTGACTCGTTACCGATAAATGTTATGGGTAATATTATTCCCCCTGCCTTTAGAAAGAGGCAAGTCAGTTGCTCTTTTATTATGCGAAAAAAAGTGAAAATATGTTGAAATTTCTTTTATATTTTCTTTATACTGTTGTACGCATATGACTCACAAGCTGTAGTAGTCTCCTCATCCAGCGGTTCCAACACAAAAATTTAAAAAATTCATAACTTTTACATCGATTGTCCAATTTTCCTCAAACTTTCACTGATGTGTTCTACTAATATTGTTGCATTTTCTCAATCCTTATGTTTATGAAGGTGAACTTGTCCTTTAAAGACATGACAAGACCAATATGTATACGTTTTCTGTGCTTTGTGTATGACTGATGTACACTGTTACAACAGAGTGGTGATTATCAATGTGGTATTAGTCTGGTAAAGCTACATCTGTGGCTAAGTTTCAGAGAAAAAAAAATACTACACATGTCTCCCAAAAGTGTGATATGTTAACATTCCATTCACATCCCCTTGTCATTGTAACCTGCTTTTTAATGGCAGCTTACTGTACATGTAATGCATGATACAATGGAATGATGATGATCATAAGTACAAGGCTGAATCAGTTAGCATTGATATATTCTCATTATTCTCATAATCAACTGCAGTTAATTGTCATTCATTGCATACAAATTTGCTTGGCTCAGGCAGCCCGCAATATACATAATTTCACACATTATTGAAAAGATACAGCTACAGTCATGTTTGAGCATTGTACAGCTCTTCTGCTACATTTTTGTTTTGTTTTTGTTGTTTTTGTTGTTGTTATTTTTATGATGGAAGACTCATGGACATCAAAACTAAATTGTTACTGGTAAAATGTGAGTCCAAACCATGAAAACACACTATGTAGACAAAACTGAAAATAACATTACATACACTATGGAACTGTGAAAATACCCCCTCCCATGGAAAGAACCACTGTGCTGCATGATCTGAAATAAATATAAAGGAAATTATGTTTTACAAACAAAGTAATCCAGATGGGTTGTTAGTACCCAGTGTCTATACCACAATGCCAGACTTAGTGTATAATCTATAAAGGAACATTTGAAGCACAATGTCTGTATCAGTGATGCTGGGGTTGTGAAGCACATCAGAACCGTACATACTGGCACTTGCTGATATGATGTATCACTGACGAATCAAATAATCTTAAGCCCTTTTTACACTTGTGTTTCTTAACCCCGTACTTTCTCTGACCCAGGACTATCGTTAGTCCCGTACCAATTTTTTCAGCTTTTTACAATCGCCAATAAGTCCGTACTAAGCTCTTGTTCGGGGCTTTAAGGAGAAAATTGACCTTTTTACACTCGTATTTCTTAGTCCCATACTTTCCAAACCACATGAATATTCATGATTACGCTGTGCACTGTACACGTACACGCACGCACCGGCAGCACTTGATTCTGATTGGTCAGTGGGGGTTGGACTTCTTCTCCGTCGCTTAGCCCCGGATTATTTTTTCGTTCTGTTTACACTCGCTTGCTTGGCACTGCAATTGCGGGGTTAGCACCGCAATTGCGGTGCTAACCCTGCTATTTTGCGGGGCCAGATAGTACGGGACTATCGGAGGGGCTAGCCCACTTTGGCAAAAACAAGTGTAAACAGAAAGTGGGCTAAGGAAAGTCCGGTACCAACGGTGGGGCTAAGGCCCCCCCCCCCCCCTTAGCCCCACCGTTGGTGCGGGACTAAGCAAAAATTTGCAAGTGTAAAAAGCCCTATACTCTCTACAACCTCCCTGGTAATATTGTAACCTCTTTCGTGCAGTGTCAATTTTACTTGGAAGTATTATGGACTACTGCATCAATATAGATTTCATAAAAACATGATTTTCTGGTACTAGATACATTGTATGCATGTCTAGACGCAGTAAATTTAGCAGTTTGAGCCTTCAGCCACACTTAAAAGACCATCAAAATGGAACATATTGACTCATAGTAAGTGGAAGTTTTCATGGTGCTGAAATTCTCACACATTTTGCACAACCGGAGACTAGTGCAAAAAATAAAAGCACGCAAATATTTTTGCTTGCCATATGTTCCAGTAGTTATGTCTTGATTCTGCGGAATTAAAAACCTACGGAATTAAAAACACGTGAAATCCATCTTACCTAGCCGAGCGTGAAAAATTACTTGCACAAAAATATCCACTTTTACAGTATACTAGCATTAAATGAAATGACACACTCACCACTCTACTCATTCAGTCACTGTATATCGGCTGACTTTTCTATACTTTGCAGTATCAATGAAGGAAGTTTGATTCCTAAAATATACAGTGAATTTCATATCATTCCCATTTCATTTATTCGACACTTATCTTTCTAAAAGGGAAGGAATATGGTATGATACAATAAATTTTCCCCATTCTGTTCTCTTGCCACCTCTATTTCAAAGGATTCAGTGTTCAATGCAGATATTTTACAAATATTTGAGAAAGGCTACATCACTGCCACATCGTTGCAATATTAGATGTTTAGTTTGATATCTTAACAAACAGAATCCCCTCCTGTATGAAGGTTTTCATTACTCTCCTGTATGAGTTATCAATTCGATCATTAAAAAAAAAACAACAACTGGGGTTGAAAAAGTTTCTTTTTGATGACTAAAGTGTGCACACATTTGTAAACTATAGAGTAATTTTGCATTTAAATCAGTCCTTTAATCATACTGTTCATTCATTCTTTGCCATAATCCACATTATAGCAATCCTTTTTATTCCCATCGAACACACATGCATTGTACAAATGCTCTTGTAGCAGATTGTGCTATGGCTCCAACCACAGTCACCCATTTGAAGGACTTCCCTATTGTTATCAACAGCCAATTCTCATCAGGCAGCCATGCGTGATATTAGCTAAGAGTTACAACACAAAAAACTACCTGGCACAACCCACGTCAGTGACACATATAACATCACATGTGACCTGGTTTCTGGGCTAACTCTGTTCCCTGAGTAGACTATTAAATATAGAGACCAACAATACTGAAGTTTGTACAAAACAAAAGTATGTTTTAAGACTAAAGAGAAACCATTACAGTGTATATCACGCTCTTTATATAGGGGAAGAAATCTAATAAAATTATAAATGCTTTGAATAATCTTGGCTCTTATATCAGGAAGGTCTCTTCCCACCTCCCTGCTTATATACAGAATCACAAGTTTTTGCACATGTTGGAAATAATCAGTCTTACATATGTAATATCCATTTCTGTAGTAGAGTTTTGTAGCATGCTTGTCTTCAGTTTAGACTCTTTTATGATCCCATATCATTTCATAGCTGCCTTGGCATGGCTATTCACATGATCTTGACCCTCGTCCTATGACATATTCATATTCAATCACTTTGAATATATTCTTCCAGGTTCTTATAAACAATCTACTCTTTGAAGATAAGGTAATAAATTGGTTTCATTTCTGTATTTTCAGTAAATATCAAATTACAAGAAATATGGAGGTACTCTGATCCAAATGTGTACCCATTAAAAAAAAAAAAAAAAAAAAAAGCAAAAAAACTGGTGTTCTTACACTACAAGATATTTTGGGATTCCTGAAACGCAGTTGGAAAATTTAATGGATATCATACAACATGAACATTAATATAATGATGATGCAAAAAACATGAGATAATAATAACAAGTACAGCATTTGAAATGCGCCATCAATCTAGTGGCCTATTCTGAGACGCAGAGGGACATATAAAGAAAATTACATACAATGTACATTGTATATATGAAAATATAAAAGTTGAAAACAAGAGATAGAAGATACCCGGTAAGCAATTCAACAAATGTCCAATCAAAGCAAGATGTGAACATATGACTTCATCTGCTTTTTAATGATTCAGTGGTTTCTGCTGATGGGATCTTCAGTGGTAGAGCATTCCAGAGAGATGGGAAATAAAAGCTTTTTCTCCGAGAGTCGAGATTGCTCTTTTAATTGTTAATTGTTTACTATTACATGAACAGAGATTTCTGCCAGGGACATATTCTGAAACAAGGTTTTGCAAATATTTTGGAGCTGAAGAATGTACTGCTTTCCATGTATGGAGCAGAATTTTAAACTCTGTCCTTTAATTGGATACTGGTAGCCAGAAATATCATCTACTGACTCTAATAGGTACATGTATGCACTTACATGTACTACCCATGTTGATGATTAAAGCTCTGATATAAATGCACTTTTAGTGTAATTATGTTGTACACATATTAATGTAAATATTACAGATTTTCTTTAAGTGGTTTCTGCATCAAAAGTATTTTATTTGAGAGATTAAGTTAAATTTCATTTCTATACTAATTAGGGATTTTCAAACAGATGAAGTGTCTCTGTAAAAACACTCAATTCACCTTGCAATATACCCTCATTTTAGATGTAATCCACTTATCCAGTATACATGTAAGCAGGACAAACTATAATGGTATGTCCTCGGGTAACATATTGAAATAATCTTGTATGATTCAGTACCGTATAGGTTATTTTTTTAAAAGTAGTTCAAGTAGTTTGAAGTAGTGAATTTAAGGTTTTCATACAAAGCTGAAAAGAGGATTTTTTTGTTCCCCTTCCTCATTCGAGTCAAAGCAAAGAGTAGTCAACTTGTCCATGGTTGATTTTTATGTTTTTTTTTATTATCTTTTTTTTTAACGACTGCAGTACTGGTACAAAGACTGACAGCAGAAGAGAAGCCTGATCAAACAAACATGAGCTGGGTTTACCTGGGCCCCATTTCATAAAAAGTTGATATGATAGCAACTCTTGCTGGAATGTCAATTGTCATGGTAACAACAAGAATCCAGCTTCCTGATTGGCTGTTGCTATTGGATTTTGCCTTTAATCATGCACTGGGCTTCTATCTGAGTCAACCATATGACAGCAGACTGCTCCCCACATGAAAATTAATTTTTGAAAGTTCTGTTGTTTTTTGGTTTATTGTTTTGATGCGAGTATCTAAATTGATGAAGAGTAAAGGACAAATACGCAAAGCTGAATGATGTGCCTCTTAACTACTACAACAGCCACCATCAGCACACACTGAGATATCCTCCTCCTCAAGCTCCAATGAGTTAGATGATACAGTAACTTCTTTTGTGTCAATCAATCAGAACCAATTTACACCACACTTAACACGGTAACAATGGCCTCTCTAAGTCTTACCAGGATGTTACATAACAAATTCCCTGAAACCTGCACATGGGTATAATAAGCTTGTTGGCACATCAACTCACTAGCTCACTCAGCAGCAGCATTTACCAGTTTATACTACTGTATACGCTATATATTTCGCGGGGGTTTTATTTTCGCGAATTTCGCGAGTCAGGAGCTATTCGCGAAATTAACAACACGCGAAAATATTACCTTCCAAAATGAATCCCTTGCCTTGATGATACGAACATTTCAGTTCGGGAAACCCACTCACAAGGGGGGCCCCTCCTTATAAGTAACCCGTCCCCCTTATAAGTAACCCCGTCCCCCTTATAAGTAACCCCCGGGGCACCCCTTATAAGGAGTCTCCACGCTTTTTTGCAATGCAACACGAAAATGAAAGGACTGCGGCAATTCGCTTGATTATGTCCATAAAGCTTCACAAGTTTCCTAGTTACTCACGAAATTTGAGCAAAATTGGTTTGAGGCATCATATCTAAAATCATGGATTTAAATGCGATGTCAAACGACCCATGCGAATGCTGAAATGCGAGCGATTACTGCCGTGAGTGTCGCCAGGCGCGGTGGCGCGGCAATGCTTGAGTGCAGACGTGGCGACTGAGTACGAAAGTCTCCTTACTCAGTCGCCACGTCTGCACTCAAGCATTGCCGCGCCGCCGCGCCTGGCGACACTCACGCCAGTAATCGCTCGCATTTCAGCATTCGCATGGGTCGTTTGACATCGCATTTAAATCCATGATTTTAGATATGATGCCTCAAACCGATTTTGCTCAAATTTCGTGAGTAACTAGGAAACTTGTGAAGCTTTATGGACATAATCAAGCGAATTGCCGCAGTCCTTTCATTTTCGCGTTGCATTGCAAAAAAGCGTGGAGACTCCTTATAAGGGGTGCCCCGGGGGTTACTTATAAGGGGGACGGGGTTACTTATAAGGGGGACAGGTTACTTATAAGGAGGGGCCCCCCTTGTGAGTGGGTTTCCCGAACTGATTTCAGTACTAGTATACCATGTCACGGCTTACCGAACAGACCATACTGGCTAAGCTTGTTTACGCACGTCCACGTCTACTTACGAATACTGTAGAGAGCCAATCCATTATCGCAAGGGGACCACTCGTCAGAAATCTAGCGCGATGGACTTAACCACTTCAAAAATGTTGAATTCTAACTTACTAGTTCGCAGAGTTTGGTAAGTTTTTTTCATGCAGTGTATAACTAGTATCATTCTTATTTGCTAGTAAGTTGAAAATTCACACTTTCTTTGCCACTTCATATTTTCTCTGGTCCCCAAATCGCGAATTTAACCACTCGCGAAAATGTGTGACAGCGGCAATTCGCGAAAATTTATGTACGCGAAAATTATAGCGTATACAGTACTTCCTCTAAATGTTTACTTACTTCTCCCATTAAAAAAGAAGCACACGATACGAAAATTTACTGGTGTAAATTTATTTGTGTGTGTGCTATTCATGTCAACAATTGCCATCATTTATATTCATAAATGTATAGGGTCTAATGCTTATGTACCTATACCTAAACATGACTGGTACAATCATGTTTTTTTACAAAAAGCACACGATTTACCCTCCATTCCAATTGATAGGGATGCCTATGCCTACCACATCATGGTACGACACACTCGTATTCTGAGAAATCCTCCCGCTGGTCCGCCACCCTACATACACCACCCACATCGCATCGCCCGGGTCATGGAAGGGTGGCCAGTGCCGACCTTCCCCGCTAGCGTGACTCATTGTACGCTGGTGTGCTCGTGCGGCTGGCGAAAAAAACTGCATGGGATAAGAACGAAAGTAGCACTGATTGACAAGAATCGCTTACCTGAGCACTGTTCCGTTAGGAGTATAATTCCACTGAAAGATACAACCAATAGATAGTACAGGACAAAGTGAAAATTTTCGTTCGTTTTCCGTATACTTGTAGCCTCCATGGTTATCCTCTCTCTCTACAGCCAGCCGCTGTCGCGACGATGCGTTCGGCGATTATGCGATATCACTAGACAATGCAGTCAATCGACGTGTGCAGTGTTAACGTGTATGTACTGTGAGTGAACGGGTCCTGCGCGGCCTCGGCAACTCAGACCTCTATGCTAGCTTGCGCCTACTCGTTCGTTCGTTGTATGTAGTGTAGCGATCAGCACTGCACTGGCTTTGGAAAAAAGGACCAATGTAAACAAACCCAGCTGGCAATTTGGGATGGGCGCTGTGTCTGCTGCACTGCACTGCTACGGTGCTAGGCGGCTGCAAAGTCCAAATTTGTCGAAGTACGCCACCTTTTGACAATCTTGTTGCAATGGCAAACTCGTGGAACACCGCTCCGGATGTGACCGAAAAAAAGTAAATCCTGTAAAAGAAATCAGTAAAGATAGAGGACAAAACCAGAGGATATGAGTCACTAAAATCATTACTTTTTCCTCTTCATTGGTCATTTCATTGACGCTCTTGAGAAACAGTTACAATTTGAATCGAGGACGAATGATTGATTACTGGCTTGTCGGAAATATCACAATGATGCTACAATAACTCCAATGTGTGTAATCACTTTGGTATTCTATCAATATTTACATTACCTATATAAAAGTCGGAAACGCCTGTCACTTGCTAACATTTCTGCTGTTCACATTATATTTGTCATCTTTGTCTACACAGGAAATTGACACGGTCTCTCATGTCATTGGATTGTTGCAGTTTAAAAAATGTATAATGATATGTACATTCAACATTTGAATGGGAATACCACCCAAAAGAGGACAAAAGGCCTGTGTGTGTGTGTGTGTGTGTGTGTGTGTGTGTGTGTTTGTTTGTGTGTAGTGTGTGTGTGTGTGTGTGTGTGTGTGTGTACTGTTTTATGTTCATGTTACACCCAGAATGGGTTGATTTATGAATGATTTGAATTGAATGAAATCAATAAAATATCATTGAAAAAAAGTGTGTGTGTGTGTGTGACATGCATGTCAACAAACATCTGAAACTGGAGTTCGATTATCGTACGTCAGACTGTGACAGGTGACTTCGAAAGTTGCCGATACCGACCAGGTACAAGCCCCTCCCACAACTGCTTCAAACTTTTCCACCTTTTATCTCTTCGCGCCGAACCAGCCAATCAAAGTCAAGGGGCGCGCGCACCGGGTGTACTTTTTGCCAATCAGGAGACTGCACGGTCTCTTTAACTCATGTCTTCATTCTTGCTGTTTTTGTTTTACCGTATGTAATAGTGCACACGTTGTGATACATGGAAACCGATAAAGTGGCTCCCCATCTCAGGATTAAGATATCATTTTCGTGCAGCTGTAAACTTTCCCTTCAAAGGTAAGCACTAATATCAGAGACTATACAAGTTTAGTTTCTTTTTTGTTATCATTTCTGTTGCAACTTGATCTTGTTCGCTTTGTTGATTGTGAAGAAAAAATAGATGTCTGAAGGAAAGGAGAAGCGAGAGAGAAATAGTGGTAATGAATACATAAGGCAATGAATTATAAATTCATCCCTCTTAGTTTATGAATCATCACCTGTATATTTCCTCCCATATCTACTCGGTCATAGACAAAGCTGTTCAAGTTCTAAGAGGAACGTTCTTGGTGTCGAACTTGAAGATGTTAATAATCTTAAAAACGATTCTCTTAGCTACCATTCTTGATTGATATTGGCATTTAGAGACAGAATAAATATGTGTTATTTCGAATGTCAAGGTTTACGTTAAAGGGTCAGTTCCTGTCAAAAATGCAGGACAGCCACATAAAATTCATTTATCCTCTGTGTTGTTAATTAGGCAACATCTGCAAGAAAAACTACATAAATGACTTTTGAGTCAGCATCTATTCAGGGATGGTGCATGGTTGTTGCAAACAATAAATCACGGCCACTGAGGAAATACAGGCATTATGATTTATAATGATCACTTCGTGCACTATCTATAAAATCATGATATAACACTCACCGCTCACCTTGTAAAGGTCAAATGACTGAAGGTGCATTTGCAGAGTACAAACGACCAAAACTTAATACAAAAGTAGGCTGGGGTTATTGATCTCAGTTTGTTTAGATGATTAACAACATAAAATACCAAGGATGTGAAAATGTGATGCAATTCAGAAGGATAAGTTGCTTTATAGTGACTTCATAAAATTTTTATTGTCTATGCGGCCGAAAAACGAGAGACGTGAAGAAGGTAGGCGACCACAGAAAAATCAATTTAGAAAACAATATCCGCCGTCACACTGACAAAACTTCGCGAAGTTTTGCCAGGTGACCGATAACTTCACGAAAACGTTTCGCGAAACTTTCTTCTCAAACTAGGGAAATTTCCCAACCCCCACCAACCTCCTCGATCTTGTCGGCGTTTGGGCAGTCTGTAAGCTCGCAGCTTTATGCGGAATTTTTCACGTGACCAGTCCATTACCTGTTGGCGGGAGGCGCCTCCGAAGCGCGCTCTTTGGAATTTGTGCAGTGTTACATCCCAAACATTAGCCATCAGACGGCGCATGTGCACTAGTAATCCAACTTCAGGAACTAAAACTTGAAGTTTGTGATGCCAGTGCGGATAGGACGGATGAGCCGACTTCGGGAAGACTTCTCTATTGGTTGAGATGAGGACTGGGCTTTTAACTTTTTTTTTTTTTTTTTTTTTTTTTTTTTTTGCAAGATACCATGAAACCTCATATGAAATAGTTCAAAGCATACCATTCTAAGAAGAATTCAAAGTTTATCTGATGAAAATCGGTGCTTGAAATGGCTGAGATATAATATATAAAAAAGTAAAACAAAGCAATCCTATAATAAATGGTGGGTCCCACCTTTTATAAGGATCGAATTGTGTTGGATATCTCAGCCATTTCAAAACCAATTTTCAAAAAATAAACATTGAATTCATCTTTGAATTACATGCTCTTTAGTATTTCATAAGAGGTTTCTCATTATCTCACCCACCAAAAAATGTTGAAAACCTTAAGTAAGGTCTCAACCAAAACTTTACGATCCCTTTAAAGGGATGGTTAGTAAGTGATCAGTGGGAATCAGTGGGAATGCCTGGGGATGATTGTTCCAATCCTTGTGGGATTCATTTAAAGAGTGTTGTTGTGTGAGAATTATTTGCTTCAGAGTGGTCTCATGTTCAAGTAATGTGCAGTTTAATGTTTCCAGGTTAGCATGCCTGTACAGTGACGGGGCGATCGTTGACGACCCGTTACTCTTCAATGAATCCACAAGGATTGGAACAATCATCCCTAGCATTCCCATTGATTCCCACTGATCAGTTACTAACCATCCCCTTTAAACTTCGCGATATCTTGCCAGTGTGACCGCGACTGATATATGCCACCACGACGGCAAAATTTCTCGAAGCAGATACATCGAATGTGACTACTTTGTACAGTTATAGTACCGGGAGATAGCATAAATTTTTCTATCCATGTTCAGGGACATCAGTCGTGTATATGCACGGTCGGCTCATGTCAAACGAAAATACAGATTTAAAGTGTGAGGCTGCATGGAGGCTGTGCATCATGAAAATTGTTGAAAAATCGTGGAAATTGACACATAAATGTACTTTTAATTTTCTCATTAAAGGGGTAACTATAGAAAACTGTAACTTCTCTGGTATCTTTATAATTTATCATCATGTCTTTGGCCACACAGTGAAATCATGACAACCGTGATGACCTCGCCAGTTCCGATGCTGTGAGAATGATCGTAGTCTCAGGATAAATCAAAGTGTTATGACTTTTGGAAATTAAACAAATTCATTTATATGATCTAATCTACTGATCTTTTCCCCCAAAACCAGCATTATGACAAAATTCCCGGAAGTCGCCTGTTTTTATATTAGTCAGATATATATGCATCCTTCTTCATTTACGCTATCACTTTTGCAACAGAAATAACCTTGTACATTGTTGTCGACGCACCCACCAACACGTACTGGTATTTCCACTTAATGTTGTGCCATTCTTACAGGACGTGGATCACGAAGATGAGAAATCATGTAAAACAAAAACAACGACGACAAACCTTCATGAGCAGATGGTCATGAACAGCGTCTTCAAGAATGGTTTCTTTACGTTGCGGTGAAAGAACATTTAAGGACCCTTGTTAAGATTAAAGCATGTTTCTTTCTAAGTGGATGGTATGTTTTGCAGCTTTCATGCTTGGGGTCATTGTTGAACATTCGCTTACTGCGACTTGGTCAAACTCTTCTTCTTCCGGTTGGCTTCCCATGGCTGGCGCCACGTTTTCAAAAGTGGGGAGGGGGGGGGGCACTTCAGACTTCTGGTGCCACTTCCTGGTTTCTCCAGCTAACAAGCAAAAACAACAACAACAAAAAAGACAAAACTCAAAAACAAAAACAAAAACAAAAACAAAACAAAACTAGTGTCTTCAGCGCCAACTTCTCTTCCGGGTTTCTTCAGCTGGCCCTGTTTCGTGAGAGTGACCACAATCAACTTGCTGATTACAGTATTCTGTCACTTTCGGGGAGGTTCAAGTTGCACAAGTCTTTGAAGTGTTCAATTAGTTTCAGAAATAAATATCATCCAAATAAGTAAATAAGCACATAAACTGCCAAGTCCAGGATTAATGAAAGATGAAACATGAAAATAGACTAAACGTGTCCATGTAGCCTATACGAAGTATATATGCGAGCTCGTTATTGGCCGCTGTTCAGTACCTTCTCTGCAATTCAAAGGAAGTTTGATGAACACTCATGTCATTTTTCTTGAAATCGATTACATCTTTTTTCTTTCGCCTCCCAATCTCGTCCATTCTCTCGTTTTCCCCACTTTTTGCTAACTTTGCTCATTGCCGCACTTTCTGCATTGCTCTTTTGAACGTGTATAGAAACTCAGTACAATTACAAATGCTTAAAAGGTTTGCGAGAACAAAAAAAATACATATCTTATTTAATGACAGACCAGTTTCACACTCAACTTGTTTTGCTACATGATGATTGCTGAACAATTTTCTGTTTCCTTGCTGCTCCGTTGTGCCTTGCTTTTTGGTGGTTTTTTTTTTTCTTGAGCGAGAGGCTGTGTTACACGAGCGCCTATCTGCACGTCGCGCGTTGCTTTTAAATCGGCCGCGCCGTTCTGCTCCAGCCATCCACATGGATGACCTTGTTCGAGCGAGCTTCCTGATACGTTCTGTGTTCATTGATACAGAATAGACTGTCTATTTGCACTCGTCCAATTGCGTCCACCACCCAGTACACAGTACGCCGTGCAATCCGATTCATTCCAGGCCAAGTAACAACTGTGTTGATCAACCGGTACTGGTATCGACCGAAAGCAAATTTTTCCTCTGTTAGCGAAAGTGTCCATATCTGAGAGCGTCATGGATTGGCGAGTGTTGATTTTCTCCGTGCTTGTCTTGTTCCTGCCTCTTCAAGATGTGCAAACCAGAGGTAAGAATAACTCCGATGTCACTTGGATTAGATCAATTGGGTTCGCTTTCAAGACGTGGTGGTAGCGGTATCGTCCGGCTGTCCAACGCCGAAGATGGTGGGGATGTGGTGTGGTAGCATAGCGTTGATAGGTCCGTGGGAGTGAGTGTGTGTGTTTCCTCGTGTGTTTGGAAGTGTCGGTTGTGGTGGAGTTTCGTAGTAAACAGAACGATGTCTGGCGTCATAATTAAAGGTTTCACACATTAAATAACAGTGCATTTAACGACCACACACGTTTACAGCTAGGAAATCCCTCTTACAATGAGTGGATTCATTTTCAAAGCCTGTACCGATACATTTTGTACACCTTCCTGAACCATTGAAGCATGTTTGATTTTCAACTGTCATATATTCCAGTCTCATAAGTGGGCGTATCAGTGTTTTCTTTATCAGCCTTTGTGTGACTGAATATTCTGCTCATCTTGTGTTAGCCTGATGATGATAAATCGACATGAAACATGAAACAACTGTCACAAAATGTAAAGTTTTGAGAGTTGTGACTGAATGTATTACATTTACATAGGGTTTCTCTCTGTTATGATCATCTCTATGATTGATAGATTGATTAAATTTTGTTCGATTTAGAATAAACCCTTCATTTACTGTCATCGAAGGAAATGAAATAAAGATAATCCCACGTCCACTCAACCACCAGTTTATCTTCCACAGTCTAATGCAGACCAAATGACTGATGATTATTGGATATTGTAAAGCAAATTATCAACCACAGGTAGACAAAGTGAATGAATTGTTATTAAAATTAGACATAATGTTTAGAGAAAAGGCCAAGTAGAAATGAAGCTGGTATGAGAAAAAAAGAGATAGAAGGACAGAGGGAAAGAGAGAGGAAGAGAGAATGGGAGGGGAGGAGAGATACATGTTTTTATATGAAGTATGTATATTTTACAGACATACTGTAGCTAGTATTCCATATTATCTAATTAATAGTTGAACATGGAAATGAAAGTTATTAATAAGTGAAGTGTATGATCTCTTGTCAGCATGAAACCAGCAGGATGACTCAGAGTCAAATTTGCTACTTTTGATTTATCCAACATGAAATCTAAATTGTAAAAAGGCTCTTTCAATTAAACATGTATAGGACATTTCTGATACTGGAGTTTAATAGCATTGACACCCACTGTAAGAATATGTCAATATAGGGCAATTTGTCAATCAGTTGCAATAAAAACAACTGAACACAAGATTTTCATTACCGGTAATTTGATGATTATGTCTGTCATTTGTTTACTACATGTGTCAAAAATCCCTCTGTTCTTTCATCCATGTGAAATGGACCATTGTTCCTTGAACGTTTATTGACCCCTTCCAGCAAGCTGTGTGGCAAGTTACTAATGTGCAAACAGGAAAGATGTATATACCTACTGAGATTAACCTGTGTTTAACCAAACAACTTTGGTTTACTTCGTAGCTGAACACCAAACTGAAGAGTACCTAGTTGTATAATCTGGACAGGGGTGCGTGATGTGAAGAATCTTTGGTTTTCTTTACACTAGACTCCCTAGAGGTTGACCAGGCACTCATGTACCCTAAAACCAGAAATATTTGGGGCATGATTTTTTTTTTTTTTTTTTTTGTGTGGTGAAATTGGTACCGATGGCCTTTTTCTTGACATGAAATTTATATGAATTGTTACTGACATTCACTGTGTTTACAGTGAGATGTAGATAAGAACTTCTGCATGCATTTTAGTTTTGTGAATTTTGGTTCCTCATGAAATTCGCAAAAATTTCATGCACGAGAAAAACTACTGGTTTTACATTCCTTCTGAAATCTCGCTGAGAATTGTTCAAAGAGTAAGTCTTAATCATGGGAGTAGCAGTAATGTTTGATGTCATGTAGATTTATCGCATTTATCTGCCATGCATTTCACAATGTTGTCAAGTCCTTAAAAAGCAGAATGTGTGCAAAATGACTGCAAAGTCACTGGAGAGACTTAGTTACTACGAGGAGTCCTCAAATGTACTGAAACCAGTCTCACACACACATACAAATAAACAAACCCACAGACAGTCGAAGGAAACATGGTGTCACGAGTGACCTTTCATCATATTACAGGGATCAGATTGCATACAAGAAGGCAGAGAAAACTACTAAATAAGGTGATTTGAGTGAAAAATAGAAAGTTGAATAATGCAGTCCCTATCCAAATAAAGTCTGGGAATGTTTTATTCAACACTTGGTAAACTTTTTGTACAAAGTGTGTTTGTAATATATTTGATTCACCCATTGCAGATGCATATGATTTATTTTCCTGCATTCGTGACTGTATGCACATTAGTTTCAAAGTTTATTTTCTGAAAAATTCATTGATCATGTAGCCTATTGTTGTACTGTTTTTATGGTAGGATTTAGGAAGTTGTTGTTGTTTTTGTTATTAAAAACATATTTATAAATGGGGCCCTAGCTATTTACATATAATTTGCAGCAGACCAAACTGACATTAAATCAGACGATATTGTAAACAATTCAAACATTATTATTAGATTTAGGAAGTAAACAAATTATGTTAGTCATTAGACAGTCCATAGGGTAAAGAATTCCATGATTTATATCCAAAGTCTTAAAACATTGAAAGCTCAATTGGAAGCTTTATTCTTGGCACAAAATGAGAGCTAGTATGGATGATATATAATTGAATTGATTGCTCAATAGTATAACATGAATAGTTCTGGGTGTCTAACATGATGCCTCACACCTCCACAGAAGGTAATCTGTAGATGATGTGCTTTAACCCATTGCAGACGAGCCAATTTTGTTATAAAAGGCATTTCCCATAGACACCTGGCCAAGTATACCAGGCACCAGTCTTCAGCAGGTTAAGAGGAAGTTCATGCTAAAAATAGATTTGTTTGAATAGAACCAGAAAAAAAAGTAAATGAGAGGAATGGTGAATGTCTGACCAATCAAACAAAAATGGGTGACTCTGAAATTCATCATGTACCAAGGAGTTCATTGCCTGCTTACTCTATGTATAAAGTACCATAAAAATTACTCTCTTTTTTATCATTGATGGAATATATTTTTTCCATGCGGTTGTTGTGTAGAAAAATATTTACAAAGATTGCATTGTGGGTGCATGTATGATGGGAAATTCACTAGATGGGAAAATAAATTTTGTAAATGATTGTACAATACAGAGCAAATAGGGGTGAAGTCTGCATGTGACATCACAAAATTACCAATTTATGTTTGATTGATCACAACTTTCTCAGGTTGGATCTGAATTTGCCTAAACTTTCACTACCCTGTTCCTTTCATTTTCTGCTTCTATTCACACAACTGTAAGTTTTGGGGTGGACTTTAAGCATTGAAAAAATAATGTTAGCAGGTATCCAAGGGAATGATTAGTGCTAACTGTGTTTAGTATTGTGAACAGAATGTAGATAACACTACATAGCATTACTGCTAATGCCATTCAAGAGTAAATGACGTGCCTTCTCAGATAGGCATTGGAAAGGTACAAAAGGCTTTGAATTGTTCCTTGGAAATTGACTTGTCCACACATGTGACACACCCTGGTTTCATTAGTCAGTAATTCACACTTCTGTAAATTGACCCTTTTTGTCTAAAGCTCTCATGTATTCAAGCATAAATTTGATTACTGGATAATCTACACCATACTAGGATAAGATTTGCCTGTTAGGTGCTGGTTAATTCCTGGTAAACTGATACAAGTCCTACAGTATATAAAGAATGTGGTCAAGCCCGAACTGACCACTATTGTATCAAATTGAAGTGTGGCACAATGGTGAATTGTAAACACTCTTAAACAGGTCATTGTCCAGTGATGCAACTAACTTTTGTTAGTTGGATGGCTGCTGTACAATCCTCTTATTGTAGGGTTTTAAGTCAGATTCAAAGACTTTGTGGTTTCACCAACCCCCAGGGCCCCTATTTCTCTTTGTTTGATTTCCATTTAACTTACTGAAAGTGAACTGACAGCCCTGATATGTGCCAAGGCATTTCGAATGGGGAAGTATTTAGGTCAACACTGTTTTGTAAGTCAAGGAGAGGAGTGGGTGTGTAAATATGGGATTAATGGTGCCTTTCAGAGAGTTTTATCCCTGTAGTAATGTCATGCAAAGTGAGAAAAAACTCCCACCACAACACAGTTAGGAAAGTGTATTAGACCATTTATACATTCCACGGTGCTTGTTTATGAGAACTAGATACGATACATATTTTAATCTTTGATGAATAAGTGGGTTAACAGAGTCAAACCAGTTTGACATTGCAGAATGGGCATGGTAGAATATTTGCTGGTGTACAATGTGCTCGTCTATTACTGTAAATGCACCCGTTTACTAATGGTATCAATACTGCATATCCATTCATACAGTGCATGTATAGGTGGAGTCTCACATATGTGACCCTCAAATTTAGTTCAGTGTTAGGTGAGCATAACTTGCAGTCATGAGTGAGTGTGCTATACAAAGCTCATTAGGAGCTTGGTGGGAACTGGAAAGTGGCTTGTAGGCTAACCTTTATGAGTGAAAACAAAATTAAGAGATCATACAATTTTGTATACCACCTAACATGCTCCAATATACTACATTTTTGCCCTTCTGATGCTAAGATAAACTGTACTATAATATTGATCCTCTTGCAGACCATATGCACTGTTTTTGTGAGCACGGATTTTGCTGTGCAATACTTTGTATCAATTGCACTCCTTATTTTGAGGGTTTTCCTGTTGGCAAAAATACCCATGTACAATGTGTGTTCCATCAGTACAATGGTAAATAAGGCTTTGTGGTATTGGAAAGAAAATATGATATGATTTGATTTGATTTTGGTATTGAATATGTCATGAGGCCTTTGTTGCTGCATTCCCAACATTTAGAAGCCAAGTGAATCTTTGTCATGTTGCTTTGCATGGCAGGTGAGCTAGTTAGTTAGTTTATGGAGATAAACTAGACTATTAACCATTAAAACTAGATTGTGAAACTTGGACTTAAGTCTACTCTCAGTGGCACCCCAGCCCATCACTCTTGGTACAGCAATTTCATCTTTCCTCTTTCTGTACAACTTGAACCAAAAATAGTAATGAAAACTACCTGTCCCAGATTCGGTGGTTGTGAATTTGTAAGATCTAGGATGACACTGCTCTTCTTACTCCCAGTTTTGTTGAGACCTACATGCATAAAGATATTCCCTTTTAATCTTTATATAGCATTGAAGGTGATACGGAACAGACTGTGAACAGTTTGCATGATCTGATACAGTTTTTTGCACCATCAACTTTCATTCACAATTAATGATCTCCCTGAAAAGAATGTGAATATTGTATTTTTGCATTTGTCTTATCTTCTCTCCTTTGCATTGATATCTCTTGAACTTTAATTGGGTTCACATCTAGATCCCTTTACCTTAAGGTTTTCAAAACTTGAAGTTTTGTAAACTACTATAGTCCCCTAGGGAACTAAACTTCAAGTTAGTGTAGATGTAGATGCACATAGTTTTGAAAACTACGACAAAACCTTAAGGCGAAGACACCACAAAAACACCATAAGATTTCTTAGGGTTTTGTTGTAGTTTTGTCGTGGTTTTGGGAATGCCCCCCACAGAGCGCTAAACTACGACAAATGTGAACGGAGTTTTGTTAAGCACGACGCTCTTGTAGTTTTGAGTGACCTATCTATCGTAGCAGGGAGGTGGGAAGAGCTCTCTTCCCACCTCCCTAATCGTAGTTAGCATTAACTTGAAGTTTTGCTAACTGCATGTAGGTGTGAACAGCATCGAAGTTTTGTTGGGGGTTAAGGGAAGGAATTTTTACGATCGTAGTTAGTATAACTTGAAGTTTTGTGATAGGTGTAGACATGGCTATTGTTCAGTCTTATGGCAAAGTAGAATATTTATTGAGCTGTGCCCAAGTACCCATGGGAAATGACAGAGCTGACATATTTGGAAGGACACTGCTTCTAGCAAAATGTAAACATCTATATGATTCAGAGAGTGAAAAATGGAGGTTTTTAATGGAAAGTTGGCAAGACACCATGAATATAATTATGTATGTGGGAGGTATGACCTTCAATATTGAATATCCTCAGCTGAAGTTTGTCATGCAATAAATGTCTGCATACAGATTGAACAGATGAACAGACAAGACTAATGTACTTACTTCATTTTGCTTCATCTGTGCAGTAATTGATTGTAATTTTTGATGTGATAATGCTAAAATTTAGGAGGAATGTGTATTTAATTTTCAGTAAGATCAATTTTTTATATCATCATGATCATTCCCAATATTGTCAGTGATGAAGTGTGTTTGTGCACTTGCAGTATTCCTTGCATTTGCAATTTGCCTGTTTTTGTCCATCAACTTTTGTGACATCATAGTAAGGCTTGACATCAGCAGTGGCCTGGGGCCACCAGAAATTATATAGATGCCAGGCCACCACTTTTTAAGAAAAGATCTGTTTTTGTGGTCCAATTGGGCCACCAAATTTTATTGTCGGACCACCAAAGGAAAAAGCTAATGTCAAGCCTTGCATCCTCTTACCTATGGTCTTGTGCTAATCTGATGATTTGCACTTGATTTGATCTATAAGTTCAAATTACCCAAGATGGAATGGCTTAAATGTACCTGTACTATTTACCATTTGGAACAATGAGTTTTTTGAAAAAAATGTTCGAGATATCACATTTCATGCATATGTGTAGGTCTGTTGTACCACAAAACATCCTACAATTTTTGTGATAAAACCTAAAATATAAGGAGATATGTGTATTTTTCTCAATAAACTGTAACTGTAGACGGTTTAGTCTGGAAACATTTTAACTATTATTATCTGTTATAACTATTGTTCACAATTTGTATAATTAACAATACTTGACATCGATTTTACCTATTAAAATTTTTACAGTGGTTGTTTCTATCCCTAACTCACATCTTAGAACTAAAGCACTAAAACTGGGTTTTTGTTTCATCTTCAAATGGTAAATTATGCCTTTAAGACCTGCCATGATGTGAGACAATGGTTCATGCTTAGAGATGATTAGGAAGTGTTTGACAATGATTTCCCATCCTGTATTCCTTCTTCCTCTCTCCTCCATGTTTATTCCACCCGTATTCTTACAGGAAGTTGTTGGTATTCAAATGATTTAGTGCCCCAGGTTGTGTGCAGGTGATAAGCAATTATCTAATTATATTTGAGGAAGTGACAGGTAGCATAGGATGGGGACAAAAATAATGTGTTTGTGTTTATCGTTTGTTTGTGTGGGCGTGTTTGTGTGTGTGGGTGTGATTGTTTATGCCTTTCATGGCTGCGTATTTTGTGAGTCTGTTTACAATCTTGTCAGAGAATAAAGCGCAGTTCTTGATTGGCATAGACAGCCTTAATTACTAATTGCTTAATTGTCATAATATGACCTTTTCCTGCATACGTTGTGGCATGCTTGTACTCTGTACTTTTAGCAGTGTTATGATGTGTATCCTCATCTCCCTGGTTTATCACACTCGGTGTGATGCAGTGTGTGTGTGTGTGTGTCTATATGTGCATGTACATGTATGTGCATGTGTAGCTTTTAGGGAGTGTGTGATGTAGAAACTGTTTCAAATCTGTGAAGATCGCTTTATTCACATGTGAGTATCAAAACAGAATTCATTTTTCATAGTTAATGCAACTGTTTATTCCTCAGCTGTATAATGGTAAAATTTAATCCATTACCTGTGATAAAATGCAATTCACTGTAGATTTGATACAAGATTTACATGGCTCTCACAAGCAATGTGTGAAATACACCATCTCGGTTGTAATTTCCATGCCTTTTGTAACATGGAATCTCCATGGGGGGACAATGGGTAATTTTTATTGAACTGGTGTACCATTGTAGTCATGAGTTGATCAACATTTGAACTTTAACCACAGATATTTACACTGGATGAGAGGAAGGATATAGGAAGTTCATAAATCAAAGACTTTCATAGCAGAATTATAGTGTATGCATGATGGAGCAGATCCATAACAATCCATGATTGACTGTATTTGGTTGTAAACATTAAAGGGAAAGTAAACCCAAAGAGCAATGTGGATTGAGTGAAAGCAGTAATATTAGTAAAATACATCAGTGAAAGTTTGAGGAAAATCGGGCAATCGATGCATAAGTTATGAATTTGTAAAGTTTTGGTGTTGCAACTGCTGGGCAAGGAGACTACTAGAGGTTATGACGTATGAGTGGACTACAATATAAAGGTCAAAATAAAAAGGGAATTCAATAAAAATTCATTTTTCAGGAAAATTACACATTCCATCAGCTTGATACTGACATATGTTAGGGGTAGCACTTATTCCCCCTGCTTTCTGAAAGCAGTTAGTCAAGAACTCTTTCATTTTGCTAGAAAAGTGAATTTTTGTGGAATTCCTTTTATATTTTCTTTATATTGTGGTCCTCTCATACGTCATAACCTCTAGTAGTCTCCTCATCCAGCGGTTCCAACACCAAAACTTTACAAATTCATAACTTTTGCATCGATTGTCCGATTTTCCTCAAACTTTCACTGATGTGTTCTACTAATGTTACTGCTTTTACTCAATCCACATTGCTCTTTGGGTTTGTGTTCCCTTTAATTGTGAGTGCCTTGAGCACCTTTGAGTGGATATATTGCGCATGATAAATGTCTGTATTACTATTATTATTATTATTATTATTATTATTGTTATTATTATTGTTATTGTTATTATTATTATCATCATCATCATCATTATGAAAAGTAACAGATAAAGAACTTAACATGTAACAAAGCTAGAAAAAAAAACCAGTTATGTGTGACTACAGTTCTTCCTTTAAAAAACCTGAATGTAAACTCTTTCTCAAGGTTTGCTGTATGTTTCATGTTTTAGGGGCCTTACATGACCATGCAGTTGTTCATAAGATGAATAGTGATAATTATGAGGGCCCTTTAGGCTCTATTATCTCTGTTACTACCCCAGGATATAGTAATGTGCACTGTATGTCTATAGCATTATTCCAGAGGTATACTATATGTGTTTTCCTGAGAAGGTGAATGAAATTTTAGGAAGCATACGTCATAAGGTTCACAGTGTGTGTGTTTCCTACATTAAAAAAGTGAAATGAAGACAGGGATGTAATTTATCAATGTCACATAGTAGAAATGCCATATTTGTACTGATAATGAGGAACTCAGGTTTTGAGACAACTGATATGTTCCTTTATTCAGGCTACAAAAACAATCTAGAATGTGACTGCATCTTCTGTATTATTTTGGCTCATCTTGTGTGGTGAACATATTTAAAGCTAGTCTACTATAAAGATGCCTTGTTTATCTTGGCACTTGTACATAAATAGTGTTTGTTTTCATCTCCGCGCTCGCATGTTAGGCTTTGCCAGATGATACTCTCTGAAGTGCTAATTTTGTTTTCCTGTCTGTGCAAAAGCATTCTCAGATATGTATAATCACCGAATTTTAATATTAGTTATTGACTCATTTCTTTTAAATATCATTTGTTATATTTGCATGAAGAAACTATTTGTAATTTATCATAGTGTCAGATAACATTCAGAATACGTATCTTTAGCTTATCAAGTGGAAAAGGTGCTCTATAAATATCTATTATTATTATTATCAATGCAGGTTTGGTGTTGAAATAATATGGCAGTTTTTAATAGTAAGCCAAGAAGATATTTGCTGCAGATAATGTGATATCTAGAAATTTGAAGTACCTAATCATGAATGGTCTGTTTAGAAATCAAAGTTTGATTTGGAATCAATCATGTAGAATTCAAACCCCAAATGATATTTCAAATCAGAGAGCATTTTATGACCATCGAGATTCATAACAAGTGGTCCAGAGCAAACAAACTTTTTCAATGAGTGACAGTAAAGACCCAGTGGAGGAGATAAGTGGGCGGTAATGAGCTGGACACCAGAGAAGGAACCAGTTAAAATGTCAGGATCGGTATGAGGGCTGCTGTGATCTTTGCTACAAGACCATGTGTGACAAGACCACATGGTGTGACGCTTCAGGCATTGGCCAGTGAAGAAAAACCGGGCAGGAGAACGAGTCAATAGATAGTATACCCAAACAGAAGAACAAAAGATTAAGTGTGAGTATGAATTGGGCAAGCAAACCTGACCGTAGGACAGTTGCATGAAGTAGCACATAGCAACGAATTGTGAGAAATTATGAAAATTTATGAAAAATGAATGTACATGTGTGATAGCGTTTCTTGTTATGCTTGTTTGAAAGTACAATGTATGATCTAGATTGTGATCAAGATTAAGATCTAGAGATTTGTCTGTTTGTTTATCATGTGGGAAATGCAAGCATATAATCATCAAAGTTAGTAGTAATATAATAGTATGCTCAGTTTTCCACTATATTATCTGTAAGTTTTTGCTAACATACAATGTACCTTTCAGACAAATAATTGTATAGCTATTAGACAATTCAGTGTCTGTATCTCTTTTTTACCACTGGGAAGCTCCAGAAATGTACAGTATTGATTGCAGGCATGCACTAGTACATGATGTACTGGCCTTGTCTAAATCCATGTTGTCTGATCCATGTTGCCAAGAAATCCATGTTTTCAAGTTTAAAGGGAATAGCAAAAAATGTTTGGGGAAGGGAGGAGGCTGGGATTTGATGAACTGGAAACAGAAGGATCAGAATGAATGAAAGGACGTCTGTATAGTGAAAATCTTGGATCAAGCTTACTGCATCACTCTTCACACCAAATACAGCCATATGTGACATGATACACAGAGAGATGCGTGTTTACTGAAGGGAAACTCATCACATATAATTAATCATGATCTGGATTTATGCAGGATTTGTCTGAATCCATGCCAGAGCTGAATGAATTCAAACAATCTCTGAAAAATAATGAATGGTGAAGCTTACGTTAGATGTGCACACACTTCTTATTTGTGTGTGGAATGTGATCTCTTTTTGCTGTAATAATGCAAGAGTTGTGTATTTGTTCTACAAACAGCTATTCAATTGTTTTTCACTTGAATCTTTTCATTATTAAGTAAAGGCCCTCTTAGTACAGTGCACAGATCTTTGTACAGTCTCTTTGAAAAGGTGTTTTAGTACTTGATGTAATCACAACATATCTTTGCACCAGCAGCGCTCTGTTTTTAGTTTGTCAAGCCAGTAGATGAGACCAGTTTGAGAAGAGAAAAACATTTCGAGATTTCTCTTAACCTGTTGAGTACGAGTCAGAGTATACTCGGGCAGGGGTCTATGGGAAATGCGTGTTGTAGCAAAATCAGTCCGTCCTCAATGGGTTAAACAGCATAAAGACCCAGAGTGATGCTTTGTCAGCTCACATTCCTACTACCACATCAGGTCCTACGAGAGTTGTGCTGCATTTTAGTCAAAAAATTGCCAATTCTGATCCTTTATTTTCGAAATACTGAATAGAACTAATCAAACTCATTACATTTGCACAAAAGAGAAAAGAAATAGAGATTTAAACATTTACATCATTCTTTTTAATATGTTACCATTTTATGATCAGTTAAAGATTCATGAATTTGGTGACTTTTTATAGTTCTACAACAAATAATAAACAAAAATTAAAAACTTTTTGCCTCCCAAAGAGTACATGTACACAATGGCTTCAGAGTAAGTGGATAAAGAGTGAACTATGCTGTGTTCCAATGCTTGTTTTCTCTCGAGGGAAAAAAAAATTGAGTCAAACTTAAAGGATGTAAAGGATGAGGCTTGGACCCTTACTAATAGAAAGAATTGTCACCAATTGAATATATCATCCTATCGCTGTGTCTTTGCTGGCATTTCAACAATTTCTTTCTTTGTTTTTTCAGTGGAAAAAAAAAAGTAAGATCATCATTGGGAAGTAAATGTATGATTGTCAGTTATGCCTGAAGATATATACAAAGCTGACTGAACATTTATCACTTGTGACATCAAGTGAGTTGATGTGAGCCAGTCCTGCTGTCATCTCTTTTAAAGGCATAATTTTAGTACTATTTGCAGATGAAACAAAAACCAAACATTAGTGCTTTAAAATAGTTCTAAAATGTGAGTTAGGGCTAGAAACAAAATCGTAAATCGATGTTAAGTATTGTTAAGTATACAAAATGTGAACAATATCTATAATAGAAACTTTTCCAGACTAAACTGTCTACAGTTACGGTTTATTGAGAAAAATATAGATATCTCCTTATATTTTAGGCTTTATCACGAAAATTGTATATGATTAGGATGTTGTGTGGTACAACAGACCTACACATATGCATTAAATGTCATATCTTGATTTTTTTAAAGCACTGTTTCCAAAAGTAAACAGGACCTTTAAAATCTCTTCCTCCCAGACTGAGTCTTCGGGAATGAATGAAATTCTTTGAATTTGCATTTGACGCCAAACACGATTAGGACCCCGTTTACAGTGCGAGGCTCGGCCGCGGCCGAGCCGCGGCCGTGCCCAGCCCCGCTTCATTGTAAACGCGCAAAAGGCCAAATGCGTGGCCAAAATTGGCCTCGCATTTGGCCTCGCTCTGGAGGTGGTCTCGGCCGGGGCCGAGCCGCGGCCGAGCCCGGCCTTTTCTTGGTGTAAACGCAAACTGGGCCAAATGCGCGGCCAATTGCGCGGCCAATTGCGCGGCCAATTTTAGTCTGGCTTCCAAACCCTCTGCCTGTATCTTTCGCTATTCAGGATATTAACCCCCTCAACGTCGAAAACTAGTATAGTTTAAGGTGGTTTTGTCCTGCAAAGGATTCTTTCCTTTGGCAAAGGCCTTTGCCCGAACGGCGACTTCGTCGCCACGGAATTCATTTGGCAAAGGGTCTGAAAACCAGACAATGCCAAATTGCATTTGTTTACAAGCAGAGCGCCACTACGACAAAATATTGAAAGGTTTGAATCAAAAGCGCGGCCGAGCCCGGCAGTGTAAACGGACAAAATTGCGGGGCCCAGCCTCGCAATTGAGGCTGGGCTCGGCCGCGGCTCGGCCCAGCCCCGCACTGTAAAAGGGGTCTAAGTTGTGTCCAGGAAGACAACATAATGCTAAAGTTTGCTGAGGATCTCATCTCTAACTTACCTTCACCTTTGGTTGTCATCTTTATATTTTTTGAAAGTTTTACTAGTTTAGGACAAGAAAAGAAAGGAGAAATATTAAAAATTTATTTATTTGATTGTAGGAAGTTCACAAAAGTAAATGACATTCCAATTGATGTCATTTTTCCCTGTATGGAGTAAAATTTTTTGAATCAAATTGGGAAATTAATTTAGGAAGGACTAGTAAACCATTTTCTGTGCTGGTGAGGAAAGCAAACATTGTGTTTGAGATGGCATATTTCTCACTAGCCCTTATGCTTGAGATTTGTATTTTAATGCTGATTAGATAAAGCTTTCTTGAGATGCTTCCAATTATAATTTTGCAGCCTGCATTTCAAGACCAGAATTTAATTTGTCTGGTTACTTTGTTGTACCTCACCTCACATCTAGGCAGCATCATTCAGGATACTCTTTGTATATAACACATCATGGAATGAGAATGACATCATGTCTACATTCCCAATTCATGAAGTAATGGTCTTTGGTCGCTTGGAGGCCTCAAATGGCGCATGACATATGAATCAGGTGACATACCTGATTTGGAATCCAACTTTCATTCTCCCGATCACAGAGATGAGGGAATGGAAGGGAAGTCATCGACATCAACAATCACTGCTGGTAAAACCAATCAGAGCCTCTTTTGGGAAGAGTAAACTAACCACATCCACTCTGGCCCTGCTCTGATTGAATAACAGTAGCTGCATTCACACACAGGAGTTTTTGCATTGCGATGCAAAAAATCAATATTATTTGCCACCATTCACGTACAGCAAAAAAATATGACTCAGCTGTGAAATGAAGCTCTTTGAATCTCCAGACTGCACATGCCTAAACTATGACTGGAGTATAACCCTGGGCTCTGAGTGTGCGGACTTAGTGTGGTGAATTGCATTATGGGATGAAGAGAAATAGATTATTTTTTTTTTCTGCTGCTTACAAACACAATGCAGGCAAATTGTCTAAAGAGTTTTTAGAAAAAAATAACAACCTGGACTGATTTTTGCATGGTGATGCATCTTGCAAGATTTAAAATTTTTTTAATCCACATACAAAAATTAACTGTTTTGCATGATGTTGCAAAAAAATATTGTCATAAACTGTTAATTTCAGGTGTGTGTCAATAGGACTGTTCTTGAATTTTTTTTAGGTTAGTTTCATGATCCAACAGACTTTTAAGTCCTGTTGACCCAAAGATTAAATGTTAGGAGTCTGCTACAGCCATTTCTCAAAAGAGGAATGAAGCTTAAAGAACACGTTCATTCTGATTTTGAACACGGCTATCAAGAATCTGTTGATGTTTAATCTGACATGCTCTGTAGGATTTTATTATCAGTGAAAATTCAAGCCAGATGAGTTTATCAACTTACTACAAAGTATCCATCAAAGTTGATTTAAAAAAGCAATACTACTGGATGTACTGCCATTAACCACACTATTCATGAATGCTTAAAACCAAAAGTTTTGCATTGATAGGACATTTTATCTCTGAGTTCTTCCGCTTAAATCTCTGTCTCTCATCGTCATAGGATGAAACGATATCTTTTAGTCTTTCTATCTATGTGTTTTGATTGTTTGATGTGGTCACTATTTGAGTCATGCTATATCTAAGAAAGAAGTTGTCTAAAATTAGTCAATGGAGAATCATCTAAACCCCCACACTGATGTGGTTTGAGCATTTAGGTGAAAAACCAGAAACTTGTCTACGGGATATCCTCATGGAGGCAAAAACTGAATTTAACTCCTTGATTATGGGCCAATGCACGCATACCAGGAAAAAAAAAAGATTGTTTTAAATACTGTAAAACATGATATATTCGCGGCATGAATTTTTTGCGAATTGGAGCCGAAGGCCTTTTTTGCGGAATGAAATTTTCGCGAACTGCCACTGGCATTCAATGTATATAGTGTAGACAAGAGCTTTCACGTGCATTTTAATTTCGCAAATCTTGGCGCTCGCGAAATTTGCGAAATTTAAATGCACGCGAACATTCCTCGTTTTACAGTATTAGTTTTTGCAATTCAATGTAAAAAAAAATACTTCTTTTGTGTGTGAGAGCCTTGTGAGTGCCAAAAATGTATAGGGCAGTGAAACAGAGCATAATGTGGGTATGATTTAGCTATCGTCAAGGGATAAAGGACGCAAAAGTAGGATGCATATGGGTGAGTAGGACAATTTTCCTTGGAGTGGCACTTTGTAGTCTCATACTGGAGCATAACACATATCATTTGTATATCCTACAAAAACTATTTGATCAGTCTCTAGATGGTGTAAAAATGTTATTTCTGTTCTCCATTTAGACATGTCTTTGATATTGTGGAGATAATGAATGTTATAGATTGTGTAAAATGTTTTTCTGTTTTCCATTGAGACGTATATCTCTGATATTGTGCAGATAATGAGTGTCACTCTCATGATAAGTATTTTTCTTTCACTTGTATGTGGAATGCAATGATGAGAAGGATAGAGCTTTTTGCATTAAGGTCACACTTCTTTTGGAAGATACTTTCTTTTACTTTAAGTAAAGTAATTACCATGCTCAGTAGCTGTGGATGAGGTTAAAAAATGATGAAATAATAAGATTCACTAGAGTATAAATGTGCAGGAATACAGTGAAACCAAGAAGACAATAGAATACAGAGAATCACAATTCATCCACCGTGTCTTCGCCAGATATTGCATACATGGTTAATTTTGCTTACCGAGGTTGAGAAGATTGGAAATTTTAGGGGCCTGTGGGAGTTTTCTCTCAACAATGTTATTAGATTTCCCTGCCGTTCTCCTCCTGCATTTAATCAAGAGGCATTAAACTTTAATTCTCTGAACATGACTGATCGTTTAGACATCTGTGCAAATCATCAAGTGCAATTTTTTTCCCCTTTGCCATTTTTTTTTTCTTTTATGCAAAAATTTTCCCCACATGAGAGTACCACATGACTGGCTGCACAAAGCCATCCTTTATACAGTCTGGCCTGGAGAGCTTCTTCTCACCTCCTGATTGGTCGGAGCAAGGAGGTACTGGAGGAAGGGAAGGGGGGTCGGGTGGGGTCGGGTGGGGATGGCAGAGTGGTAGGATGGGAGCACCATAGAGATTGAGCAGGTGTAGCCTCCATGTACTTTGTCTGAACTTTCACTGAATCCTAACCACAAAAAAAAAAAGGATAATCACTAATGCCAAACTTGATGATACCTTTTTAAATGTATTCATGGAAATCCACTCAAGAATTTGTTGAACAGGCAGAATGTGTACGTGCTGTCATTATGTTAAAGATTCCTGAAGCTCTTTGTTATTGCAAAGTGTTTTGTGCTGTTTTGTTCTGTTTGGAATTGATTTTGCGACTGTCTCAAGGGTGTTTCTTGGTTTCACTTCAGTGATAACACTGGATGGTACTTGGATTAAAGTTCTGTAAATCAGTTACAAATGTTCTGAAATGTTCTTTCTCACCATATACAGTGGGTGCATTTATCAACTCACTTCTGGTGCAGAATTCAGGTTTTCGAATTACTTTTAGGGAATTTTGGGTACTTGAGAAATGCAAAGCTGTTTTGATTATGGAGTTAGAAACACGTTTCTGAAATGCCCCACCCCCCCCCCCCCCCCAAAAAAAAAAAAAAGAGAGAAAAGTTTGATTGCGAATGCATTTCTGCAGAGTTGATAAATGTAAAGTTGTTTTGAAATGCATTTACAGCCTGGACCTACTCACACCAATCACTACCAACTACACATCTCCCCTTCTCAGATCAAACTGCGCAAATAAAATGTGATGAGGCCTCCCAATCGACTCACAACAGAGATAATAAATGCAACAACTCAAGAAACACAATCTGAAAGTCGTTTGCAAGTGCATTTTGATAGTTGGTATTGAAATGTGTTTCAAACATGGGAAAGTTGATTAATGCAGCCATAGCCATAGATGGTTTATATATTACAGATGTTACTTCATTTAAAGGCAGTTTTTAATCATACAGACTTTAATTAATTACACACAACCCTTGCAATTGATTTTAATTCAAAGATTCAGAAAAGCTGCTCTGGAGATATCATAATTAATTCCTAATTGGATGAATCTTCTTGTTAAAGATGGAGCCTATTGTGACTTTTACTTAAATGTGTGTCACAAATTTGACCAATTGACCCACATAGATTGTGCTGATTCCTCAGTGTGTGTCCAGTGCTCATAGTTGGTAGTTTAGATGTCCATTTGATGGACAGTCCAGCTGGCGAGAGAAAAATTTGATTGTTTTTCAACAACTGCAAGCTGTGAATCAGTAGCACACAAAATGCTTTAAATGCCAAATCTGCCCTAATCCAGGAAGATTTGATACTTTGAACAGTTGTTATTTTGTAATGAGTGCAAAGGTTTCACAAATTATTTTGACTATGTTTGATAACATTATTTGAGGGTCAGGGATTATTTATAAGGGCTTTTTACACTTGTGTTTCTTAACCCCGGACTTTCTCTGACCCAGGACTATCGTTAGTCCCGTACCAATTTTTTCAGCTTTTTACACTCGCCAATTAGTCCCGTACTATCTCTTGTCCGGGGCTAAGGAGAAAACTGACCTTTTTTACACTCGTATTTCTTAGCCCCGGACTTTCCAAACCACATGAATATTCATAATTACGCTGTGTACTGTACACGTACACGCACGCACCGGCAGCACTTGATTACCTCGTTTCTGATTGGTCAGTGAGGGTCGGACTTCGTCTCCGTCGCTTAGCCCAGGATTATTTTTTCGTTCTGTTTACACTCACTTGCTTGGCACCGCAATTGCGGTGCTAACCCCTGCTATTTTGCAGGGCCAGATAGTACCGTACTATCGGTGGGGCTAGCCCACTTTGGCAAAAACGAGTGTAAACAGAAAGTGGGCTAAGGATAGTCCCGTACCAACGGTGGGGCTAAGGCCCCCCCTTAGCCCCACCGTTGGTCCGGGGCTAAGCAAAATTTTACAAGTGTAAAAAGCCCTATAGAGGGTTATTTGTTATATATATATTCTCATCGGCTGAGAACCAGGAGGGCTTTATCGCAAGTTTGGGAGGTATTGAGCTATTGGTATCATGATCATGTTGTAGAGATTGATCTCCTCTTCATTATGTTTATGGTGTCAATTTTAAATCATTTTCATTTTCAGTTGAATGTTCAAAAATTAAAACCAGAAGGTCGCTATTTTACCCTATGTTTGAAACAGTGCTTATAAGTCTACCAACTTTTGATTAAATGTACTTTCTATTTCATTAGAATAGATCGTATTGTTTTTATGTACGCTCAAATCTTAGAGCTTATAGTTTTCTCTGGTTCTCAGCTGACAATATTATCATATATGATAATGTATAAATGTAGGCCTATAGTGTATTGTACATAAATGTGTGATGTAAGAGACTGATAATATATTATATCAGGAATCAGAGGAAGCACTACTTTGTAGATCTTTGTCTTTTGTGTAAAAAAAAAAGAGCAGGAGTTTAAGGCATAATTATTCCTTATCTACCTGAAAGCACTTTAGTAAAATTCCAGCATGATTCTGGATAAATTCAGATTTATATTTGACTTTTATTGTATGATGCATGCTTTTCGTAACTTGCAGCAAATTGAACAGACTTTTCTTGGCTATATACCAGTTTGAGTCCAGTGAGTTGTATCTGTATCTAGCTCTTCGTATGATGTGTATGCCCCTGTACAGTGACATCACACAGTGGATCTACCAAATGGTTTAGTTATTAGAGTTTTATTCCAGCTCTTCCGAGGGCTACGTGGAGGTTTAAATAGATGGCATCAGGTCAAAAAGGGCAGCCTAGTTTGTATCACCCCTATAAGAAACAACAACACATACACACACACACACACACACACACACACACAAATAAAATAATGTCTACTGATGTATGAGAAAAACAAAAACAAAACATCCCAGACATTTCCAGGGCAAAGATGTGAAATCGCTCAGGGAACATATATTTACATATGGTGGCTTTGGCACAAGTCAGTCCAGTGTGTAATACCATTCATCAGAGCTGAGTAATGATTTAACCAGGAATTATGCTTGGTTGAGATAGGGTGACTCTACTGTGCGTACTTCTGACATACAGCGTGGCTTACAAGATACTTGTATTAAATGCTTTCATTGCTGCCAGATGTTGAACTCTGTTTGAATTATTTTGATTATCCATCAAAGTTTGGGGCAAAAAAATAGTGTTTTTATCTTTTGATGAATGCTGGTTACATTTCCTTAAACCAGCCTGATAAATAGAGAGCAAAATTACTTTCATAATAATGATTATAGTGATTGGATTAAGTAACTTAATTTCTGCAAATTTCAGACTTACACACAGAACATTTTTTGTTATTATGTATATCAATGAAGTTCTATATTTTGAATAAAATGTTCAATGTACCAAAGAGCAACATAGTTTTCCTGAGATCAAGATGAATGGACAAAACTCAAGATTCCATGCAGAAGACTTCCTTTCAAATTGCATGAATAATGATTTTGAGGGTTTTTTTTTTAAATACTTGATTGCACAATTTGCAGTGGTGTTGTTCAGTTGAATTGTTAAAAAAGTACATAACATTTAGGCAATAACTGTGTTTAACCTCACTTTTAATACCAGTACAAGAGTTGTGGTTGAACTTAATGTATATTATTTAAAGAAATAAGTAAAAATGGATTCAAAGATTTGCTTTTCTTGCATTTACCAACACAAATAACTTTATCAGATAAATTTGACTCAGAGGACTTGGTGGTGTACATGGGATAGCATGCCTCCAATGGAGCAAGTCCTTCAAGAAAAAACAGAGAGAAAGAAAAGAAGAAGCATCGTCTGTATCTACCAGCATGTGATAGTGTTTCAAGGCACCGGGAGGACAGTTCCTGGAAGGTTTAAAAAGAAGTAGCTTCCTTGGTCACGTTTAGGTGTTGAAGCTTCCTTGTCTCCAAAGTCTTAGTAAGATTGGAATGCTTGCCAAGTGTGACGTCACACTTCACCTTGGAACAACCTTGAGTTGCAGATGAAAGATACTGAGGTAAAGGTCTGTTAAAGGATGAAATAGTGTTGGTGGAGATGCGGATTGGGCTTTTAACTTTTTGCAAGATACCAAGAAACCACTTATGAAGAATACAGAGCATTGAATTCTAAGAGGAATTCAACGTTTATTTGATGAAAATTGGTTTTGGAATGGCTGAGACATCCAAAAACAAAGGAAAACAAAGAAGATCCTAATAAAAGGTGGATCCCACCTTTTATCAGGATTGCTCTGTTTTGGATATCTCAGCCATTTCAAAGCCAATTTTTATCAAATAGACATTGAATCCCTCTCGGAATTACATGCTGCTTTATATTTCATGAGAGGTTTTTCATTATTCCCCCTTAAAATGTTAGAAACCTGAAGTTAGGTCTCAACCAAAACTATACAATCCCTTCAATGCCCGTATGTTTTAGTTATTACCATGTGTTGGCTGCTTTTCAGATGAAATGGGATACATGGCCAAAACATATTTCAAATCATGTCAAAATTTAGATCCATTGTCATTATTTAAATTCTCATGGAGATGAAATAAACCGGAGATTTGTTTTTTTCTTCAGACACCTGAAGATTTTTGGAGCTCCTTGAGAAAATAATGGAAATATTATATTTTCTCTCATTTCTAAATAGACAGACACTTTGACTTTAAAGTTTTCACTTCTGATAATCATACTTGCTTCCATGTACAGTCAAATACATTCAAACAAAACTGAGAAATTAGGAGTGGTAGCAAAAGGCACCTACTCTCATATAAGTGGCATTCCTTTCTTCCTGGTGTTGGTGAGAAGGAGCAGCACTACCAGCAATACTGTCAAGGAATTATGAGAGTAAACTATCTTGAACTGAAGAGAAATGAGAAAACTGAATCACTAGAATGGTTCTTACTTTGCTCTACACATGTGTCTCTTAATCAAATTTAGTAGAATGTTTCACTACATTTTGAGCAGTGTGAACACAAGATGTTTAATTTTTTTTTTTTAGGTATGGAATTTAAAAAATGACTGGTGCAATATCTCAAGAAAAAAATATCTTGACAGAGGAGAAGAGAGGGGGAATCACTAAGGAGATAAGACAAAAGTTCCACATTTTTATGTGATATTATAAAAATGGCAGCAGAAGGCCATGAAAAAGATCTGGTTACATTGCATTCTTTTGAAGTGAAAATGAAATGATGATGAAAGCTATAAGAAGAGATAATGAAAGGTTGGAGGTGATAGGAATGAGTTGACAATTGTAGAATGTACTATGAATTAGTGAAGTATTACTCAATATTTATAGCATTTGTGAACTTTTGATGGGCAGCATGCTTTTGTAGCACACATGTTTACTCAACAAACTTTGATATGTGTAAGTCTAGACAGAGTTTGCCATTTTGTTTTTGTCAAATTCAAACCAAGGATAAGAGTAGTAATAAATGAAATGCACACATTAATTGTATCGCATCGAATTCACACAAAAGGCGTGTCTTCATCAGCCCGAAGTTCAAACTAGCGGGACATTTTGCGGTCTTAGTAAATAGCCCGATACAGCGAATGTGCGTCTTCATCAGCTCGAACAGCCCGCTTCAGGAAATTAGTCCGAAAATTAACGCATGCGCACTTTGCAATATTACTCTGCGTAGCTCGCGGTTCGAAAGTGGATTTCCCCACTCAAAATCTCCTATATCACCGTATGTACGATACGACAACCACAGAGGTGAGCGGTACAGCAAATTCTCTCCAAAGGGATATCAATAACGCTACTCTTTTGTCCGGTGAAGCATCTTATATGAAGTAAACAAATTGCAATGTTTAAACAAATCAAAAATACACACAATCTGCAAGAATTTTCAGCTAAGGAAGAAGTTTACAAAAAACAGCTAGCATGCACGGCACTGAGTTTTATTAGGGAGGTGAGAGAAATCACCTCCCTGGTTTTAATGATGTCAACAACAGTGTAGGCCTATGTGATCCTGGATGAATACACCGTGCGTGGGGGTAATGTACTATACACAATTACTATAGCTTATACATGCATTTTCCATTGCCAGCTGGCTAACCAGAAGCGTGAAGGGATCGAGAAAATTTCGGGCTGATGGAGACGCACCCAAAATAGCGCGCTATTTCACGAATTAGCGCTCTAGTTGACGAACTAGACCAAGATTTTGGGGGGAAATTTTCGCGATCAAATAGCGCGCTATCTGCGTCTTCACTACACAGATAGCGCGCTATTTTGACTTCAGACTAGTTTGGTAACCGCAAGATAGCGCGCTATTTTGAAACTTCGGTCTGATGAAGACACGCCTAGTGACACAAGCTAGACACCAGACCAGAGGGGATGTTGCTACCAAGGCTTTTTTAAAGGCTTTTTACACTTGCAAATTTTTGCTTAGTCCCATACCAATGGTGGGGCTGGGGTCTTAGCCCCACCGTTGGTACTGGACTTACCTTAGCCCACTTTCTGTTTACACTTGTTTTTGCCAAAGTTGGCTAGCCCCACTGATAGTCCGGTACTATCTGGCCCTGCAAAAAAGCAGGGTTAGCACCGCAATTGCAGTGCTAACCCTGCAATTGCGGAGCCAAGCAAATGAGTGTAAACAGAGCAAAAAAATAATCTGGGGCTAAGCGACGGAGACGAAGTCCGACCCCCCACTGACCAATCAGAAACGAGGTAATCAAGTGCTGCCGGTGCGTGCGTGTACTTGTACAGTGCACAGCGCAATCATGAATATTCATGTGGTTTGCAAAGTACGGGACTAAGAAATAAGAGTGTGAAAAGGTCAGTTTTCTCTTTAGCCCAGGACAAGAGCTTAGTACGGGATTTACTGGCGAGTATAAAAAGCTGAAAAAATTGGTATGGGACTAACGATAGTCCTGGGTCAGAGAAAGAACGGGGTTAAGAAACACAAGTGTAAAAAGGGCTTTAGTGTATAAAGCACTACAAACTTCAGTAAAAGAGGTACAAATTTGTGTTAACTCTTTATTATGAAGATTTATATGATTTAAGTTATTTGAAATCAGTGATATAATTATAGCTTGAATTAGAACATGTGAAAGGAGTCTAAAACCTAATAATTTATATATGATGTATTTAAAAAGTTGAAAAAATGGCCATATATTACAATAATACACAGGGCCTTTGGTAAAAGTCAACCAGTTGGGTGCAGATATTTCTGTCCTTTGCTCTGAAACAATCATTTCACATAGGGACCATAGACTTCAATTTGTGTGGTATGACTGCAAGGAAAAATGAATACATAGCCTTGATAGCCAGACAATAGGAAAAAATTGTACATAGCATATAACTTATATACATGTAGTCTCATTACACAGACCCTGAACAATCTTGCAATCGATAACTGAAGTGTTTGGTTTTGTAATGAACCAGACAATTAGACGCCCCCCCCCCCAAAAAAAAAAAAAAAAAAAAAAAAAAATGTTTTCATTGTAGTTTCCCTCGTTATCATGAGAATCACAGATAGACCCTTCTGTGTTGAAAGGCATGTGTTTTAGAAATGGGAGATAATCATAGTTCACATCTGTGTTACAGCTATTGTATGTATGCACCTGTGGTATAGGGCCTACTACATGCTTTGTTATGACTATGAGTGTATCTATTGTCCCTGTATTGATATTAGAGTGGAGTGAATATATTATGAGTAGGTATATCATATTGATTGATTGATGAGTACTTGCCAGCTGTAGAAGACTGTCTAATGAGTGGAGGGTGTAAGTGGAGTGAAAGGTCACATCTTTGGATGGCCGAAGAGGAGATGCATGCGTAGGAGCAGCTAATCAGATTAGTCTTTAATCAAGGCTGAATGGTTCCTTTCTCCTCTTCTTAGTGGTCTAACAGACTGAGAAATGAGATACAAGGGTGTATTTTTCCAATGCAGAGTTACAGAGAGCAGCATTGATCATGAAACTCGTATTATTAATGTAAAACGATGAATATTCGTGTGCATTTTAATTTCGCAAAATTAAACTGCACACAAAATTTCTTGTCTACACTATATGCATTGAACGCAAGTGGCAATTCGCGAAAATTTCATGCCACGAAAAAGGCCTTCGGCTCCAATTCGCAAAAATTTCGTGCCGTGAATATATCATGTTTTACAATATCTCTGATTGATTCTGTTGTATTTGGTAAAATCAGCAATATCACATAATGGCATTTAACTGTAACCTTAGACACTAGGAATCACGCACTTCATTTAAACAACCTGTAGAACCATGACCCACCCTGTATCCTTCATCCACTTAACAACCATGATCCACCTAGCAACCATAGCACATCTCTGTGATAGTTGGTATCATCCTGCCTTTTGCTTTCTTGATAATGTATTGGGCAGTGCACTTTGAAAGGTACTTTGTAGGTCACTTTCCTTTATTTCATAAGAAGCTTCCAGCCTCATAAATAGTAATTTTTGTTTTTATGCCTCCGCCACAAGGTGGTGCCGGAGGCATTATGTTTTTCTCTTTGTTCCAAATAACAAAATATTCCATGATACTGTCATATCAATAGGAATATTTGTCTCTGTTCAATGTACACTAAAGTAAAAGTGTGTGAAATTGACATTCATCCATACTCGATGTGTTCTGAACTTCATCTCAAACTAGAGGCATATTTTCACATGAGCGAGTAACAGAAAGGAATGTGTGTTCATGATGGTGTTTTGATAATATGAGCACCAAGGAAACTAATTAGTTGACGACCTGTTGCTGCTAAAAACCAATCACCTAATTGCTGTGGTATTATACCTTTTTAAGCTGTAGGGAGTTGAACTATTAGAGAAGAGGTGATGCGGAAGAGGCATATAATAGTGTGTTTGGCAGTTTGGAAGATGTATTGTTTCATGAATGTTTTTGTGTCTCCAGCTATTTCAGTCCGCAAAGCTTTATAGGTAATTTGATAGTGTTTTGTTAGAAAAGATGCTGTATCGATTTTTATTTTCTCAGTGTGATATGATCTCTTCTTTCCTGTTTTTGTTTTTGTTCTTTTTGTCCCCTATTGTTTTGACATCTGTCCTAGTCCCCTTCTCCCTGAATACACAGGTTCACCTGCACTATCTTTCATCTTCTCTTATATCATGTTAGTCTTGTTTCAATACTTAAAAGACATTTTTTTTTTTCATTTTATGTTACTTATTTCATTCTTCCATCTAAAGTTATCCTATTCTCCATATAGTTAACTTGCTTGCCTCTCAGTGTACTTTGATAACACATTGCATCTTACGCAACCAGTGTCATGTATAGAGATGCCAATTGTTATTTTTGAAATCTTTTGTACTGTATTATTATTGTTATTATTATTATGATTAGTAGTAGTAGTAGTAGTAGTAGTATTATCATTATCATTATTATTATTATTATTATTATTATTATTATTAGTAATAGTAGTAGTAGTAGTAGTAGTAGTAGTAGTAGTAGTAGTAGTAGTGTATAGTGTATGGTAGTGTATATCATGTATTGTTCAGAATGCTGCCTATGACAAGAACTATATATCCAAGCCCACTGACTTCAAATTCAGCCTGGAGCATACATCAGCAGACAAGATGTTCAAGTTTTTCCAAGTCCCTCTAGACCAGTGTATATGGATATAGATGCCTAGCAGTCTAGTGCTAGTGTATTCAGTGATAATAGTGGACCCCTGTAGAATAACAATGCCATTGCTGAGGAAGATTCTTTGGATGTATATATCACTTTGAACGTATAGATGTGTGTATTCATTAAAGGACAAGTTCACCTTCATAAACATAAGGATTGAGAAAATGTAGCAATATTAGTAGAACACACCATTGAAAGTTTGAGGAAAATCAGACGATCCGTTCAAAAGTTATGAATTTTTGAAGTTTTTGTGCAGTACCCACTGGATGAGAAGACTACTGCTGTGTATGAATAACTTAGGTGTCACATGCGTACAACAATATAAGGAAAATATAAAGAGAATTTCACAAAATTCCATCTTTTGAAAAAAGTACACATTCCCCTGACTCCTTACCGACACATGTTATGGGTAATATTATTCCCCCTGCCTTTAGAAAGAGGCAAGTCAAGTGCTCTTTTATTATGCGAAAAAAGTGAAAATATGTTGAATTTTCTTTTACATTTTCTTTATACTGTTGTACGCATATGACTCACAAGTTGTCGTAGTCTCCTCATCCAGCGGTTCCAACACAAAAATGTAAAAAATTCATAACTTTTGCATCGATTGTCCAATTTTCCTCAAACTTTCACTGATGTGTTCTACTAATATTGTTGCATTTTCTCAATCCTTATGTTTATGAAGGTGAACTTGTCCTTTAACCAATCGAGGACGGGCTGATTTTGCTATTACACATGTTTTCCATAGACACCTGCCTGAGTATACTCGGGACTAGTCTTCAACGGGTTAAAAGAGAAATACAAGAGTTTGTGTACAGTTGGAATTAATCTTTCCAGAAATGCCTGCTTTTACCAGGATCACCTGAGTATACTCGGGCAGGGGTCTATGGGAAATGGGTGTTGTAGCAAAATCAGCCATCTTCAACAGGTTGAGGTCCCTCTTCTGATAATCTGATATCATCCATAGGTCATGAATGTGTACTAGTTCTGACTTACTGCTGGAATACCGGCATTCATCCTTGACCCTCATCCTTGAGTGTGTTGGGAGGTCCTGATACACTTATTTGCCCAGCTACTCACATCTGTTTATTTTCTCAAGGAGGTTCTCAAGGCCAATTCTTACACACACATCACTGAAAGGAAGATCATGTTAGAGTCAGCCAGCAAGTGATATATTTCACTGTAAGGGTAGTAACACCATGTTTGATTAACCGTAAATGTCCTTGTGCAACCTCAAACAAGAACTTCCACCAGTAAATGAAATACTTGTATTAGCAGCATTATTCTATGTCTGAGAGTACTGAAATTCACATGATAGTAAAATTCATGTGATATTGTATTATATGAGGAATGTTATAAATTGTTTTGTAATGCAGAGAATTTGCATGTAGAGATTTATACAATTAGTTAAAGGGGTTGTATTAATTAATGAAAAAATGTGTAAATATTGATGTAGGGGTGATAATGGTGGAAGAGAAAATCAGTGCATATAGTCAGTGAAATTCCAGCTCAGGAAATACAGCCTTAGTTCCTTTCTCTACTTTAAAGATAATAAAAAGTTTTGGTACCTCAAAAGTGTCCTTGAATTTCCTTGTCTTAGTTTGTGTTTCAGGTTAAAGTACCTTTCATATAACTAACACTGTGAGACTTACTTGCCCCAAAGTGCTCTCATGTCTTAGTAATCATGCAATTAACTGCGACCAGCAGCCCCATACGCATAGCGACCAGCAGTCCCATACGCATAGCGTAATCGGGCTTCGCATTGTAGCATTCAGGATCATGACAGATTTAGTATCGCAGGGTAAATGTCAACTTAAAATCCCATAAATTCTTCAATTTGAAGACTTACCAATTAAGTTAAAGTATTGAAAACAGGCTTCGGGCAACGTTTGGTTCTGCCTATAGTCCCTTTCTGTTCGAATTGATGACTGAATGTGACTCGGTCGACAGGACCTTAGGAGAGCTACATACAGTACACTGAATACTACAGCCAGTGCATGCGAACACATCACATGCACACAAATTTCAAATCCATGAACGGATAAGATGTTTGTGTGCGCATGCGCTGGCCATGGTATTCAGTGTTTGTATGTACTAGTAGCTCTCCCAAGGTCCTCTCGACCGAGTCACATTCAGTCATCAATTCGAACAGAAAGGGGCTATTGGCAGAACCAAACGTTGTTCGAAACCTGTTTTCAATACTTCAACTTAATTGGTAAGTCTTCAAATCGAAGAAATTTTTGGATTTTAAGTTGACATTTACCCGCGATACTAATTCTGTCATGATCCTGTATGCTACAATGCGAAGCCCCATTACACTATGCGTATGGGGCTGCTGGTCGCAGTTAGCTATGCGTACAATGGGCTGCACGCTGCTGGTCGCAGTCAGTGGTTTCGTACAATATTTATCGACGCTGTACAGCGTTGGCTCTGGTACGAAACCATTATTGCATGATTACTAAGACATGAGAGCACTTTGGGGCGAGTAATTCTCACAGACAATGTACTTTAACCTGAAACACAAACCAAGACAAGGAAATTCAGGGAAGCTTTTGAGGTACCAAAACTTTTTATTATCTTTAAATGAATCATTGCAAAGTAGTATAGGGCCGGTTTGATATAGAATGGCAGGTTTATCATTACTTCTTTTCGGAAAACAAATCAGGTAGTGCACACAATGAATTTTAGCCTTTCTTCCCGATCTGAATTAGGATATGATTTTGCACAATGTTTCATAACTGTATGTAGTACTATTAAATAAAGGCAATTAGCTGTCTACCAATTAGAATCTAATCTGTATTATGACAACAGTACTGCATCAATAGACAGCTAAAGTTACCTTTAAAGATGGGAAGCGGAAGAGGGGAAAGGGTGAAGGTAACGGCATTTTCCTGGCACATTTCCTCTGTTTATCCTGTTGTTCTTGTGGCATTGATAATCCTGATTAGTTTGAAATGGCGTGTATAATGGACCAATCACATTGAAGGACCCGGTACCCTGGATGCTCATGTGACTAGTCAAGAGGACCCACCCCACCCCCATTAACAATGGTTTTAGACAAAGTATCATGTCAAGTTAACTTGTTTTCTTGAACCCGACTGGTGTCTTGGAATAAAAAGATAAATGAGTACTGTATTTGTGAATGAATGTGTGAATGAAAGTGGGATGTCATCGAGTGTCAGTGATGATGTTTGTGGTGTAATATTTGATATTACATGAAATATAACAATGTCAATTTCTAAATTGCATACCCGGCTTGCTGTTTGAAAGAGCAATGAATATAAAGGACTTTGTATATTGTTCTAATGTCTATCAGATCCTTTTCTAATAGAATAAACTGTCGCTCCATAGGATATTCCCACATATAGATCAGCAAAAACTAGGATATGATACTGGTGTATGATGTTATTGTATTGGGTAGTGACTACACTAGAAATAAAAATACCCCATTCTCTCGAAGGGTGCCAGATTGGAAAAAAAAGAGTGAGAAATGATTGAGATCTGTGTTGTGAATTGAATTCATTTCCACGTCATAGGGTGGAATGCCCTGATCAGCAGAGCTGGTTTCCATTGGTTCTGCAAATCTTATCTTATCAATTTAATCACTAGATATCAATAGACTCATGTGTTGTAAGGGAATTATTCCATGAAGTAAGTTATCGAAACTTGATATGTACAAATGACTGTGTTGAGTGATAATGCAATGTAACAAAGATAATGTCCATTTGAACTTATTGCCCATGTATGGCCTTGAGTGTGGATGGTGGATAAATGGTGGGTGGGTGGGTGTAATGAATGACTAATCATTATGGTTAGTGAGAATTGTGGTTAATAGTTGCGAAAGCTTTGTATAGCATTTGTTCCACTGCATGCTTAGATGGGAGTAAGGTGTGAAGTTTATTTAGTTCTATTCAGCTGACTGAAATTGATTCTTTGCTCTGCTCTTACTCATAAGCAGAGATGAAAGAATGAGTTAAAATGAAGTTCTTCATTGCAAGCAGTTTTCATTGAATTGAAATAAAGTGAGAGATCTTGTTACGCCACATAGTTCAGTGCTGAATAGATATATGTCATTGTTTGACAAGGGGAATGATAACTTAAAGGACAAGTTCACCTTCATAAACATAAGGATTGAGAAAATGCAACAATATTAGTAGAACACATCAGTGAAAGTTTGAGGAAAATTGGACAATCGATGCAAAAGTTATGAATTTTTTAAATTTTTGTGTTGGAACCACTGGATGAGGAGACTACTACAGCTTGTGAGTCATATGCGTACAACAGTATAAAGAAAATATAAAAGAAAATTCAACATATTTTCACTTTTTTCGCATAATAAAAGAGCAATTGACTTGCCTCTTTCTAAAGGCAGGGGGAATAATATTACCCATAACATTTATCGGTAACGAGTCAGGGGAATGTGTACTTTTTTCAAAAGATGGAATTTTGTGAAATTCTCTTTATATTTTCCTTATATTGTTGTACGCATGTGACATCTAAGTTATTCATACACTGCAGTAGTCTTCTCATCCAGCGGGTACTGCAAAAAAACTTCAAAAATTCATAACTTTTGAACGGATTGTCTGATTTTCCTCAAACTTTCAATGATGTGTTCTACTAATATTGCTACATTCTCTCAATCCTTATGTTTATGAAGGTGAACTTGTCCTTTAATAGAGACTGTAGCATTATATCATCCACTCCTCTCTGAAAGTTTTGATGTATGATTCATTTGAAATTCCCTCACAGCGAGGCAAAGAGAAAGTGAAATGATAGAGAGATGTGGTATTTGTGTTCAGTTATTTGACTCCTGTTTCTCATAAGATGGAAGCCTGTCATTTCCCACTTACTGAAAGGATTTCACTGTGTTTGCTGGCATTTTCAGGATTCAAATTTCAAGCTTCTGAACTATTTAAGATAACATTGCATTTCAAGCTTGCCTGAAAAAAATAATCAGATAATTTTTTTTTTCATATGAATTTTAATTGTGAAAATGATAGAAAATGCAGATTTCCAGAAACAATTCTCACAAAATATGAGACAAGTTATGAATGATGGCTATATCCTTGCCATCAGTTGTGTGTGTAGTTGCCCAAGTGTGTGTGTGTGTGTGTGTGTGTGTGGGGGGGGGGGGGGTATTACTATTATCTTGTTTCCTGTGAACTCATACTTTTCTTCCAAAGGCAAGCTCTAACATAGTGTCACATTGTATTTCCTTTTGTGTATAGTCTCGGTGCATTTTGCATTCCTGTGAACCTGCTTTACATACTTCTGTTTGCACTTTTCTTTTCCTTGGTAGTGTGCACTTTTCATGGCTAACTTAAAAAAAAAAGACAAATGAAAGAGATTGTGTGTGTGTGTGTGTGTGTGTGTGTGTGTGTGTGTGTGGGAGGGATAAGGATGAGTGATGTAGTGTTGTGTTCACATCGATGCATCATAGAGGTTACAAAACTCTGAAGTACCTGCATTTATGGTTCATAATGATATCTTTTGTGCCTTTCCAGTGCCACATCTGATGGTGTAGTCATGCTAGTGATATGCAATGCACTTGTTAGTCAGTAGCTTGTAACACTCGGCTGCTCAAGCGTTGTGAAAGTAAATATTGAAGACAAAAGTCTGTGAAGTGCCTACAGTGAGGTGATTTTTATTTGAAGAGGTAAAAACAGTGAGTACTTTTCTGTGGGGAAATGGCACCTGCTTGTCTTGGACTTTCTTTTTTTGTCCATCACATAGTTGTGGTAATAGACAGACAGGTGCTGTTCGTTATTCCAAAGGTTCGCTATTCCGAAGGTTCGTTATTCCAAAGGGTCGTTAATCCGAAACACGCAAATTCCCTATACCTACAGGTTCGTTAATCCGAAAATGAAAAAGGATTCATTAATCCGAAAATTTGTGGCGTTATTCCAAAGGTTCGTTATTCCAAAGATTGGTCAATCCGAAAATGAAATTCGGAACAATGAACCTTTGGAATAATGAATCTTAGGAATGAAGAGCCTTCGGAATAACGAACCTTCGGAATAACGAGCTGTAACCAGACAGACACTGTCCTCCATAATATGTGATCAAAGTGTAACATGATATTGTGATTTTTAAATATAGCTGGTAGGTTTCATGAAATTACCTGGTGGCATGGGGATACCATGGAGTGGGAAGGCTAGCCTGGCTTGGATATATTTGAGAATTCCTGTAACGGATTGGATATAGTTTTATTACTAATTTATATTTTAGTACAGACACAGATAAAGAATTTTCACTGGAGTCGACCATTACTAATGAGCGAATACTTTGATGCACATATTCACGAACCAGTACTATTCGTGGAAGATTGTACGAGAGTCTGTGGGTGTGTGTGGATATGTGTGACGCACAAACAGACAGACAGACACACGGGTTAGCAGGGGCAGATCCGGGAATTCCGTAGAGGAGGGTGCAACTAATATTTCTGGTGCCACCTCCGGGTTTCATTTCATTTTTTTCTTTTGATTTCTTTTGTCTTTAACAAAAAATAAAAGGGGGGGTCGTGCGCCGGTTGCGCCCCCCTCTGGATGCGCCACTGGGTTAGTGAGAGATGAATAGAGAGAGAGATGCCCATCATCACATTATCAGATATCGACAGAGACTGGCAGGAAATTCTTTCAGTGAAAGAACTTTTTGTCGGCAGCAGAGTACAAGGAACCATAGATTAGTGGCTCCAAAAGTCTTCTACACGCTGCACTTTCCTAGGACTAGATTTAAAGCCAAAAATTCACTTTTCTAGAATTATGAAAGAGCAATGGACCAACCGCTTTCAGAAAGCAGGGGGAATAATTGCTACCCTTAACATATGTCAATATCAAGTTGATGGAATTTGTAATTTTCATGGAAAATGGATTTTTGTAGAATTTTCTTTATATTTTCTTGGTATTGTTGTCCACTCATACGTCATAGCCTCTAGTAGTCTCCTCATCCAGCGGTTCCAACACCAAAATTTTAAAAATTCCTAACTTTTGCATCGATTGTCCGATTTTCTTCAAACTTTCACTGATGTGTTCTACTAATGGTGCTGCTTTCACTCAATCCACATTGCTCTCGGGGTTTATCTTCCCTTTAAACATGATTTTGCCATCTTTGCCTACAGTTTTTCCTCAAACCTGCAGTATAGCCCTCATTTTGTTTGTAAAAAGCTGTCAGTTATGGAGGAAGTGCAAATAAGATATTTCCAGCATAATCACAACCTGTTGTATGGTGTCAAGTCATCATCATTTGATCTTCAAAGTGGCTTTAAGTAGATTGTTCGAACTTTCTTAATCAGAAGATGAAAGTTTGAAAGTTTAAGTTAATGCCTCTTGAAGAACCACTTATGATCATGGCAATATTAATCAACATTGAGATGATATTTGCTGTAAATCCACATTGGTGTCTTGAGGAACCAGAAGTGAAAGTGATGTGTTGTTTGGAAGTTTGCATGGTGATGTAAACAAGGAAGAAAGTGTTGTAGTAACACCATGTGTAAGGTTAGTTCTTGAAAGGACTGTTGGTTGAGGCATGGACCTAACAGAAAATGATTTCTGTTAGGTCCATGGTTGAGGAAATAAGACCCTAGACAGAGGAGAGTGGAGGAGGGAAGGGACATAGGGAGATGGAAGGGAGGCTGATAGTGACATTCAGGGAGTCAAGGAGTTACGGGTGCACTAAAGCCCTTTTTACACTTGTGTTTCTTAACCCTGGACTTTCTCTGACCCAGGACTATCGTTAGTCCCGTACCAATTTTTTCAGCTTTTTACACTCGCCAATTAGTCCCGTACTATCTCTTGTCCGGGGCTAAGGAGAAAACTGACCTTTTTACACTCGTATTTCTCAGCCCCGGACTTTCCAAACCACATGAATATTCATGATTACGCTGTGTACTGTACACGTACACGCACGCACCGGCAGCACTTGATTACCTCGTTTCTGATTGGTCAGTGAGGGTCGGACTTCGTCTCCGTCGCTTAGCCCAGGATTACATTTTTTTCGTTCTGTTTACACTCACTTGCTTGGCACCGCAATTGCGGTGCTAACCCTGCTATTTTGCAGGGCCAGATAGTACCGAACTATCGGTGGGGCTAGCCCACTTTGGCAAAAATGAGTGTAAACAGAAAGTGGGCTAAGGATAGTCCCATACCAAAGGTGGGGCTAAGGCCCCCCCCCCCCCCAGCCCCACCGTTGGTATGGGACTAAACAAAAATTTACAAGTGTAAAAAGCCCTTAATAGAGATGGGAGAATGGGAGATGGGGACAAGTAAGGAAAAAGAGAGTGAGAATCAGGTAGAGGATTTGGAGGTCTGGGGGAGGAGAAAAATAAACCAGAAAGGAAGGAGGAGAGGGAGAAAGGAGAAGGTTGGAAAGTCATGTTCAGTACATACACATGGCATTACAGCAGACTTCTCCTCCTCACATGTTTTGAAAGGTCGGCTCCAAGAGATTGTATCCTGCCAGAAGAAATCAGTTGCCATGGTTACTGCAAAACTTTTGGAGTTATCTGATTGCCAAGGCTCCCATGGGTCTATAATTAGAGTCCTGTTCTTGGAGCAGACTGGTGATGAGGGGTGCCAGTCTGCATACCTGCACACCCTGGGATACTTTTGGGTCACGACCTGTCTGTGACCTTTGCTGCTGTCTGCAGCTCCCCAGCTAAAAGCAGCTTGAATTCTGTGGAATCCCAGCAAGGATGGGAAGTCGTAGCTCATGTTTCAAAATATCCAGGGAGGGAAAAATGTATGAACCAGGGTCAATCATTAGATAGGCACCTTGCTGTTTGGAAATGTCCTGTGATTGATGAAAGGTCAAGTTGGACTGACCATTTTAAAGTTTCAAATTTCAGTGCCTTTTTTAAACCACTTTTTTGTCTCCCTGTTACTACACCTCTTTTGTGTCCCCTTTCAACTTGTATTTATAGGAGTGCTAACTTCATGCTTAATGTATCCATAGCAACTATATTTGCATTTCTTGAATGTCCTGTATCTGTGTGAACATTGATTTGTTACGACAGTTGCATAAATGTTGTGAGTAAAATTGGCAAAGTGTAAAGTTACCATTAATTACACTTTGAATATCTTTAAGACTATCTTTTTTAAAATTACTCTGATGATTGTGTAGTAGGCACCCAATATGGTATTTCACTTATTAATGAATTGTGTCCATTTTTTTTCTTTTACAGCAAAAGTACTTTTCCCATGCCTTCCACAATAATGTACTTGTAGATATTCAAGAAAATTTGTATCTTTGTCAGCAAAAATCAAAATAAGGATTTTAATGTAGGAAATGTTGCAATCATGTGACAGTGATGGCTAGTTTTCAACCTGTGTGGATCACATGTTTGATGACTTAATGATATTTAAATTGCCACTCCTTTCTTAATACATGTTTTATTTTTCTCTCACTTTTTTCTGATCTTCTGTTGTAATTTCACAGCTTTTCTCACAACAGAGCCCTCTCTGGATGGAACCTTTCTTCCATAAATTATTTTTGGTTCTTCTTCTGGTATCTGTCTTGCAGGTGTAGAGAAAGGTTCGACTCAGGAGAGACTGCTGAAACAATTACGCAATTATGAAATTGTTACGCCTTACCGATTAGACGGAAGACACAGAAGAGAAGCTAACACCTTGAGTCAGGTAAGGGCTCTGCATTTCACTTTCAACTTTTTATAATCTTATTGTCATTTTGCTGACAATTTAAGTCATCTTTGTATGAGTATGCTTGTATCATGATACTTCCAGACCTCCAATATGTTTAACTTTTGGCTTTTAACCCAATTCCCCCTCTCCCTTTCCCTATCATTCCCCTCCCCCTGCCCCTTTCTCTCCCCTCCCCTTTTCTTCCCCTTCCCCACACCCCCCCCCCCCCCCACAACATGTTGTTATTGTAGGGAATTTAACTTGGAATATGATGGGGCCTAGAACATAATTCTGTCTTTTTATCAGCACCTTCTCTACTCTCATTACCACAATCATTAGAATCAAGACAACTATCATCATCATCATCATCATCATCATTGTCATCATCGTCGTCATCATCATCATCGTCATCATCATCATCACTATCACTCTCATCATCTTTGATACCACCATCCTGGTCACCAATTTTCACTATGAACACATAAAGATTGGCCAAGATTTGTCATCACAATCACAGATTTGCAATGTGTAATTTCAGTGGGAAATAATGTTGGCACGGCCTAAAAATTTGACATTCTAAGCCCCTGACTTTTTAAGCTACTATCATGCGGAATTTAATTAGACAAACTCAAAGTATGTAAGGCACTTTAGTAAGGCTGGCAGCTCATACGATGAGGAATAATCTCTGTAGGCATAATGCCAGCTTGGTGCATCAGTCATTAGGGCACAGTGACTTCAGAAGTTGAATACCCCCTCAACCCACCCTCTGCAACCAGACGATGTCTTGCGACAAGGCAGTGCGGATCAAGAGTTCAAAGTTGGGATGAAGTTTCGGGATGCCTTCCAGGGCCATCCGATTGATCCAACCTCCTCCATCATACCGGTCCCGATGCTCCACTGATACCAGACACAGGCACAGACAGATAGGAGATGGTCTGACAGGCAGAAAAGGGGATGGGTGTTTTGAAAGATGGAAATGAATCACATGTAGTCTCAGATCCAGACACAGGTCTTGCCTGCCTGCATGGCTATGCCACTTGTGGTGTATCTGCAGTATCAGGTACCTCCTAAGTGTCACATGTAGTCTCATATCCAGACACATCTTTTGCCTGTATGGTTCTCCCACTTGTGGTGTATCTGCAATATCAGATACATCCTGATTTCAGACTGTGATGTACCAAAGTGATGATGTCACAGTCTTTTGTTAAAAGCTTGGGTTGGAACCAGGTGCATTCATGAACACCTGGGCCAGGTAAGGTTGTTTACAACCAGTTTCCATGGCAATGAATGACTATGGCATCATACTTAATAGTACTCCATAGTTCTTATGGCAGACAATAAAGTTGTGTTCTGTCTGTCACCTAGGCTCAAAACAGTCTTCCCTCAGCTGCAATCTCTTTATAAACAACATGTATGAGAAGGATGAAAATGAAAGAAAATCAATTTCAACTTTAAAATTGCCATAATTTGCTTACATTATATCTCTTTCCTAATGAATCCAAACCAGGCGGATATGATTATAGGAGGTTTTTCTGCAAAACGAGGAAATGTCTACAGATTGAGTCTACAAAATACCTAGAATATTGAAATGATAGTTACATATTTCTTCAGAAACTGAAACATATGGCGGTGGTAACAGAGGAGAGAGTGCAGGAAGGAAATATGAAACGGGGAAACCAGAAGTTTTTGAAATAGTGTACATGCTGCTTTTGAGTTTTATGATCAGTGCACTTATTTCCAGGAAACTGTGAGTTGGCATATCCAGTGGCGCATACAGAGGGGGGCGCAGCCGGCGCACGCCCCCCCCTTTATTTTTCGTTAAAAACAAAAGAAATGAAAAGAAAAAATGAAATGAAACCCGTAAGTGGCACCAGAAATATTAGTTTCGCCCCCCTTTACAGAATTCCTGGATCCGCCCCTGCATATCTGTGAAGGTTTCCTTGTCATTAGTAATCATATCCAGGATATATTCAATTTCAATTTCTTAGAATCAATTATTAATTAATTAATACAAATTAGCAGTTATGTGCAGTGTTAAATAACAATTTGATGTGAAAATTTAACTATCATACATGCATGCTTACAAGGCAATGAGTGAATGGTCATGGACCCCCGAGAAGCACAGCTTAAAATTGTGTCAAAATATTATACTAACATTAGAAGACATATATTCATTTCAGTCGATAAAACAAAGGATATTTACCTACTTTGGTGAATGATCGAGTGATTGACAGAAGTATTCTTGAGAGAGAGAGACCATGTATATTCATTTTGTTCATAGTGCATTATTCCAGCGTTATCGTAGGTTGCACATGAGCCCGAGTGATGTAGGACAGTCTTTCTTTGTTCGTCATTTGATATCTGATACCCGTTGAGAGGCACAATAGCAGAACTCCGCAAACCTTGGAAAATGTTGATGTCCTTTTGTTTCGCTACCAGCAATGTATTCACATTTAATTGTTATCTCTGGGCTGCTATATCTCTACCACTCCATAAAGTCTGATGTATAATTGTCTACATGTTTGGTGCACTGAAAACGCATTAGCCCATTGAGGACGGGCTAATTTGGCTACAACATGCATTTCCCTTAGACACTTGCCCGAGTATACTCGGGACTCGTCTTCAACAGGTTAAGTAAATAATTAATAAAAACTAAAAGCTGTGTAAGACGAGGTTAGCTTTTCTTCGTTGCATATTCTATTGTCTCTTTCTGAGAAAAACATAATTGTCTGATTTGTTAATGGCTTGTAAAGTTGTATTGTGGCCAAATTCTTTACTCTCACGTCCATGCATAATGAATGAACTATACTTCATATAGTCTACTTAGTCACAACTTGGCTCTGGTTTCAAAGCACTTAACCTAGATACACCAGGCTCTCAATATTGAACTTTGCCTTTTTCATTCAACCTTGCACAACTATTTCCTCAAACTGTTGTTGAAATGGAATGTAAGTACAGTCAAACTCGGATACCTCGACGTCGGATAAGCCGAATATCACTTACCTCGGGGGCAAAATGAAAGTCCCGATTGTTCCTATGGAGTTTCCGTGTATTAAAATTCGCATAGCTCGAAAAAGATAACTCAAAGTTCGGTTACCTCGAAGGGAAATCTAATGTCCCGATCTTAATTAACTTATTGTTTTTCCCAGCATGTTGCTCGAATCGATATTGTAAACATCACTCAGCATCTCCGATTAAGCGCGCGTGGACAGCGAAGATATGTCACATGTTTTCACCTCGATTGTAAATATTCTGAGACCAGAACAATCGCGCGCCCAAGAAGAAATACCCGATACACAGCTGACAAGGAAAATCCCCAACACCTACCAACACACGTACATGGTATACACATAGCATCCGTGCCAATGGAGTGCTTTACGATATAGCACTACGCGCTGCCCCATCATTTGCTTTTCTTTAACCACTGTGTTTTGATTTTTGATCCGGACAGTCATACCGTGCGCGTAGATTTCTCAACCGTCGGGGCGCACCTGCTTACGTTGACAGTCCCACATCTTTGCCATTAATCACGCTCCACTGTCAAAACATCAATCTACCTCGTAGTGCCTTTTTTTAAACTATTTTTTTTTGCCTTTCACGAAGTTTACTTCCCCGAGAATGCAAGCACTGAAACTTTTTTTTTCCAGCAATGCGATTATGAAAATCTGGAAGTATAGGCCGATCACAATGAAGAATAGAATACACAGGGCTCCGCACTAAGTTTTATCGGGCCACCAATATCATTGATTTTTATTTTCTGGTGGTCGAAAGTAAAATCTGGTGACAAAAAAAAAATCAGGAAAAACATTAGAAAAACTAAATCGGTCCTACTAAACATAGATAAATTAATATTAAGCATTATTGAAGTGATACAGATGTCCATGTCTAAAACAAATGAATAGAAAATTCAATCATCTTACTCTGTGTTTAAAGATTTGACAAATAGGCGTAGATATTATTATAAAAGTTGATGCCCATATATTGAGGAGGTCAAAACTTACATTTGAAATGAGAAAATGGGAGCATTTGCTGACATTTGTTAGCATCCGACATTTTTGTTTTAGCATTGTAAAAAGCCGAAAGTTACCGTTATTCATTTTTAAATGCAAAAGCAAACAACCGACATTCATTTTAGAATCTTACGGAGCTGAATACTATCCTAATCCATTTCCAAACGTAAAAGCAAACATCCGCTATTTGTTTTAGCATCTAACTGAGCGGATTAATACCATTAATCTTTTCCAAAATTTAAAGCAACAATCTGTTATTTATTTTTGCATCGTACGGAGCAGAATATTACCGTTATTCATTTCAAACATCCGACATTTATTTCATTATCGAACGGAGCCGAATGTTACTGCTGTCCACTTCCGAAAGTGAAATGAATCATCTGACGATAATTTATCATCGCACGGAGCCGAATGTTACTGTTTTTCATATTTGAACGTCAAGGCAGACATCAGACATTTTGGACTATGAAACGTATAGCTGAATGTTACTGATATTTATTTTGAAATGTATACCGTAGCAAATATCCAATATTTTTTAATCATCGTATGGGGCAGAATGTTACTGCTGTTCACTTCCAAACATGCCAAACGTAAAAGCAATCATTCGACATGTATTTTAGCATCTTCCGGAGCTGAATGCTATTGACATTTACTTTCGAACGTAAAAGCACACATCCGGCATTTATTTTATCAGCGTACGGAGTTGAATATTATTGTTATTCACTTCAGAACATCAAAGCAAACATTCGACATTTATTTTAGCATCTTCCGGAGCTAAATGTTATTGCAATTTACTTTCGAACATAAAAGCAAACATCCAGCATTTATTTCATCATTGTCAGGAGTTGAATATTATTGTTACTCTTTTCCGAACGTCAAAGCAAACATCAAACATTGATTTTACCATTAAACGCAGCTGAACGTTACTGTTATTCATTTTGAAATTTAAAAGCAAACATCAGACAGTTATTTAAGCAGCATATGGACATGATGGAGCAGAATATTACTGCTATTTTCTTCTGAACGTAAAAACGATCATCTGACATCTATTTTAGCATCTTCCAGAGCCGAATGCTATTGCTATTTACTTTCAAAAGTATAAGGAAACATCCGACATTTATTTAACCATCGTACGGAGTTGAATGTTATTGTTTTTCATTTCCGAACGTCATAGCAAAAATTCGACATTTATTTCAGCGTCTTCCGGAGCTGAATGTTATCCTTATTCATTTCCGAACGCAAAATCAAATATGTAACATTAGTTTTAGCACCATACGTAGCTGAGTCTTATCGTTATTTATTTCCAAAAGTATGAGCAAACATCCGACATTTATTTTAGTATCATACCGAGTCGAATATTACCGTCATTCATTTCCACAATTAAACGCAAAACTCTAACATTTATTTTAGCATCTTACGTAGCCGATTGTTACCGCTGTTCATTTTGAAAAGTAAAGGCAAACATCCGACTTTTTTTTTTTTTTGGGTGGCGTGATCGGGCCATCAAAATCTTTATTTCTGAAATTTTGAATTCATTTCCGATTTTCACTCAATTCATTCATATAAAAGTTGATTCAATTCAAATTGACAAGCATGCAAACAATCAGTTTAGGCACTATAACAGACACCATGTTGAACATCGATAAACGTTGAACATCGATAAACATCGGATAAGTCGAAGAAAATTCGACGTACGCGTACCTCGAAATTCGCGTACGTCGAACCATTTTCTTCAGTCCCGACGAATTCGAGGTATCCGAGTTTGACTGTAGTTTTCTAAAAGGAAAAACAGTAACCAAACTCTCACTAGAAAGGAAAAGTGATGTTGAGAGCTTCTGCTATGCCTTGAAGTTATCGTTTATCATTCAGAGAAAGTTGTAGAGAATTCCTCGTGAAATATTCATATGCCATCAAAACTAACTTATAACTCTTAAAAGAATCAAGGATGAGATTTTCAGCAAGTAATGTCCCTGTCTCTTAACAAAGGGAAGCTTTATGGAGGTCCCAGCAAAATATCAGGAGAAATAATCTTCTTGACGTTAAAAAATTAAGTGATTGTTAAAGGTCCTGTTTACCTTTGGGGGCAGTGATTTAAAAAATGTTCGAGATATTACTTTTGATGCATATGTGTAGGTCAGTTGTATCACAAAACTTCCTACCATGTAAAATTTGTGCAATAAAGCCTAGAATATAAGGAGATATATTACTATTTTTCTCATTAAACCATAACTGTAGATGGTTGAGTCTGGAAACATTTTAATTATAACTATTGTTCACATTTTGTTTATTTAACAATACTTAACATTGATTTTACTGTTTCAAATCTTTGCATTGGTTGTTTCTATCCTTAACTCACATTTTAGAACTATTTTGAAGCAGTAATGCTGGGTTTTTGTTTCATCAAATGGTAAATTATGCCTTTAATATGTTCCAAACATTGGTAGGCCTACTCATGATGTGAAAATAAGCATTTTAAGCTTGACAAGCAGCTCAGTGACTGATAAATTCTGGAGAATTCCTCATTTACTTTGGAAATGGAGCAGAACAAGACATGCTTGAGGGTAAATGATAAGGAAAAGGCATCAGAGCATTGGCCTAGAACAATCCATCTTTCTTCTTACCCAGTGGACTTCAGACATGAAGCCACAAACATTAGTCACTCAGATTTCATGAATTAAATTCTTTGTTTCCCACTGTATTATTCTTAGTTTCCCACTGTATTATTCTAAAAGCTTGCCCTCCCACACTCCCTTCTGAAAGTATGTTGTCTCGGCATAACAAAACCTCATATCTCCATACTAATATGCATTCATTTAAACACCTCCTAACTCTATTTAGATATCTAAAAGACTGATAATAGTTTGAAAACTTAACAATTATTCATGTAATCCCCCAAATTATTCTGTATTATCTGATATCAACATTGTTTGTTTTTTTTTCTGGTGAAAATGTTGCAACGATATATTATATATATATTTTTTTTAGCTTTGCTGAAAAATTCCTGATTTTTTTGTTGTTGTAGATATGAGGTCTTGTCCCCCAAGGGATGATTTGGACAACCATAGATATAGTACCATTTCACTTGCCTGGTCCACTGTTGTATTTAGTTAGCTGATGCAAGTTCAGCTGAATCAGTTCTTCAATGGCTATCTACATGGATGGCCTTGAAAGTTCCTCCTGAATGTCTTTTTCACATGGTGTCAAATTTGTGGTTATTAGGAATGATTCATATTGCAATTTGGAGGTCTTATTTCAATGATGTCACTTTTTTCATTCAGCATTAACATCATCTTCAAACTTTTCAGCCTACTTTAGTCTATACTTACTTAGTAAACTATAAGGTAGGAATACCGTTCTACACAGAACTAACCACAGCACAAGATATGATTATAAAATCCCACCTTACAACTTACTACTGATAAGACAATTGACAAAATGTAAATTGATGTCCACACTTGCTGATGATTTGATGCTTTCAACAGTTTTGTTGGAAGCATTCTAAAAAACTGAGTCCATTAGCAGAATAAAAGGTTTGGTTAAAGTTAAAGATTAAAACCACGAGGGTACTCATATTTATAACAACGATTATAAATGTACCCTTTTTTAATCAAATAAACTTGGAAGTGTGCATTCAACTGAGCAAATAGAATTAAGTGTTTTTTTGTAGGCAAATTGGTATAATGGGGATTTGAGTCCTTAGTGCAGTCATCTACTCTTTTCCACGTATCAAGGTCAGAACTGATATTTACCTAGGGCTTGATGCGTGGAGGAAATATTGATAGCATGGCTGTGAGTCAAGCCTCTGCGTAGGCATCTTGTGAATAATTCATCAGATTCCTCGGCATAGTGACTAAAAAAAAAAGACCCGGCCATGAACTAGCTCTTCTTATTATTTGACGTCAAAGCAGAACACCATCAGTAGAATTCCATCTCTTCTTCTCGAATGTTGGCTGCACTCATACCCTAAAGAAAGGAGCACTGTGAAGAAGTGACTCTGATTAGATAAACCTGCGGAAAGATTGAAGCTATAAATTTAGATCAAACAGGTTGAAACATCCTAGAACATTTTGCCATTTTATTCCCTAAGCTTCAGTTTGCTTTGTAAAATAAATTTCCTTTAAGCTTTGCAGGCTGCCCATCTTGAAATGCTATTGGGGTTGGACATAAACAGGTAGCCAGTGGGACTTAAAGAGTTAGAAAAGTAGAACCCACTTGTTGTACTAGTACTTAAACTGTCTACAACCACAGGGGTGTCCCCACCCGCCAGTGTGGGGACAGTAGTGTGTTCTTAATACCCTATTTTTTTATTTTTTTTTATTTATTCTTTTTTTGGGGGGGGGGTGGGGGTGGGGGGTGTGAATACCAGTTTTTATCATAAAACGTCTACCAAGCTCTCCTTGTTTAGCTCATGCTTGTGATTGTAATTTTGTAGGTACAGGGTAAATTTTCCTGGTATTGATGGTCATAATTGATCACAGGTATGGAAAATGGGGCCCACAGGGTAAAATATCCAATGATCAATGCTATGGTCATACTCTGATATTGACAGAGCGTTAGATCAGATGTGCTGTTTTCCTAGGCAACCCAGTGAACAGTCAACTAGTGTTTTGGTGGTATGAAAGGTGGATCCCTCGTGGCAATGCCATCTGCTGTTGGAATAGAGTGTCATTAGAAAGGTTAAATTTTGATGATGCGGTAACTTGGAATGCAAGAGAAGACTTGACTTTAGGGAACTGTGAAAATGCTCCAGGCTGCCAGCACCATTAAAGGAAGAGAAGAGTGAGTGGAATATTGATGCGTTCAAGGAAATCAATTATGATGTAATCAGCGTGAGATTTATGCTACTCTTTGTCTCTTGCGCCTTCACATTGTTTTCCCAATTGCTCCATTTCACTTTCCAGGTAAAAGTGGGAAGTGCAGGTTATTGTCCTATCCCAAAGAAGAAACGGGCTGATTCCATCAGGTGGGACTAGATGCCTGGGAAATTGCCAAGAATTAATTTCATCATCGCATGGGTTATGAATGATAAAAGAGCATGAATGGAAGCAGGTGTTAAAGCTGTTTAGGTTGATATAACCTCTAAAGGGAAAATTAGTGACGATTTCTGATCTGATGCATCATTTAATGCCTTCTCCCAGAATGTGATTGTACTAATAATGTGTCTTTTAGTTTCCACAAGGGACTATAGTACACCAGCTGAGTTGATGCAGTCATTGACCAGGTAGACTTTTTTAACAGTCGCATGGCTAGAATTCACATGCATTTGATATGATCTGGTTGTTGGGGCGGGGGTAAAAAGAAATACAGCAGGAAGCTAGTAGTTACATTTGTGTGTTGTTAGTGAAATTTGTCATATATCTGACATTAGATTTCTCTAGCAATTGTTATGACTAACATTGCTCTGTTTTTGACAGTAACAGATGTTGCATACGTAAGTGTACAGAATAGATAACAACTGTCTGGAGGCATATATATTACCACAAAATAAAAAAGAGAAAGAAAGAAAGGTTTTGGTTTCTTTAATTTTTTACCCCATTCCATCTTCAGAGAAATTCTTGTGGATGTTTGATGACCTTTTCAAATAACCAGGGAGGTGAGACTCTCACCTCCCTGAAATAACTCTGTCTCTATTGAGTGAGAGAAGACTTGGAAAGGGATGATGCACCCCTCCCCTCTGCCTGAATGCTAGGCTATGTGGTCTCACCCTCCTTCCTCAGGGGAGAGAGTCTTCCTACACCTCTAATCTCACAGTATGGAGGAGTTTCCAAGAAAGCATTCCTGAATCATGCATGCCATTGGATGGATGGATGGATGGATGGATGGGGTGTAGGAGTAGACTTAAGGTGAAACACCTGATTCGCAAAGCGATGCCTTTTTGAGGAGAAGATTACGAATTAAACACATCGTCATGGAGATAAGCCAATGGGCAGACATTTGTTCTCTCATACAGAGCAGCGGCGGATTTAGAGGGGGTGCACTGGGCATGCCCCTTTTTTGTTTTTTGTGAAAACAAAAGATAAAAAGAACAAATGGGGGAGGGGCGCCTGCACCCCCTTTAATTCCATAAAGGCGCCTCCCCTTTACAGAATTCCTGGATCCGCCCCTGCAGAGTGTATCCTCTCAAACAGTCCAAGTCATCCACTGTCATTTAGGCGTGTTCATTTATGATTACAGAAAAATCATGTAAAAATAAGAATAATATCTTTATTTGATATCTCAGTGATATCTCAACATCTCATGATGAGAAGAAACAGACTTCATGTTTGAAGGATGAAGACAAGATTGCTGACATTAAAATCATATTTGCCTTGTTTTTATTTTTCTTTACTTGTTCTACATGATTTTTGCGATTCACTTTGAATCATTTATTTTGTTTTTAAGTAAAGCTGTTCACTGTGTAAGAGGCATTGTTTTGGCACTTCAATTTGGAGTATATATTTAAGGTATATACTTAACGTCATTGAACTTTTGATTATCATGAGTAAAAATAATGACTGTATTACACTAGTCTTGTCACAGGATTTCCAGAAGCTTTTTTTTATCCATTTCTGGTTTCCATCCAGCACAATGTGCTTTGGTGATATCACATTTTCAATGTAAACATTTTCATCCTTTGAGGGTTCTTGATGCACCTCCAGTCAACAGTCAGACTTTAAAAACCACCCAGTTTTAGTGAGCATTAAACTTTTTATTATTCCTGTCTACATCACCTCCTGACAATCTATCAGGGCAAACTCTCTGTGTGGTTTGATGTGAAACCACAGATTCCACTTCAGAGGGTACACTGACCCTGCCCTAAATATTGGGGATGAGATGAAAGGGGTTCATTGTGTGGATGTAGAAGGTTAATAGGGATTTACAACCTTTTTTATTCCACTTTTCATTTGAAGGGTTAGATGTGAATTGACATAGGATTCCCTTAAGACATTTCCTAAACCTGCCCCCTTCCTTCTCTTCCTCATGACAAGAGCTTCTTGTTGTCCTCTGTGACCTCAATGGCAAGGAGAGGTCTAATCCAAGGAATACAAATTTATGGGATATAAGTTTGATTCCAACTTTCATTATTGGCAGCAAAACTTATTTTGAAGAAGAACTGCTGTTTTGAAAGTAGTGTAAAGACATTAGTACAAAGAGACAATAGTGGTAATCAAGACAGTCATAAGAACTGTAAAACTTATCATCTGAACAGATGGTGAGAGTTTCAAACTCAGAAATTCATAGAATTTAAGTGACATGTAATTCATAAGAGAATTTGTCCAACCTCATGTTGTTATCACATCGCTGCACCAATTTTATATAAAAAACAGGGCCAAGTTCATAAAAAAAAGGAACTCAAGTGGCTACTGTTAATTCGTAGCCAAGGGTAGAACATGCAAGGCAGCATACTTTTTCCCACTTCAGGACTTCCCTTTCCATACGTAACATCCCTTTCCATACATAACATTTCCCATAATGCCATCTCACTTGGGATCACACTATGTTACTCATGTATTTATTAGAAACATGTTTGTGTCCTATGTCCTGTTTGGCAGAGACTTACAATGTAATTTGATGTCAGTGGTAGCTTGATTACTCCATCACAATGCTGAAAACTTTTTACTGTACACGTAGGCCCTTCATAATTTTTGCTCCTGATGAACAAAAATTCATGAGCACGGCAACATTTTATAAGTGCACCACACTCTTTTAAGAAAGGAAAGTTTGATTATTTGATGTTATATTTGCATCAATGAAATGGATGATTTTATGATGATATGAATGAAACAAAAATATGTTTTTATTCTGATGAATGTTACCAAGTACCCGGTATTGCATGACTGTCACAATATTTGATTGATTTATACTTTAGCCAAGCGATACATTAGGTAAGTTTTCACCCTAAAGATGTCAAAATTTGGGTTGTGATCAGTGTCACATCTTTTTGATTTATCATTCTCTATGTAAAATATTTTGAAACTTGGCTCATGATCATTTACGAAGAGCTGACCTGTGCTGTACACATCAATAATGGTGTGCTATTAAACTATGTCTTAGTATGGTATGGTGTACCACAGCTGGTAAAATAGCAAGTAGCCACATGGGCAGTGCATTGTGGAATATAAAACTTCAAATTTATTTTCAGTCACCATTCACATTGTACAACTTTGCATCTGTTTAAGAGAAAAAAATACAAATCAGTGCAATGTTGTGAAACTGCACATTATTTCTGTTCACACTGTAAAAATGTCAAAATTTGGGTCATGATCTTGATCGGGACCCAAAATAAAGCATTATTTGAATGGAATGAGAACGGTACTACTGAAATGGAGATATAGCGTGATATTGACCAGTGTGAAAGCTGAAATGAGAAAGTGATGGTATAGACATTTGATACTTTGTAAACAATTTTTATCAGGGTAGATCCTCATGGATGAATCTCTGTAGTCCAGTCCAGGAAAAATTACTTGATATTTCACTCCTTTGTTAAAAACAACAACACACAAATACATGTACAGCATGAATGACACAAAACAAACAATTACCCAAACAGGATGAGGAAGAGACATTGGTGATTGAACAAAAATATGGCGAATGATTATTATACCTTTATTTTGAATATCGATGTCAGTAACTTTAACTGACTAAGGTATTGAAAGAATCAAGATTTTCTAAAATCATGACAGGCTTTTTTAAAATTTTATTGAGACTTTATGTAACCCTTCTCATATCCTTTGTATTATTTGTATGTTTTGTATTCCCACTGTAATATATCTTGCCTGGGTTCCCTTTTTACAAATACAGTAATGATTTGTGTAGACTTTTCTTTTGAACATAATTGCAAGTGTAATACAAGATCAAGGCATGTGTGTACTGTTAGTAACAGTTCTAAGTAAAGATTCCACTTAGAAGTGACAAATTTTCCCCTGTTCTTATGTAGTTGAGATGAAGGAAGTCAGACACTTGTGATGGAAGTGGTGTGGTTACCACAGGATGTATGTAAACCTTTTTCACTTTAGGAGAGGAAAAAAAAAAAAATAAAAAAAAAAAAACCTCACATATTTTCACTAACAGTGTGTGTGTGTGTGTGTGTGTGTGTGTGTGTGTGTGTGTGTGTGTGTGTAGGTAGTGCTGTGCCATTTCAAGTTAAAGAGGAGGTCTTCAAGGTTTTCTGAGATACAGTTTCCAGGAAGCCTGTTTTTATAGAGTACAAAATTGTGAAATCAAATCCATTCATCTCCATGGAAACTAGTTCTTAAAAACCTCACGCAATCAGAACATCTTTGAACACAGTGGGTGCTAACCATGCTCATATCCCATTCCAACCTACTGCCTGAAGTCCTGCACAAGGGTCCCTCTGTTCAGACGCAAGCCAGTTTATACCAGAACTCGATAAAGAGCGTGTTTCTACTGAGCGACGAAAATTCGAGGTGATGCCAGCCGATGTGTGGTGATACCGGCCGATGCCGGCCGATACCGGCCGATGCATGGTGACACCTCGAATTTTTCCTCAGTAGAAACAGATCGGGTAGTGGCCGATGCCGGCTGATGCGAGGTGCTCCGTCGTCCATCTATTGAGGTGGTCGATGCGTGGTGACGTGAAGGACGATTCTCAATAGAAACACATTGGGTAGCGAAATTCATGGTGTATCGGACGTCTAGAATTTCTCCCCGCGCTTTTCAATCGGTTCATCGCACACACTCCTTCAACACATGTGTACAAAATACGTGTGTACACACAGCGACCGTGTTCGCATCATGCTTTGTTTGTACCAACTCGCTTGTGTATGTGTTATAGGCCCTATACGTTACGTTACATGTGAATTGTGGCATTCATCGTCTATTGTTCGCGTGATTAACAGCCTAACTTATTGCATTACTAAGCCCTCATCACTTACTTGATTTTACACCGCGTTATTTCATTTTATATTGTCTCGAATCGCGAGAGTACCACATTAGTATGTCGCAGCCTTGAGAAAATCTCAACTGGACCCTCGATCTCCAAAGATTTCTCATCAGTCAGTGGCAGGATACCAGTATGTTAGTTCGGGGTATATTGGATGGGAAGACGAAGAGAAATGGCTTATCAAAAAATAGCCGATGCAGTTGTAGCAAAGCAGACAGGGTTCGGATCGTATTAACAGGCAGTGCGCGCGTGACCCAAATCTGTGACTTAAAAATACCTGACTTCCGGAATCGCCGCATTTGCACGTCACCTTTGCATCACCTCGTATTTTATCGCTCAGTAGAAACAGCTCGAGTGGTCATAAAATACGAGGTGCTGCGTTGGACAAAATTTGTGGCGATGCCAGGGATGTGAGGTGCTCTCAGTAGAAACACGCTCAAAGAAACGACGTATAAAGAATCATCATATGGGCCACAGACCTTTCAGACGCTAATTTTGACCGTTCTGAAAAACGTCGCAGAGATGTGCAGTTTGACACTGCGCATGCTGTTATGGTCATGAGTGACAGTTGTGGGGTTACCTTTCGTGCGCGCTCCCATTAAGCCCCGCCCAGTTATAACGTTCTATGGTCGCCATACGTTCAGATGCACAATTGACACGATGGAATGCTGATTCGTTATCGAGTTCTAATTCGAAACGATGCTCTGACCATTGTTTCGTTATATGTTGTTTCATTAGTCCGTGTTCAGACATATGAATTCATCGTATAGCTATACCGTTCTAGTATGAATTCTTTTTTTGCATCTGAACACCCTGGGTGTTTTGTATGGAACCAGCACTAAGCTGTAACAACAGACTGCAACTTCATCACTTCGGTACTCTGGGTAGTTGTAGCTAGAGATTTTAACACTCACGTGTAAAGTGGTAATACCAGGTAGGGATATGGTACAACAGTGATGATTCACGAAAGATTTGTGGCTAAATTTTGTTCCTGTATGACTGCATGTTTAATTCACAGTGACTGATACAATGTAAGTGCTATTTTATATACAGATTTTGACATAGTATATGGGTTGTGGGTAGAGGACCTGCGGGTCATAGTAATAAAGTTTACCTTTTCTTGTCCCTGGCAGCTCTGTTTTCTATGTCACAATCTAGGTTTTTTGTTTGTTTTTTCTTATTTGTGCGTTGTCTCTGTGTTACGATTTATCTTATCTTTGTTATGCTGAATCAAATGTGTTTTGTGTTTATTCATATGCACATGTCTGAAATGCCAAATAAATAAATAGATAAATAAATAAATAAGTAAATAAATAAATAAACAAATAAATAAATAAATAAGTAAATAAATAAATATACAAATAAATAAATAAATTGATTAATTAATAATGATAATGATGATTATGATAATAATAATAATAAAAATAATAATAATGATAGTATAATTAATAATAATTTTTATCTTGTCATTTGAATGCATGTATATTACATAATCAAAGATACCTCTGTACCTTTTTACCTAACCCCAGCAGCAGTTATAACAAAAGACTGAAGTGTAATACAAAGACTGGCTTCATAGCTCATTGCCAGGAAGGAAGTGTAATGTGATACAACTGATGCCAGTAACTGTCATGTTAGTGACGCCTGTCCAAACTGACCCTGTGGGACCATGGGTCTTTTTCTGTGTTAGATAACATCCTGATCAACCAGATCACATTTCTTCCCTGACTGAAATTCTGTGGCATTTATTGCTCTGGTCATGTAGTTATGTGGTTTGATACTCTACTGTAAAACATTATATATTTGTGGCATGAAATTTTCATGAATTGGAATCGGATGGATGGCCTTTTTTTGCGGCATGAAATTTTCGCGACTTGCTACTGGCATTCAATGCATAGAGTGTAGACAAGAACTTTCATGTGCATTTTAATCTTGCGAATCTGGGCTCTTGCAAAATTCGCGAAATTAAAATGCACGCGAACATTCCTCGTTTTACAATGATTCTGACTCATACGTGTTCAGGTAGTGTGGACTTTAATCCACTGCATGTGGGGAAAAGAAGGGCCAGTTCAAAGTCTGTGAGAATTTCATTTTTTTTTTTGGGGGGGGGGGGTTGGGTGGGTCATATTTCACAGTCCTTTGTTGGTGCCCTACAGTAGCTTGTCACACAGGCTTGTATATTACTTTTGTGATACATTCTGGTGGGATCACACTGTTTCAGGTTAGGGGTCAGTGTAAGCCCCATAAAAATTATTCCAATTAATGTTCTATTGAAAGAAAAGTCTATTTTTATATTCAGTTAGATGACATGTTTTGATCTGAAAGTGAAAAGCTCTTTGGTCTCAAACAACATTATAAGTTTTAATGATTTGAATCAAAAACATTTCTATCACAGACAAGTGTTTTTGTGTTTTATTCAATTTTCTTATGTTTTGTGGTGATAGCATTCTGCCATTCATCCACATTTTTTCACATATATTTTTATGTCTGTTATATGTGTCAAAATTTTGTAGATTTAAAAATCAAATAGACATTGAAACTGAGGGTACAAACAACCAACCATAAGGCCTTTTTTTGATGCTGAAATGTGAAACTTTAATTCTTTAAAATCCACCTAATTGTGAAAGGGGCTGCTACTCTATAGAAGACAATGGTAATCTGAACAGTGTGCATTATAGGATGGAAGACTGCTGAATTTTTATGGTCAGAATATGGCTGTCCTTGTGTTGGATCGTCTGAGACAGGCTTTGATATGATTTTGTAACTGATCACCTTGCAACTCGGAATCCTTGCCCACTACAGTTGAACCTCTCGTATCCGGACAAGTCGGGACCGGGGCTCATCCGGATAAGGGATTTGGCCGGATACGGGAGACTCAATGCTTTATACATGTACATATACATACACATGTACAGTAGCCCATTGTAGTACCACATGTAGTAATGTGTATACTGCAACCTTTTCATTGTTACACTCAGTAACAGACCCCAAAATAGAGGTTCGTATTTGCAAGAATGAAATCATTTTCCTTTATAAATTCTTGGGATGATTTACCTAAATAATTATTAAGAAATGTATCAAGTATATATGTAATTCATGTGTGTTTGTATAGGAGTTCTCAAGGAGTTGGGAATCCCCCTTTCCTCCTGTAATTATTCAAAAAAAAAATCACCGCGAGATTGCGTCCGTTTAATAGAGAGATCCGGATAAAGGGAGGCCGGATAAGAGAGGTTCAACTGTATGTTGCAGCAAGGAGCTTATCCATGGCTGCAGGTAGATGAACAGGCAGCCTTTGTGACAAGCGCCGTGCGCACATGATTCTATTTGCTCCTCCACATTTCTCCACATGATTGCCTGATATGATTCATGGCGGTGAGTGATGTAAGAGGAAGACTTGCAGATGATTATTGGGTCAGAGGGAGATGTATACACTTGACTCATTGTCATGAGATACCCCTCCGTCTAACATCATCCATCAACCCACTTATCCTCCGTCTGATTGGTCATACTGATCTGGTCACATGATATAGGAAGAATTAATGACATTTAGGTTATGAACTGATACTGATTCTATGTCTCACCAAGCAGCTCTTGCAACTGAAATGTAACTCAATAATTGCATCTTTGTCTTTTTGTTCATTTCTCTATGCTCATATTCTTCACACTTTGTGTTTCATTACTTTAGAGCAAAGTATGTTGTGTTTTTCTCATTGGTTCTAGTTGTATGACGTGTTCTTGGCACATCTTTTGTTTAGGCAAAGAGGGTGCTCATGGAAATATTGAAAAGGCTTCATGTACCATAGGCTTGAATCCAGTTCCAATGAAAGATAGTTGTGTTTCTTGGCAGTGATTGCACTAGATTCAAGGTATATGCACTCAAATTCAAATATGAATCTGAAATAAAGCAAAGCTGTGTTTCATAACAGTTAAAGCAGTGGACTCAAAGTAACATGCTCTCTTATGTCTGTATAATCCACTCTGTAACCAAGCATAGTATTTCTTCACTTTTGGGTGTCACTACATGGTTCTGTGATTATTAAAGGGTGAAGGAACCAAGGGGGAGTGCACATCCAATATGATGGCAGTTTGGAAGAGAAATCTATAATGAGTTACTGTAGGGCTGTTGCTGTAGTATGAATCTTTCAGCGATGATATTACTGGTTGCTAAGCATTACCTCCGGCTAGTAACCAGAGCGCATCTCAAAAGATGCAGGCGCATACAGTGTCTGCATTGATGCGTGGTGATGACACGTGGATGTCATCGCAACATTTTGTCCTGTGTGCGGCCACAGGGAATGATGGGATAAAACAGCCTCCCATTGGCCACAATTTGGCAATTTGGAAGTAATTAGTGGAGGGGGGGGGGGGACTAAGAGATTAGGGGGTTGAATGTCATGTGGAGGGACTGGAGGGATTGTTAGTCCAGAAGGAGCTGGCCAGAAATTAGCTATATCTCATGATCTGAGTCCCAAATAAAATATCTCATATAGACTGCAGTAAGAGAATACTTAATGGTGGTTCCAGTGCTCTTTTGACTTGGCTTCTGACTGGACTTATTGTGGAAAATAGGCAGGACTTGAAATGATGTACTCAGGACCAGAGATAAATATGCTCCTGTAACCATGTAGAGTCTGTGGACTGGAATCTTGGTGGTTTACTGTCAGAATGAGATTATGTGTAAATGCACAGGGCTAAAATAATCAACCATTGAATGCTATATGCTGTGCAATGTAATGTCAACAGAAAAAGAACACTTGTACAAATGACTTGTAACTATGACCTCTGGTCTTAATTCATTTCTGCAGGCACAAATATCATTATACTGGATTGGTGTGTATGTCCCTCGTGATCATGTCTAGGTTATAAACACTACATGCCCCATGTGATTTAGATATTACTAGCAGAGCCTATGGAAAGACATACATTATGAGCTACTGTTTATGGCTGTGCATTACGTGGCTATGGATACCAGGCAATAACAGCCTACCATATTGGACAGGCAAAGTACGTATTCACCAAGCTGTATGAAACTATTTGTTCAAATACTGCACATGTGCTGGAACACTCTTTGAAAGGGTAACTTTGTATTTTACGGCAATGCAGTTATCAAATGTGTTTTCAAGTCATAAGTAGTAAAAGATGTGTATTCTTTGAAGGTTTCCATTGTGGTAGAATATTTTGCTAGTGAATGGTTTATGAAAAAGGCAATTTACCTGACGGACTCAATATCTCACTAAAACAGTACTGTTACTGACAATGAAATGTTAGAATGATATAAAATATTGTCATGAATTTGAAAAAAAAAAATCAAATAAACTTAATATCTTAATACACAAGTTGGTTGGTTTTAGCAGTAAATTGATACATGTAATGGTTTGACTTGCATCAATTTCATGTTTTTGTATGCTAGGGCTGTGGTGTACACTTTCTTCAGATTGAATGAAGTAGGAATTGATGAAGACCATGAATTTTACCTTAGTCATTATTCAGTAGGCCTAATTTTCATTATGAAATGTGATGTAGATATGATTTGATATGATATGATATCTCTTAAAGTCAGGTAATCTAAACTGAAATTGTTACCCAAAAGATTGAATGTTGAGGACATTTGTTTGTTTTATTCTTTTTATAACCATACACAAGCATGTTTATTTACTTTCACTTTCCATTGCATCCATCGAACTGAAGACTAAAAGTCTGTGCTCACAAATCAGGGGTGGGATTTCCTGGAATGTGGAGATTTAGCCCCAAGCTCTGCTAATCAGCGATGGAAGTCTTGTCTGAGCCAGATGCCACCGTGTTGATTGACTGAATTCACAGACAAACAAACAGACAGATCCACATGACACACAAACACAAGCATACCACACACACCGACATACACACATACACATACTTAAATTCAGACACATGTAACACACACTACGTGATCACCACATGTACATGTTTCATCTATATAAGATATGAACTTTGTCTACTGTTTCCTCTTCCTTATGATGGGTGACTTTAAACCCAACCTATCTATATAATGGATATCTCTTGCAGATTTTACTCAACTCTCTTGGATCCTGCTGACGTATAATCAGTTTTGCCTTGAGGTTTGAAAGAGAAAGCAAAATTGTTAACTCATCAATAGTTGACTGAGCATAATATCTATCTGCTTTTATATGTCTGCATTTTGAATTTGAATGTTGTCCCACCAGTGAAAAATTAGATTTGGTAAATTAAATAATTCAGCGGTCATGGGTAGCACCTTAAACCCACATAAGGCTTAGACATTATTGCTTGATAATTAGATACTGTCCTTTGATTTTTGTTAATTTGACAATTTCTTTTGACGTATTAAATTTTTTGCAATTCCAATTCAATAGAATGAAATGTTTTTTATAGAATTGTTTTGTTTACATATATTAAAACCAATCTCTTGTTTAAGTTAAAAGCTTTTTAGAGATTATACAAGATTTGCGAGACAGCTCTCTCCGTCCAGTTGGGAGAGATATTTCGAGCAGCTGTTATTGTAATCATGATCAATTGTAGGCAGACTCTTCTTCTTCCTCATCAATACATTCATCATTGAGGCACACTGTAAGGAAACATGCCATATCATGGAGCTTGTTTGGTCAGACCAATTAGAAAAAGTCCTCAAGGGGAGGATGCATGGGAGCATACCAGAATAGATGCATAGTGTAAGAGAGGATATGAAATATAAATATGTATAGAGAGAGAAAGATTCAGGGATAAGGGAGATAGCAAAAAGTATATATAAAGGGAGATAGCAAAAAGTATATATAAAGAGAGAGAGATACTAAAAAAAGAGAGATACAACTAAGATTACATAGTGAGGTAGCGAGGGGGGCGGGGGGAGGGGAGAGAAGGGGAGAGAGATCATAAGATAATACCAGACAAAGAGAGATTCAAATAGGTAGTTACCTAGGTAGAGGGGGGGGGGGGGGGGGAGTGTTCATGGGTGAAATGAGTAGAGGGGATTGTAATACATTAGCCATGAATTGGAAGCTGAAATAAACAGTGTAGTAGTCTGGTCTCCAGGCTGTCATTTTGTATCTTTGTAACATATATATATATATGCTCCATAGTATTTTAACCAACTGAATAGAATGTGTCATAAACACAAACTACATCATGGTGTCATGCTTACACTGAAATGAGACTGGCTGAGTTCCTGTATTAAATTTCATCTCATGTGTGGCATCTTTCTGCTGTGTAGTGGTACTAAAAAGGATGCACAACATTGCATAATCTGTAACCTCATTGCTATGGAATCAGAAGTCCCCATAGGCTCTCTACAGGAGCCATCAGCTTCATGTTGTCAGTGGGTTAATGGAAGAAATTTGTTCAATTTCAGTCTTTTCTTTTTCACTTCAAAGCAGAAAGTCTATCAGATTTGTGTGTTGAAAGTAAGAGAAAATACCGAATAGCTGAATTTGCAGTGACTGCTTGCATAAGACTTGATCAATTACCTTATCAAATCGATTCAAGAGAAATAATGTGATAGATAAGAGTGAAAAGGTGTGGTGTCTGTTAAAGGGATGTCAGTATCCGTACAGCTAATTTTCAAGCAGTTTTCATGGTGCTGTGGGCTGACAGTGTGGAACATGTTTTCAACACCTGTGTTTATCACTCTGAAGTCCTCTGTGGTATATGAAATGAGCGAGCAGCTTTCATTATTCATATGCCATAAGTTATGGTCCAACAGGTACGAACACACACATACTTACACCTAATGCCACAAAGGCATAAATCTCACTCAAACACACACACTCATGCAAATGTTATACATGAGCACAATTGTGTCTAGGTCCTCATTCTGAAATGTTTTTGGCCGTTTACCATTGAGAGACAAAAATATCTGTTTTTTTTTTTAAAGTAAGAACATCCCCCCCCCCCTGCCCCGTCTCCCAAAGTGGCTATGTCTGATTGTATTCCTCAAGAGATGATGTTAAGACAAACTGGGCAGTAATGAAGACAAATCCAAGAATATATTGTGATCAAGAGATATCGCCAGTGCTGCAGCCTCCCTCCCCCCCCCCCCACACACATGACTCGCATTTTTGCCGCATGTTTCATCTCTTTGTATACAATCTAAACACATAGAGTCAGTGTGTATATCTTCAGAGTCTCTATTTCCTGTGGTGTGTTTATGTCTTCAGTGTCTCTGTATCCTGTGGTGTGTTTACATCGGAGTGACACTCAAATCAATAATAATCAGGATAGTGTACTCTCCTTTCTAGATAGATCAGCTTTCTGGACCAGAATGAGATGTTTGTTTCCAGGAATATCTGATGACAGAAAAGAAATCCTACTAGATTTACTTAGTCACATGATTACTGTCCTACCTTTAACCTGTTGATGACTAATCCTGAGAAGAAACCGGCAGGTGTCTATGAGAAATGTGTGTTACATCAAAATTGGTTGGTCCTCAGTGGGTTAATTAACAGAGCTTAGCAGAGCTGTTTCTTAACCAATCCATGGATCCGAATTAATTTGTTAATTCAGTGACTTTTTTCCCCCGAGGGAATTAGTGGATTAATGTTTCTTCTGGCTTCAAGTCGCTTTGTATATCATTTGTTTTTGCTCTGCTATCTGGAATGGAATTGGCATGATTAAATTCTGTTTCAGAACAAGCACATGTTTTAGCATAAATTGTTAAACTTATGCATTTTTTTTTCATGTTATGTAAAAATTGAAATTATGAAGTGACACTGAATTCTAATCATCTGGGTGTAACAATTTGTAGGTAAGGACAATTTAGGTCAGTATACTCTTTTGCCATTCATGAATCTAAATTAGAGAGATTAATTGGTTGTGGCCCAGTTCTATAAGGATAGACTCAAACAGATTAGCTTTGTTGGGGAAATAAGTCACTCAGTTAATAAAAGCTGACATACTCTACTTCACATCCGTAGTCAGAGTAAAATGGAGTTATTAGTTACCTGTGAGGCCACGCCTTCATCGGCATGTAGAGAGCTGCCGAGACCGGAATATGTAATATTCTGAAAAAGGATGGAATCCCTCATCCTTGTTTAATTAATTAACCCTTCAAAAACCACTATCTGAGAAAACCTGTGATTAGGTACAAACAGGTTGTCAGTGGTGAAGATATAGTTAACTATGAATGGAGTGATGATAACAAATTGTGGCACATTTATCATCATTCAAATATATGTACATCTACAACTGTATTATGATGTTTAAAATGACTTTTCTGTCTGTCTGTCTGTCTGTCTGTCTGTCTATCTGTCTCTTCTCTCTCTCTCTCTTTTCTATCTTTTTTCACCCCATATTTTTTTTTCTCTCACAATCTATTTTTTTTTTGCTTTTCTTTTTGTTATTTATCTCAGGATGGTCACCTGGTAGAAGCCAGCTTCCTACTACCAGCCTTTGGGAAGGAATACGTATTGGATGTCAGGTTGAATGAGTGAGTTTGAATTAATTTCAACATTACATGTTCCCAATGTAATTTCTTCTGTTGTTTTTAATGGAGCAATATAATGCTACCGCTACTGTTTTAAAGTGTATTGAGTAGATGTACCAACTCTAATTTTGCTGATAATGTTTGTACAGAATGGAAACTGTGGAATGAGCAATAACAACAATGTAGATCAAGTAACTGCAGGTTATTTTCAAAATATGATAAAGTTACTGGATGATGGATCGTGTTGAAACATGAAGTATATCCGAGGATAAGTTAAGTCTTCAGTTACAACAATTGATAATGAGCTATCTTTCGTAAAGGGCATATGCTGTTAGAATTACTGATCAATGCACTCTACATAGTAAAGTAGTCACAACAATATTATTTGATAATTTCTCAAGAAATCAGACTTTGGTGTCTCTTAAAAACAGTAAAACAAATACCAGTCTGATATTTCTAATACAGTCCTATGATTTTCACTCATATACCAATACTGACATCTATTGGATCACATGTCGGTGAATACTTATTTCATTAGTGTGTTCCATTAATTAGAGGAATTATTCTAGGACTGTCAATACCTATAGGCATGACTGTTACACCCATCCCATTATTACCATCATGGTTCTGATATGTGATAGCTGACCAGAGAGTTATTCTTTAAATTGCAATTAAAATGCTGGCACTTTCAACCGGTACTTCCTGGTGGTGGATATAGGTCAAGATGCATTACTTGATGTGCAAGTTATAATTTCTCAAGTATTTCTGGCTTGGGCCATCGCACATAATGATTGGGTATAATCCCTGGGGACTGTGGCACCTTATTTCACCGCTCACCTCCAGTCAACCAAACTTTTGACCGCTCATCATTATGCTCTCCAGCGAACCATCATGTGACCATCACGGATCCTTGCCAAATAAGTTCCAGTGGTCAGGAATCTTGATTACCATCCCATTTGACAATCTGATATGCTAAACATTTGAAGAGGGTATAGTTAGAAAGGGGTGATGGATTACAAGGGGTTGAAATACATTTGGGAGCAACATTTCTTGACCAGAACATGCTAACACATTACAAATGCTTTCTCTCTCTTTCCAATTAGCAATGATTAAAAATGTATGTATGTTTGTTTTTTTAAGGAACATACATGATAGGTACATGTTTAAAAAGATACAGAAAACAAAATACTGCACAATTCAAAATTTGGCAGGTATAGAATGCACAGCCTTTTATGTTGATAGATTGACAGGACAAAATTATATGTATATGTATATATATATATATATATATATATATATATATATATATATATATATATATATGTTGATAAGGTAGTCCACGTGTTGGCAAGATAAAAAGATAAGTAACAAAGCTGCAACAAAGTTCATGCTGTATTCACCAACGGTTTATTTCTTCACACAAATTCAAATGCAACAGCAAGAATGTAGTATACAGCCTTACATGCAAGCAATGTCCCCTGGCTGTCTACATCGGAGAGACAACAAATTTTAGACAACGTTTCAACAATCACAAAAGCACAATCATTAGAAGTCAAACACAACATCCAGTCGCACAACACTTCAACAAAACAAATCACACACTAACAGATCTGCAATGTTGCATTTTATACAAGAACATGGAAGCATTTGAAGAAAGACACGTGAAAGAACTAAAAACAATCATCCGCACACGAAGCTTCCAGGGACAGGGCATGAACATAGATCTATCATGGCTCACGAACTACACTTTTTACAAGTAGGTGCGCCGCTTATTGTTGTATGTTCTCCCGTTTACCCCGCTGCAATAGATCTTATCATTATATTGCTTGAGTGATATAATGCTGACGCTCCTTTTAACCATTTCTTGGAACCAGTCTTTTTTCCACTCCGAGACGTATTGTGACGTATCTATTTAATCAAAAGAAGAAAAATATGATTTTTCACGTATTTCAGATTCATGCTATAGTCTCAGATTATTTAAAGACTATCTACTCACCAGAATTTGGAAGTTAATGTATGTGTATGCTGAAGTTTGAAAGGAATGGTAAACTGCTTGCACATATTTTGCATAACCATCAGTGTGACGATTCAGTTTGATTTTAAAAAATCGAATGTTTATATTGATCATGATAATTTCAGATTATGTAAAGATTATCTATACACTAGAATTAAAGTTAATTTATGTGTATGTTGAATTTTGAAAGAAATAATGCACTGCTTTTACATTACCACCGCAGCTGCGTATTCAGAGGAATTACTTCTGTATCAGTCGTGCCAAGTTTTTTCATGTATGCTTTATACTCATTGTAATTTCATTATGACGTAACATTGTACTGTTGCCAGGATGCGCGCTGGGTGTTAGGATGCCTAGCATGGATGCGTTAAAGCGCGCATCCTTGGTAACACGGTTGCAATATATTGTTATGGCTTAATTTTGTTATTGTTCTCTCAGTATCAACACTTGAGAAAGGGCGGCGAGACGCCCGAAAATTTGTGTGAAGAAATAAACCGTTGGTGAATACAGCATGAACTTTGTTGCAGCTTTGTTACTTATATATATATATATTTTTTTTTTTATATATATATTTATAAATTCTGCATAAAATACAGTAATTATATTTGAGTATTCTGAATTTTAGAATGTGTGTCACTTATTTCTAGTTCTAGAAAGTTGATTTCACTTCAGAATAGCAGATTCAAAAAGCCATCTTCAAGTAGAAAGGCAAATAATTTCTGGAATTACCTATATAAAAAGAGATTTCTTTATCATGACACTATCAAAATCATGTGTAAAGATTTAACTGTGCTGATATCACTTTGACTCATTATCAGATCAATATAAATCAAATGCAGCTTTAACATTTGCTGGTGACTCCAAGTAAATTGTGAGTGGAAATATTGAAACAATGATGAAAAATTCACACCTATAATATGCTTGATTCCACACTTCTAAGCTAGGGGGCTGTTTTCTCCTCTGTATACATTTTGATCAGGGCCTTTCATTGCCATTTGGATAAATTGTCAAGTTCTCATAATAGACACAAACTGCTACCATTTTTTTTTTTTTTTTTTTAATGAAATGAGAAAGTATAAAGCCATTATTGTATCATCTTTGTAATATGACACTTGGATACGTAGCACTGATCAAACTGACCCCTTGTTCAGACACAGGCCAGTTTATATCAAAACTCAATAGAAAAACAACGTATAAAGAATCATCGTATAGCCGACAGACCGTTCAGATGCTAATTTCGACCATCCCCGAAAATGTTGTATAGATGTGCAGTTTCTCACTGCGCATGTTGTTATGGTCATGAGTGACAAGTATAAGGTTACCTTTCGTGCACGCTCCCATCAAGCCCCGCCCAGTTATACTGTTCTATGGTTGCCATACATTCAGACGCACAATGGACACGATTGAATGCTGATTCGTTATCGAGTTCTAGTTCGAAACGATGCTCTGACCGTCATTTCGCTATACGTCGTTTCGTTATACATTTTTTCGTTAGTCCGCGATCAGACGTATAAATTCATCCTATAGCTATACCGTTTTAGTATAGATTTTTTGCGTCTGAATACTGTAAAACGAGAAATTTTCGCGTGCATTTTAATTTCGCAAATTTCGCGAGTGCCAAAATTCGCGAAATTAAAATGCATGCGAAAGTTTTTGTCTACACTACATGCATTGAACACCAGTGGCAATTCGCGAAAATTTCATGCCACGAAAAGGGCTGTCAGCTCCAATTCGCGAAAATTTCATGCCGCGAAAAGAAAACCCAGAAATGTATATAGTCCATATAAGATTTAATTTAATGTCAAGGAACAATTGCAGTTTCCATTGTCTTGGCTATGATTAAATTTATCGGAATAAAACAATCTCTTACTATTTACCAGGGTAGAGACAATAATTCAAATGATTTTTTAATATAATCCTGATTAGGGGGGGATGTTAGTAGGGACAGGAAGACCAAAGATGGAGTATTCAACTTCCTCTAAATGTTGTGACAATCGCACAGAATTTATCAAATCATTTCCTGTGAATATTATCTTGGCTAAATTGACTGCATCATGACGCTGGTTTGCAAACGGTCTGTGGCACCACTGATAAGAGTTGTCTGCTCCACAAGTCCAGGCCACTTCAGAATCCACCTGCAGTCTGTGAGGCAGACCAGACAAGCTCACGATCATGTTTGGTTTGTCTGTCTTTCTGAGTTTATGATCTGGTCTCTAGCCTTGATATGAACCAAGGGGAAATCTTCCATATCCTGGCGGTTTCCTGCACTCCCCTTCGATACGCCAAGTTGTCTTCTACCACGCCACTTGAGGGAGACACTTTTCGAGCGAGGGCAAACGGAGGACATTGTACTGTTTTGGTTTTTTTACAGCCACATTTTCAACCATCGCACTTCCGGCTAGACATGAAAGTGTCTGGGTTGTGTATCATTCAATATTTTATTACTGAAATGAATTGAAACAAACCAAATGAAGCAGAATTCATGTTACCCCGATGAGTCATCATTCTTTCTACAGTAGGCAATGATGATATCTATATCTATCTATCTATCCATCTATATATATACATATAGGATACATGTAGATTGATAGATAGATAGAGGGAGAGAGATATACATATATACATATATATGTATATTTATGTATGTCTATCTCCATATATAAACACACATATACCTTTCCGTATAAGAAAAAGATAAACCACGAGACAATCAGATTGACAATGGAGGGGAAATGAGATGGAAACTTTTTGGATGAGACTGGAATATTTTGAATTCTATTGCCCTGGTCTGGCAGACAGTTTAGTGCTTCTGGTTGGTCAAAACGTCGCTGATCAGACGAAAGAGGAAGCTAGTGGTAGCCGGTAGGTCTAGGAGACAAGAATGGTAGAAAGAGAAACAATGGGAAACCCATTTTGCGTCAAATATAGGTTGAATCATTGAATGTCAATCCCATCTACACATGACAATATGGGCTATATTTAGAAGTGAGCATTCCCCTATGCATGCATTTCAAATGCCTGCAGTGTGGCTGATAGTAACACTGGTTCTCAAAAATAGAACTTCATATGAGCTTGTCATGGGGTACAGAAGTGTTGCTAGGCACATGGATCAGTAAACACTTTGGAAATTAGTGAAAATACAGGAAATTTCTGCGAGAAAAAGCTTTGACTTCTTGTTGAAGAATTATGTTCACCATTTACTTCTATCCTTTGTTGATTCATCAAATGCATAGTAATTACTGTGTTAAACATTCAAAGTCTTATTCATGCAATGGAAAAATTCATGGAGAAAATATACTGTTGGAAAACTTCACACAAATGATATTTATATGAAGGAACAAAGTTTGTATTTGGACCAATTTTGTAAAGTTAAATGACCATAGTTTCCAGTGGCTTTGATGATACCAAATCTGATAGTGAAGATGAGCTAGAATGAGGGCTTTGCAGTCTTGACCTTTGACCTTCGCTCTCCTGATCACATGAGTATGCAGACCCTGGGGATTATTACCACTAAGACATCACACCGCCCACTTCCAGATTTCACTCCATTCCCCCCCCCCCCCCATGATATACTTTTTAAAGACAGAAGTCAGGAACATCCATCTTATCTCTTGAGATAAGACCAATGAGTCAACTTCCTCTTGTTCGAATGGTGATAAAGGCAATGATGAATGTGTCTATTTAGAGGAGGAATGGTTCTTGGCCAGAAGACAGACTCCCTGTTCAGACGCAGGCCAGTTTATACCAAAACTTGAGAAAGAAACGACGTATAAAGAATCATTGTATAGCCGACAGACCGTTCAGATGCTAATCTTGACCGTTCTGGAAAACGTATAGATGGGCAGTTTTCCACTGCGCAGGCTGTTACGGTCATGAGTGACAGCTATGGGGTCACCTTTCATGCGCCCCCCCCCCCCCCCCCCATTAAACCCTGTCCAGTTATACTAATCTATGATCGCCATACGTTGAGATGCCAATAGACATGATGGAATGCTGATTCATTATCGAGTTCTAGTTCCGAAACCATGCTCTGATCGTCATTTCGCTGTACAATGTACATCGTTTCATTATACATTGTTTCGTTAGTCAGTGTTCAGACGTATATAAATTTGTCATATAGCTATACCATTTTGATATAGCTATACCGTTCTAGTATAAATTTATTGCTTCTGAACACCCTATATCTCTCCACCAGTAACAGTTTTTTTTTCCCCACTCTTGAGATGACTTCCAGTAGGTCAGGTTGTGGTTTGTGTTTGGTTCCATGCCAAGGAAGTTTGTGTTGTATTGGCTTCATGACAAGATTTATCAAACTATTTTTTGTTTCTTTTGATCACCTTACATGTTTGAATATTGTAGCCAGAAATTTCATTCAGTCAAAGAATTTTTGTTTTGAGTAGATGTTTGTATCAGACATTATGTAAAATGTGTTTGTGTGGCTTGAACTGCAAAAATTGTCATGATATAAATTCTGCTTGATGAGTTGAAAAAAAAGAAGATCCTGATGATGATATAAAATGTAATTTGAAAAGCCTTGAATGAAGGTCAGTAGTTGCCAGTTATACAAATGGGTCGAGTGACTGTATAAGGCAATTTCCTTTGCCACTTCACTAGGAAAAATGGGGGGGGGGGGGGGGGGGAGGAGGCTGCAGAACAATATTTCATGTGATGGGGGTCCTTCATACTTCTCTTGGGGTTCAAGGGACAGAAAGACCCCACTTTTTTGAAGTATTTTTCTTTAGTGAGGGCTTTTTCAAGAAACTGATGAATCAGTACAAACAGTAATAGAAGTATTGCCCCACACCGTTAAATCAAGTTTGTGAAATAAAGTGTAACTTTAGTTTGACTTGTTTTTTTCGTATTGCTGAAGAAGATATTTTTTTAATTTTATAAATGAACATTTCTAGATGCTGCTCGTACCCTTTAAATATATTGAAACTGATACAAAATTATAAGCAAACTATTAAGAAAATACAAAAACACACAAATTTCCAGATTGTAGGTCCCCTGTGCAGTGTTTTTAGATGGGCAACATAATCTCTTGAGAGAATATGAACTGATATGAAAGTAGATTGCTGTTAAATGTGATAGACACAACATTTTGATTGTAAATTTATTTGTTTTAGTTATTTCAGCCTGCATCTGTGTGAAAACCTAGGTAGAGAATAAAGCAATTAATGTTCATAGGATAGGATGACTCTCTATGTTTTTCGAACCAGGATGTTCCCTGTGAAAAAGATCAAAATTTCTCTGAAACGAGAGTCATGGTTCCGGAGTATGATCCCGTCCTATTCTATTGTTTACTCAGTCTTTCAGTGACTCCACATATTTCACCCTCTGGCGTCTTATTGGTTGTATTGGAATGGGATGTGGTGTTCACAAACTTCTACCTTAAATTTGTGGGTTGATTCCAGTCCAGGATATATCCGTGTCAGTCCATGTCAGTGTTTTGAGAGGAGGATTTGGTTACAGTTTAAGTAAAACCAGAAATTTTTACATGGAAGAAACTTTGGCGAATTATGGGAGAAGCCAAGATTTGCAATAGTAAAATGCAAGCAAAAACTCTTGTCAACATATTACATTGAATGGCAGTGCAGTTTTGTACTCTATTATGATTGGCAATACCTGAAAGTTTCATGCCTCAAAAAAGGCCATTGACTCAAATTCATGAAAGTTTCTTTTCTCAAATAAGGCCATCGGTTTCAATAAACTGGTTGATGATATATTTAGATGCATTTAGATGCCTGCTTTGTTTACAGAAGTTGCCTTTAAAGGGGTGGCTAGTAACTGATCAGTGGGAATCAGCGGGAATGCTGGAGTTTGATTGTTCTAATTCTTGTGGGATTCATTTAAGAGTACATTATATATCTATTATTGTGTGGAAATTATTTGCTTCAGAACGGTCTCATATTCAAGTAATGTGCAGTTTAATGCCCCGTCACTGTACAGGCATGCTAACCTGGAAACATTAAACTGCACATTACTTGAATATGAGACCATTCTTAAGCAAATAATTTTCACACAACAATAGATGTACTCTTAAGCCAATCCCACAAGGATTGGAACAATCATCCCCCAGCATTCCCACTGATTTCCACTGATCAGTTACTAGCCATCCCCTTTAACAACCACAAAGATTGCCAGAGGCTTGCCTTACCTAGCAAAAACAAAATTAATTCATGCCTGTGGAACTTTATGGGAGGGAGCATTCGAATGACTCCTTTGTTTACCAGGCTATAGAAAAAGAAACATCCATAGATAGTAATACATTACAGAAATGGTATACAGTTAAACTCGGATACCTCGAATTCGTCGGGACTGAAGAAAATGGTTCGACGTACGCGAATTTCGAGGTACGCGTACGTCGAATTTTCTTCGACTTATCCGATGTTTATCGATGTTCAACGTTTATCGATGTTCAACATGGTGTCTGTTATATTGCCTACTGATTGTTTGCATGCTTGTCAATTTGAATTGAATCAACTTTTATATGAATGAATTGAGTGAAAATCGGAAATGAAATAAAAATTTCAGAAATAAAGATTTTGGTGGCCCGATCGCGCCACCAAAAAAAAAAAAGTCGGATGTTTGCCTTTACTTTTCAAAATGAACAGCGGTAACAACCGGCTACGTAAGATGCTGAAATAAATGTCAGAGTTTTGCGTTTAATTGTGGAAATGAATGACGGTAATATTCGACTCGGTATGATACTAAAATAAATGTCGGATGTTTGCTCATACTTTTGGAAATGAATAACGATAAGACTCAGCTCGGTGTGGTGCTAAAACTAATGTTAGATATTTGATTTTGCGTTCGGAAATGAATAAGGATAACATTCGGCTCCGGAAGACGCTGAAATAAATGTCGAATTTTTGCTATGACGTTCGGAAATGAAAAACAATAACATTCAACTCCGTACGATGGTTAAATAAATGTCGGATGTTTCCTTATACTTTTGAAAGTAAATAGCAATAGCATTCGGCTCCGGAAGATGCTAAAATAAATGTCAGATGATCGTTTTTATGTTCGGAAGAAAATAGCAGTAATATTCTGCTCCATCATGTCCATATGATGCTAAAATAACTGTCTGATGTTTGCTTTTAAATTTCGAAATGAATAACAGTAACATTCAGCTGTGTTTAATGGTAAAATCAATGTTTGATGTTTGCTTTGACGTTCGGAAAAGAGTAACAATAATATTCAACTCCTGACAATGCTGAAATAAATGCTGGATGTTTGCTTTTATATTCGAAAGTAAATTGCAATAACATTTAGCTCCGGAAGATGCTAAAATAAATGTTGAATGTTTGCTTTGATGTTCTGAAGTGAATAACAATAATATTCAACTCCGTACGCTGATAAAATAAATGCCGGATGTGTGCTTTTACGTTCGAAAGTAAATGTCAATAGCATTCAGCTCCAGAAGATGCTAAAATACATGTCGAATGATTGCTTTTACGTTTGGCATGTTTGGAAGTGAACAGCAGTAACATTCTGCCCCATACGATGATTTTAAAAAAAAAAATATTGGATATTTGCTACGGTACATTTCAAAATAAATATCAGTAACATTCAGCTATACGTTTCATAGTCCAAAATGTCTGATATCTGCCTTGACGTTCAAAAATGAAAAACAGTAACATTCGGCTCCGTGCGATGATAAAATAATCGTCAGATGAGTCATTTCACTTTCGGAAGTGGACAGCAGTAACATTCGGCTCCGTTCGATAATGAAATAAATGTCGGATGTTTGAAATGAATAACGGTAATTTTCTGCTCCGTACGATGTAAAAATAAATAACAGATTGTTGCTTTAACATTTGGAAATGATTAATGGTATTAATCCGCTCAGTTAGATGCTAAAACAAATAGCGGATGTTTGCTTTCATGTTTGGAAATGGATTAGGATAGTATTCAGCTCCGTAAGATTCTAAAATGAATGTCGGTTGTTTGCTTTTACATTTAAAAATGAATAACGGTATCTTTCGGCTTTTTACAATGCTAAAACAAATGTCGGATGCTAACAAATGTCAGCAAATGCTCCCATTTTCTCATTTCAAACGTAAGTTTTGACCTCCTCAATATATGGGCATCAACTTTTATAATAATATCTACGCCTATTTGTCAAATCTTTAAACACAGAGTAAGATGATTGAATTTTCTATTCATTTGTTTTAGACATGGACATCTGTATCACTTCAATAATGCTTAATATTAATTTGTCTATGTTTAGTAGGACCGATTTAGTTTTTCTAATGTTTTTCCTGATTTTTTTTTTTGTCACCAGATTTTACTTTCGACCACCAGAAAATAAAAATCAATGATATTGGTGGCCCGATAAAACTTAGTGCGGAGCCCTGTGTATTCTATTCTTCATTGTGATCGGCCTATACTTCCAGATTTTCATAATCGCATTGCTGGAAAAAAAAAGTTTCAGTGCTTGCGTTCTCGGGGAAAAGGCAAAAAAAAAAAAAGTTTTAAAAAAGGCACTACGCGGTAGATTGATGTTTTGACAGTGGAGCGTGATTAATGGCAAAGATATAACTGTCAACGTATGCAGGTGCGCCCCGACGGTTGAGAAATCTACGCGCACGGTATGACTGTCTCGATCAAAAATCAAAACACAGTGGTTAAAGAAAAGCAAATGATGGGGCTGCGCGTAGTGCTATCGTAAAGCACTCCATTGGCACGGGTGCTATGTGCATACCATGTACGTGTGTTGGTAGGTGTTGGGGATTTTCCTTGTCAGCTGTGTATCGGGTATTTCTTCTTGGGCGCGCGATTGTTCTGGTCTCAGAATATTTACAATCGAGTGTGAAAACATGTGACATGTCTTCGCTGTCCACGCGCGCTTAATCGGAGATGCTGAGTGATGTTTACAATTTCGATTCGAGCAACATGCTGGGAAAAACAATAAGTTAATTAAGATCGGGACATTAGATTTCCCTTGGAGGTAACCGAACTTCGAGTTATCTTTTTCGAGCTACGCGAATTTTAATACACGGAAACTCCATAGGAACAATCGGGACTTTCATTTTGCCCCCGAGGTAAGTGATATTCGGCTTATCCGACGTCGAGGTATCCGAGTTTGACTGTATTTACATATCAAAGTTTCATGCTGCAAATGTTTCTGGTTTAATAGAAAATGAATCAACCAATAACCTAATAGTGCTGCACCATCAATTGGTTGAAGTGAATGATATATTATACAAAATATGATGTAACTAAATGGTACTTTTTGACTTTGTGACACAAAGTGAGATGATACAGGCTTATACTTTATAATGAGCAATATAAATTGTATGTTTTATTACAGTGTGTTTAATTGGGTTGAAGGGGTTGATGCGAAAAGCAATACTTTAAAGTGTGACAACCCTGGAAGAAAGCTGTAATCTATGTTTACTTTCTTAGTACTGGTATAACAAATAAGAGTTACCAGTGACTATGTTACTTGAGTGATATTGACTGTCACTCAGTGAAGTGATGCACAATTATACATTGCTCCCACTCTCATTATAATGTTATCAAATGGTTTAAAGCACATATGCAAGTGTTTTAATGCAATAATTGTATCATATCAACTGGAATCATCTCTATCTTGTCTCTTTCCGAATTCTCTGTGTGTCGTTTTTCCAGAAATCTGTTTCCAAGTCGATATGTGGAGACAGAGTACACGGAGGATGGAGACCTCATCACAAGATTACCTCATAGAAATGTGAGTATGCCTTCAGCATCCATCAAAGTAATGGGCCTATCCCACTACATCGGCTCATATGAAACAGTCACAAGAATAAAATCCCAAGTTCTTCAAATAATGTTTGTTAACTTTCCAAAATGAAGCTAAACTTTCTAAATACTTCAACATGTATCAAAGTAAAGAGTCAAAGACCACTACTTTGAATCCACCACAAACTTGGCATCCCACACCACTGAAAACTTAAACCTTGCAAACATCCCAATCATGTTCCCGCCAGTCCTGTATGAAAACCTGGCATTCTATGCCAAAGAACATGCTACTTTTTTTTTTTTTGTCAGTCTGCTTTCAGATTATAGAGTGTCAATATTCAAAGAGCATGTAGTTCCAAATTTTGTATATGCGACATGTTTATGCTTAAAGGGATGGTATATAGTATAGGCAGAGATGAGGATTGAGCTCTAACTTTTTGTGAGATACTAAGAAACCACTTAAGCAGTTTTACAAAGCGTACCACTCTAAGAGGAATTCAGAGTTTATTTGATGAAAATTGGTTGTGAAATGGCTGAAATACTAAAAAACAAACAAAGTAAAACAAAGTTATCCTAATAAACGATGAGTCCCACATTTCTTAGGATCCTTTTGTTTTGGATATCTCAGCTATTTCATAACCAATTTTCATCAAACAAACTTTGAGTCCCTCTTAGAATTACATGTTCTTTCATATTTCATAAGAGGTTTCTCATTAATTCACAAAAAAGTTGGAAACCTGAAACCTTATCTTAAGCACTACTATACCATTCCTTTATAGGGTATCACAAGTATGGGTCACTTAAGGACAGTAATCTGTTCAGATTTACCAAAAAGAATGTGTCTTATATGAATATTGATGATATTTAAGGAAATTTGGGATTGGATTGGATTTGATCAGCATCCAAGGAGCTGACATTCTGAGGGATGGCATTTCATTATAGCACTTTTGAATATATCTTTTATATTGATAACATTTATTTATGGGATGGGTGAGCAGTGGCTGCAGGGTTAACTCTCCTTATGATAAAGTATCATTGAAAGTCAAATTGGTTAAAGTAGTAATAGTATGCTACTCTTATGAGGTGCCAAACACATTTCACGAACATGTCTTTGAAAAATGATAGTGTCTTATAGCAAAATGCCATCCTGTTTACTGATTCGTTCCTAGTGTATTTGGCCAAAAATGTGTTTTCTTATATACATTGTACTTTGTTTGTTTATAATGCTATTTGCATGGTTTAGGTATGATGAAAAATATTTGAAATGAATCCTGACAGTTTTCTGTCAGCTGTGGATGAACAGTCCCATGTATTTTAATCTATGTGGTGTCTTTGTATTGCTTCCAGCTAGAATAGTGCAAACTTTCTCCACTTATTGAGTTCATTTAATTTCATTGATCTTTTGATGTTTTTCTCAGCACCACTGCTACTACCAGGGTGTGGTCCGACAGGGTAATGTTTCAGCTGTAGCAATAAGCACCTGTAAGGGACTAAGGTGAGTTCATATTGCTTTAAAGAGATGAGAGAATGTATCATTTTAGACAGACATTGGTAATAAAAATACTTGTATGTATGTTTGCTTGTTTGTTTGTTTGAAACTTGGGGGATTTATGTAAATATTGGTTCATAGCTGAAGTACCTTCTGAAAATAAGTTGGTCATAATAGATTTTTTTTTTCAGAAGGTTGAAATTGACAATGAAAGATTACATCATGCCCTGTTGTTATCCCCAAGCTTAACCTGGGCTGTAAGTCATTTTGGATTCCTGTGGCCGGCTGTGGTCAAGAGAGATGACATCGGTCACAAATTATGTTCAGACATCCGGCCGGTCAACATAGCTCTGTAGCCATACTGGACAACCATTGACTGTTGAGTAGTTATGTGTTATGTGTGGCTCTTCCATGGTGGGAGGTCGTCTCACTTGAAGTACCCTCATGTCCAGTGCATTCCCAGACAAGACAGAGATTAGGATTTAATGAGGAGAATACTCTTCAGTCAATTTAAAGTAGTAGCCATCATTAGATATTGGACCAAATATCCTCTGAGTGTATTAGCAAGATGGCGTATTCCCACAGGGATTTGTGATAACTCAAATTATATCAATACTTTAAAGTTAGAAATGACAACATTCCTTGAATTCTGTGATAACTCAAACAGGACATATCTGAATTAGTGCCAAAAATAAGTAACTTTTCATGCTAATTTACATCATGCATGATGCTGGACTGCAAATGTGAAATGTTTAGATGGATATGTGTGGTTATGGACAGCAAGATAAGATGGAACCAAAATTCAATTTAAAATCTCTCACACTGCATTAAAAAGGAATAACTGCCCCTTTATTTGTTGAGATGATCACTCCACCTTCATACCTGGACATCATCAATATTCATTCATCATTTTTGGTCTTCCATCTCCTCCCAAAAAGACAATAGTTGGATGAGAGAGAGAGAGAAGGAGGTTTAATGGTGAGGGAGGCTGTGGCCTCGTCTGGTACAATTTAGTCACTTTATTACTCACAGCTGACCCTCAGTAATGATAGTGAGAGGAGGGGAGATAAATCTAGCCTACCAGAGATAAAAGTGAGCTGGTTTATCAATCCGGAAGCTGAGGCATAAGTGCTGCTCGCTCTTTAATTGGCTGCCGCCAAGGACAGAGATTGTTTTTGCTGCAAAAACAAATCTTTCATTTGTCGGTGACTTAGAGTAGTCTTGACTCAAGCCATTAATCTGCCTCAGTGATATTATAGTGTATTGCATCTCATCATGACTTGACAATGCTACCATGGTGTATCTAGAAATGTTTTTGTGTTGACAGGACTCGATGACTTGATCTTCAAATAAAAGGAATCATCTCCATGATTTGTTTTACATAATACATAAAGAAAGCAAAATTATTTTTGCTCTGGCTGAGAGCTAAGGATCATATTTTCCTGGAGCGTTCACATGAAGATGATGCAAGAAAGCATAATGGCCACTTCAAAACCACAATTTAATCACACGAGTAGTCTTTGTCACAGGCTGAGACAAATAACCATATGTCATTTGATGTTCTCAATGCACGATGAACCAGTAGAAATCCACTTTTATCTTTGGCATGCTGGTATTCTGAGACCGTTTGTAATTAAATCAAATTTGATAATATGTTATAATGTTATTAGTGAGATGATTATTGACCATGAGACAGTCCTCATGCTTCAATTGACGTCATCTATTTAGGTCATAGCTGCCCAATCATCAGGACATAAATCATAAAATGTAGACTGATGTTCTGATCAAAGTGATCTACCCTGCTTCCTCCTGGGTATGACATGACACATAACTTTTGTACTGTGTAGAGACTAGTGGGCATGTTGATGTTGGTACTAGGGATCTGTCCAGCATGCCTTTGTTGTAAATCTTTGCATTTGTTTCCTTTGTAGAATTCATTATTGTGACCATTCAGGTATGAGTGAGAGAAGTCTAGCATTTGTTTGATATGTGTCAATGTTGTGTGGTATATGACATCGTATCTCATCTCTTGATGTAAGGTGTTCATATCTAATGCTGATAACCATATCAACAATAAAAATCTGAACTCTATCAAGATGTCCTTTGTTGCCTTTGTATAATGTTTTCATTATGTTGAAAGATATCATAATGTTGTACTCAATATAGTGTGTATGGCATCATCTTTTAAGAAAATTCTATTTGGACAGGAAAAACTCACAGAAATACCAGGGATGAAATACAAAACACAAATTTTTATTTTGGTAAAGTACTTTGTACCATTGAGATTAGAAGTGGTGAATTTCTTATCAAAGGATCTTGAAGTTAATGTCAGTTCTACCTTTCATTCTTTATAATAACATTAATCCACTGATATACTATTGTAACTGATATGTTTCAAAAGTTGAGGTTGATTTTTGATATGTTGATATTATAGGGGAAAATATACTTTTTATGGCCCAGTTAAGTAATCATTGAAAGGATAATAGACTGGTGCCCTTATAAGAACTCACCGAAGAAAGAAATGTGAATTTCTACTTGTAATCTAGTGCCAATTCCAATCAGACTATGGCCCTATATGCAAGAACCAACTCTCATGAAATGTTTTTTGTCCTTCATCACACTCAGGGGTATGGTCAATGTTGATGGAGAAGCCTTAAGAGTGGAACCACTGGAGGGGTCGTCAGGGCAACATCATGTGGTGTACAAAGAGGAAGATGTTATCAGTGATGGAAAGAAACTTTGTAAGTACCAAAGAGATCTTTACCTAGTCTCCAGAGCCTCTAGCATTGTTTTGCTCATTTGAGTTCATTTGAGGAAAAAAAATGCTACATTGTGTTCTCAAAAGTTAATATTTTATACAAAATATGTAGAAAACATCGAATTAAAACAAAATAAGCATTAAAAAAAATCTTTCCAGAGATCACATGTGAATAAAAGGAAACAGCATCATCATAGGTATGTGGGAGTGGAATAGTTATTATGTTTGGTGTATAACACTTATTTGTTCAGTTATCATATTTGTTTGTATGTGCAAGCATGTAATACACATATGATGTGCTCTTTCCATATGACAGTGAAGGGAAAAAAAATCACAAAATTTTGAGGTTTTCTAAAATGTCCAATACTAAATATCTAAACATTGATTCAAAGTTTGTATAACAATCAAATCGCCTAATGAGATTTTTAATGTTTGATTCACTTGTTTGTTATTTTGTTTGAAAATACCGCATGCACTTTCTCATATAAATAATGTATGGTATGACCTTAGCATGTGATAGCACACTCTATGGCAAATTATGTTGTTGCTTTTTTCTTCCCTGGGCTACTTGTGAATTATTGTAGGAACCAAGCCAATTTGGGAATGATGAGGTGAAAATGAGATCATCTATAGAAGTGGATAAAGGAATGTGACAGAAAAAAGGAATTATTGATAATAAAGAAAACAGAAACTGTAAGAATCAATGGCTCTTTCAAATGGGGGTGAATTTGTGCTATAAATAACCGAAATGAGGCAAGGAACTGATGAATAAATCAGAAGGAATCCCCCGTAGAGAGACTTGTAAGAGTACACCATTATTCAGCTCTCATGTGCAGACATGTGGTAAAACATTCATGTCATCAGCAACTAACTTAGTTACACGCTCAGCTCATTGCAACAAGGACGCATGCCGCTGAAGGTCAGCCTGCATTCACAGAGGATGGCGGCTGTTGGAACAGCACCATATTATTTCTTCATATTAATTCCCAGGCCCTGAGGCGTGTTAGATTTGATATTCCGTGCCACAGAGAGGAAATTTGGCCATTGATTTTTAACACTTCGTTCATCATGAATGCAGACTTACCCCGTTCTCCTTGAGCTCAAAGAGTCTTCGTAATCCATTAAAAAAAAGTAGACAGAATCAGTTATTCTCACAATATATCAGAGAGCTGTTTTAGCAAAAATTTCTTCTTATTTTTCTATCATGTTCATATAAACTGTTAAGTTGCTATATATCAATTCTCCATGATGATTTATATGTTTGAGAATTCATTCTTTTTCCAGACAACTTCAGATGGGTTTTTGAGCTTCAAACTTTTGTTGTTATAGAAGCCAGAAGAAGATCCAATTGTGATTATTCTTTCTTGATTGAGAAAATTCAGAACCTTTTATAATAGGCAACAATGTTTCATGTTTTCAATCTATCAGTGATTTGGTCTAACTATGTTGAGTTGATTGAATATGTGATATAGGTATAATTTGCTTTTGATGATATAATACAAACAGCCTTACACTGTAAAATAGAATTCAACTTCTTTTCCTCCTCATTGATCAATGATGGAGTTCACTGATGTTATCACAGTTGGAAAGAGAAGTGACCAAGTATCTAGCCTGTTGCTTCTAAGTTCATTTCCATTCATTTAATGTATGGTAATCTGGTTTCCCTGAAGGTTGATTATATTTGTTAGCCGAATTTCACAGTAAACCATCTTTTATGAGATTAACCCGTAGAGGACGGACTGATTTTACAACAACACACATTTCTCATAGACACCTGCCTGAGTATACTCGGGACTCATCCTCAAAGGGTTAAGAATCTTTGTGAAATAGATGCAGCAGTAGCATATACTCTCATAGTGCACTGTTGAGAAGGCAAAGTGAAGTTCTGATTCAAGACCGATGTTAATGTCCAAAAAATATATATATATTTTCCTTTCTTGCAGTAATGGATGTGACATATGGTACGTCAGAGTCAGTGGAAAAAGTGGAGGAGCTTGCAGCGAAACATCGCCATCGTCGAGATATCCTAACAGAGACAAAATATATCGAGATGGTCATCGTTAATGATGATAAAGAGGTGTGTAGCTCTTCAGGACAAACGTCTTTAAAATTGTCGTATATCAAAAGACTATCACCCATGCCAACAAGACTTTGTCTCTAGATCTTAGGCAAAGTAAAACTAACACAGAGATTAAGACAAAGAAATGATCATTAACAACAAGAGATAGATATTAAGGGGTGGTTGTAGGGTTATGATGGCACTACTCTATAGAAGTGCATTTAAATTTTCATTCCATGTTCACTATCAGAACTACAACAGATATTGTTTGGCTGCTTTGTTACTTCTAACATATTTGATTGATCACAGCCTTTTCATTCCTTATATCTTTACTGTTGAAAAACAAATATGTTGTATGTTACATTTCCCTTTGTCCTTATAAAAAAAAACTGAACTACAAATTACTTGAACTTGTTCAGATGATGTTACCAAATGTAAGTCTATGTAAATGTTGTGGTTCATGTTGTGCGTTTTCATCTGTTTTTACCCCACCAGCTACAATTCAGAAGGAATGATATCAACGCGGTGCGACAAAGGAGTAAAGACCTTGCAAATGCCATGGACATGGTAAATAAGACATATTTCCAATCATTAACATATCTCTTTCAGTGCATATGAATTTATCAGGCCTCTCACTGTTCATGTTTTTCAGTTGTTCCCCAAGAATGTGTTGTTGCCCAAAATAAGATTTAAGTTTACATTGTCTAAATTCTCTGAGAGCACTGCTTTCAGTATGGAAACCTAAAGTGAATCAGTATAATGTGATAAATCTTAGCTAAATATGGTCAAAATGTCTTTTACTCAATTTTTTTAAAATTATTGCCCATTAGTAAATCGCTACTCTGTTTGATGTCGTTAAGATTTCATATGAATGGATCAGATGTTGTGATTGATTAATTAAGGGGCTAAATATTCTTTTTATGTTGGAGTGGGATAGTAGGGGTAGGAAACAGAGTAGATGATTGATTAAAAAAAAAAAAACTTTCAGCTCACCATTAAATCTTTTTGTTAAGTTGTCTTTATTACAGCTGACTAAAAAACTGCCATACATGGATGTTAATGGCCGAAGTTGATGTAAGGCAATTTGGATCAGATGTTATGAATCGATTTGTCAATCGATTGCGATGCTCAATCTTTTTGTAAAGTGTCTGTTTAATAAGAAATAATGGAAGACATGTGAATGTAAACTGCAAGTAGACAAAGGTAATAGGATTGTGTATGTTTTGAAAACTCAGTTTGTCAAGAAAAACTGAAGTAAGTCTACATAGTCAAACTCTGTTTATCTGACATAATTTCAAACACCACAGATGTACAAGGAACTCAACATACGGATAGCCCTGGTTGCCCTGGAAGTGTGGAGGTCTCCACTGATAGCTATTACATCGGATGCCCAATCTAACCTGGTCAAGTTCCAAGACTGGCGAAGAACAGACCTCATACACAGAATTCCAAATGATAATGCCCAGCTCATTACGTGAGTGTCAATGCTTTAGTATTATTATTAGTAGTAGTAGAAGAAGCAGTAGTAGTAGTAGTAGTAAAAGAAGTAGTAGTAGTAGTAGAAGTAGTAGTAGTATTATGTAGTAGTAGTAGTAGTAGTAATAGTAGTAGTAGTAGTAGTCGTAGAAGTGGTAGTAGTAGTAGTATAAAGTAGTAGTAGTAGTAGAAGTAGTAGTAGTATAAAGTAGTAGTAGTAGAAGTAGTAGTAGTAGTAGTATAAAGTAGTAGTAGTAGTAGTAGTAGTAGTAGTAGTAGTAGTAGTAGTAGTAGTAGTAGTAGTAGTAGTGGTAGTAGTAGTAGTATAAAGTAGTAGTACTAGTAGTGGTAGTAGTTGCAATAGTGGTAGTAGTAGTAGTAGTTCTTCTTTTTTTTTGAAGAAGAAGAAGGAGTAGTAGTAGAAGCAGCAATAGTATTAAATGAGTTGTAGTTGTAGTATTTATAGCAGAAGTAGTACCTAGTAGTTTGATTTGTAGTTATTGTAGTTTTATAATAGTAGCATCAGTAGTCTGATTTCTGTCTTATTTTGACATGTTTCCTTCTGCAGGGGACAGCCATTCGGAGACTCCATTGTTGGGATGGCTGAACATGGTAAGATGTGTACCGAAGACAAGTCGTGTGGTGTTAGCACGGTGAGTTGATATGATTTCATTTCAGTCCGTACTTACACTCTCTGTCAGTTTTTTTGCCACTTCAGAAAACGAAAATGGAGATCATCTCATCATTAGCACCTCTAGAGGTGCAATGCAGTGATATCTGTCACATACAACTGTATTAGGACCAGCTGCTTTCTAGGTTTTGATGCACAACTCTGCCTGTTATTCAAGCATTAGTGTAAAAAGGAGACATACAATGTAAAGTTGAATAAGACACTAGAAATGTGTAGTCTAACCAGACTGGCTGGCTACCAACAAGTGTTAATACTGCAGATTTTCAGGAAGGTGAAAAAAAAGAGTTGTGCATGACATATTTTGTAAAAGTAATGGAAAATATGTTGGCATGGTAACAGGACATTAGTTAATGTTTAGTATTCTCAGCAGTGTAGGGCTACCAGTGTAGGACTACTAGTGCAGAACTGTTAAGCGAAGGTATTATTCGTCACCGGTAATGTTTCTAGTCTTTACAGATTGTAAGCATTACTACCTGTACATGAAGTAGCAGTTATTTTAAACCATTATCATCTTAATAATATTTTATCTTCCCTGTAGGACCTTGAGCTTCCTTTAGCACGTCAAGCAGTCATCATCACCCATGAAATTGGCCACAATCTAGGCTTCTTCCACAACACTCCGGCCTGCACCTGTCTCGATACATCGTGCATCATGGATGAAAGTCTAGCGTGAGTTACTGTGACATCAAAGAGAGTTTCTATGGCCTGCTGGATCATCGTGTGTTTTTACCTGTTTTGTTTTGTTTAGTTGTAGCTGTTTCATGCATCATATCTTTTGACAGCACTTGAGAAAATAGCCTTCAGTTGTTGTTGTTGTTTTTGTGTATTTTGCTGAGTGATAAAAGTTTACATGATCAGAAACTCAGGGACATAGCTCTGTAATAAGATACTGAAAATGTGTGTGACTGACTTTTATTTAAACAATGTGAGTATAGTTATTGCTATATTCCTCCCGTGTTTGCTTGTTTTATGCATTAGGGATGAAATAATTTCAAAAGAAGCATGTTACAGAATATCTGAAAATATTACCTCTAAAGTTTTTGTCATATCAAGTTAACAGTAGTAATGTATGATTGCAGATTACATGGCATCAATTAGACAATCTGAGTGGTATTCATGTGATAAATGTTGCTACCATTGTAAGCTACTATTACAGGAAATGTATTTTTACAACATATCCACCTGAACATTTTCAAAAATACATTTCTGGTTATGTGAACAGTAATTGAATATCATTGTATTGTGCTATTCAGTGATTAATGGCTGCTGTAACTGTCAACTAAGCAGCTGCTACTTTGCAAGTTGAGGTCATTGCAAATTTTCTTCTTGTGAAGTCTGTTTTGCAAGGTATTGAGAGAAATGGAGGGGGTGGGAGATTGTGATTTGCATGGAATAGCTTTTAAGATGTTATCTAATTTTGTTACCCCTGGGTCAATCTTTCTTCTACCCTCCAGTGAGCCTCCGTCCACCATGTTCTCTAGCTGCACCAGGGATACCCTGGAAGACGTGTTGATGAAGGGGTATGGGGTGTGCCTCCTCGACTACCCTAAGAGCTTCTATGGAGGACCAGTTTGTGGCAACCGCTTCCTTGAGGAAGGGGAAGAGTGTGACTGTGGTACCCCTGAGGTAGGAACCCAACCCTACCCACACCATCCCCAAAACAACAACAAACAAACAAACGAACAAACAAACAAACAGGCTATCAGTGTGATGAACATTTAGTTATTTATCTTTGAGCTTGAGGTGTTCATAAAGAATCTGCCAAGTTCCATCAGGTTCCAATAAACAGAGGATTAGATGAGTATTTTAGTTGGTGATAGTCTAGATCTGCCCCTGAAGGAGTTTGTTACATCATTTCTATCCTTGAGACCAAAATACTGCCCTCTAAAACCCAAAAGTGTGTCACCATGTGTCGCCTGTCACTGCAACGCTGCTTCAGACTTTGCAACAAAGCATTGAACGGTTGGCACACAGAAGTTCTTGTGCACAGATGTGATAGATCTTCAATTTGGACTCTTTACAGTAGAGTTTGATATATTTGTTTGGTGGCCTGATTTTGATGTAGTGATTATCCTACATCCAGCCTGGGGTGTGATACTTTATTTGCTGGACTGTTGGGATAAACCGGATCGGGCCTACTCAAGCATTCACAACATTTCTAATGTATGCTTTATTCTTGATGAAACCACTCATGTGTCTTAAGCTAATTTGTGTTCTTGGAGATACATGTATTCTTGAACTTTCGGTTCAAAGGCAACATCCTAGTTAGGGTTGTAGATAAACAAGATGATGATACATGTATTTAGGCCCTATATGATGTTTTGGAAAACAATGCTATGATTACAATAGGAGATTCAGGCTTCTATCAACCTGAGATGATTTTCTGGCTAGCTTTCATCCATTCCTGTGAAGTTCAAGTGATTGCACCATTTCTCTAGCACTGCCTGCCTGTTTGTTGATCATTGGTAGAAGTTAATCCTATTCTAACTGGGCTATTTGAGACCAAGTTTTTACTGGGGGGGGTCAATTTGATCCCCCTTCAGATCTCGGCCGCCGATCGCGTGATCGCCGCAAAATTTTGCCTGCACATAGAGCCGGATTGCAACTACAAGATTATATGGTCATACAATAGAAAAAAAATTGATTTTATATTTTTTAAAAGATTAATTATGCAAATTTATGCATGAAATCATATTTTCATCTATAACTCCATTAAGAAGATTGAAGGATTGCTAAATTTTTGCTTGAGAGTTCCTCAAGACATATCAAACAATTTTCTTATAAAAAAATAGCGCAATCAAAATCAGTTTCTTTTGTTTTGTATTGTTTTTAATTTCTTATGTAGTTTATTGTTTTTTCGTCCTTTTGTTTTCTATTGTTTTTTGCCAAAATTTGTTGCAGGCACTTTTCCAAGCTGAGCTGATTGATTAATTTCAATGGTTAAAAGTTGAAATAATCTAATTTATATCAATTAAACAAAAAAACACAATTTGCATTGGATTTGCACACAAAATCATGAATTTGAGCTGTTTTGGGGTTGACATGCATATGCAAAACATTGCGTAACTTCAGAACGGTGTACCCGGACGTCGCAAATTTGGTCTCAAAATATGCGGAGACTTCAATGAAAAAAGTCATGAAATGCCGTGGCAAAATCTTTGCGCGTTGCGGAATCGTGGCGCGAAATGTCGAGGGGGGGGGGGTCAATTTGACCCCCCCAGTTAGAATAGGGTTAAAGGTTGGTAAAAGCCTGAATTTCTTATTGTATGATCTCCCCAACTGATGAAAGTTTTCTGCACCAATGCTGTGATTGTAAAGATAGTTTATCTTTGCAATGTGCACTCCACCAGGAATGTGACACAAAGTGCTGCATTGCCGAGACGTGCCGTTTCCATGTCAACGCAACCTGTGCGGCTGGTCAGTGCTGTGATGAATACTGCCAAATGAAGTCTAGAGGTGCCCTGTGCCGTGATACTTTCAATGAGTGTGACTTACCAGAATACTGCACTGGGATGTCAGCAGAGGTAAGATGTGGGCACCATTTTATGAAAGTATTCAGCCCTGACAAGTTGTCAGTCTCTGACAATCACCATAGTAACAGTCAGTACCAGAGCCTTAGACACTAACACACAATCTTTTGTAGTAATTTCTTGTTGAGGAAAATCAGCATATAGTTCACTTGTTCATTTGATACATCAGGGGATGTTTCATAAAGTTGTTCTTAAAGTTACAAACGACTTACCAGCAACTGGTAATCAGTTCTTGTGCTGAATTATAGAAATTCTGATAAGTATTGCACATCAGAACTGATCACCAGTATCTCTTAAGTTGTTCGCAACTTTACGAACAGCTTTATGAAACGGCCCCGGTCGCACTGACCTCATACATATGGCTTGTTACTGTATTTTGTTACCATAGTTGATGTCACTGTTAGTCTTTCATGTGGTAGAGTAAAAAATGCATTGTCATCCAAGCCCTTTATTATTCACATGTGATTGCTTGTTTTTGTTTAAGAATATTTATAGCATCTCCATTTCTCAATCTGTAACTGATTCTTAAATTGGCAACACATTTTTTTTATGTAAGACTAAGGCTTTAGTCTGTTTTCAAGTTTGTGCAGATTCAATGACTTAAACCAGTTCCATCAAATCTTTGCCCAGTATATGAAGTATGTAGTGAAATTCAGAGTTGCCAATTTAATAATGTCCAGATGATTATATCTGCAACAAATATCCCCAGGACCTGATGAGATAATGATACACACCCTCCTTCAATACTTTTGATTTCTACAGAGTGAGGACATTGGCCAGTAAATTTGTTTTCTTTTAATAAAAAACCCCAGCAGAAATATAGTGTTGTAGTTCTTTCCATAGCCCATACCTTTTTGTGTGTGAGGTGACCTTTTGAAAAATTAGTTATATTCAAGCTTTTGCCATGTGCAGTGAAGTACACACTCATGAAAAGATCTGTGACATATGTATATGTGCATAGGTTGATAAAATCCACTTTAAAAGTTTTTCTAAAAGAAAAAAAAGTCAACAAGGTTCCCTTCTAAATTAAGTAGACGTAGATTGATAGATAAGTGGCAGTATGTTGAGATATTCATGTCTTGCAGTCAAAAGACTGCTTTGTATGAAGACAACTAAAATTCTTGTGACTACTATACAAATATACTTGGCCTTGAGAGTTTCTTGTTAAAACTATGGGCAGAGGTGACTCCAAACTAGTACTATTCACTGAGGGGCGCAGCCCCGAAGTGAATAGTACCAGTTTGGAGTCACCGAGGCCCATAGTTTTAACAAGAAACTCGAAACTAGGCAAAGTATATTTGTTTTATATTTTGGATCAAAAATTTGAATAAAAAGTGAAAATCATTTCATATAGGCCCTAGGCTTAGCCGCACTGCGGCGGCAGCACAGCGCCTGCAATACGCAACAGTGCGAGAGATCGGAAATTGAAAAACGTAGTAGCCGTGGCACCGCCAGAGTTGCCCGTCGCATGTATCCAAGCGCTCGTATGGCTGCTGCAAACCTGAACACTAGAATTCGGGACCGGACGCGGACGGGTACACTTGATTGTAAAGAAGGGTGATTGTGACATCATTTTGCAAATAGTATACTATTTGCAAAATGTCGTCATAAAAGTGACGTCATTTTGCAAATAGTACTTCATGGAGTGTCAAACACACCAACACTCTAAAATAGTTCAAAATACCTATAATCACGTGAAGCTCTTTTAACCAATCAATGGAAGACAAATTTTTGATCCAAAATATAATAAGAGATATACCTACTATCGGTGTGGAGAAGAGCCTATTTGCCTTGAAGTGAAATTTGTTTTGTTTTTTGTGTGATTGACTTTGCAGTGCCCAGGTAACGTCTATTTGCAGAATGGAGAGAAGTGTTTAGGAGATGCTAATGCTCGCTGCTTCAATGGAAAGTGTCTGAGCTACCAACGCCAGTGTGAGGATGTATGGGGCAAACGAACAAGTGAGACCAAGGATTCTAAAATCTCAAATTAGATATATTAAAGGGGATGGCTAGTAACTGATCAGTGGGAATCAGTGGGAATGCTGGAGGATGATTGTTCCAATCCTTGTGGGATTCATTTAAGAGTACATTATATTTCTATTGTTGTGTGAAAATTATTTGCTTCAGAATGGTCTCATATTCAAGTAATGTGCAGTTTAATGTTTCCAGGTTAGTGTGCCTGGTCAGTGATGGGGCATTAATTTGCACATTACTTGAATATGAGACCGTTTTGAAGCAAATGAATTTCACACAACAGTAGATATATAATGTACTCTTAAATGAATCCCACAAAGATTGGAACAATCATCCCTCAGCATTCCCACTGATTCCCACTGATCGGTTACGAGCCATCCCCTTTAAGAAGTCAATCTTTTTCTCAATCTAATTTTGGATTGGGCCCTCACCTCAATCTTATAGATTAATTTCCAATCTAAGGAATTTAGAGAGTACAACTGTAGTATTTCTTAGTTTTAAAAAAACAACAACTAGTCCCTATTTATCTATAACAGCTGATAACAAAGTATCATCCAACAAGAAATATTCTCTCTCAGTTCAAACTTCTATTGTACACCCCCACAATATAAACACAGTTTTACGGCGCGAGATCTTTTCAGCTAGCAGCAGTGGAGTTATGGAACAAATTGTACCCACGTATCTCAGGCAAACCGACACAGTAGATGATTTTAAGCGTTTTTTTGAAAACACATCTTTTTAACGTGTCCGTGGACTAGGCTTAACACTGTACAATGTTTGTCGCAGCTCTGTCACTTTTCGTCTTGTTTTGCCTCCTCTCTCTCTATCTCTCTTTCTCGTTTTTTTCCCATTTTTTAATAGTTCCTTCAATGTTCATAGAGACACTAATCTTTTTGGTGTGATATGTGCTGTATGAATACGGTTAATTCTTATCATTGTTATTATTATTGTTATTGTGTTTCTTTCTCTGTCAGGTGTACGGGTTGGAATCGATGAATGTTTTGACCTCAACAGACAGGGCAGCCATTTTGGCAGCTGTGGAGAATCTGATGAGGACCCATGTCCTATACCGTGAGTGTCTCTAGGGGGCAGCAGAGGGATATGTTTGGTTTTCGTTGTTGTATTGGGGTGGGAATTCTTTTTTTAATAGATATAAATAGTGAGAGCAGCTGTGCAACCCTATGAAGGATACCAGGTGTCAGAAATTGTTATGTGATGGTTGTTGGATATTCAAAAAAAATCAAGGGTCAGGTATTATATCACCATAAGATGTCTCAGTTATGATGGTGTTTATTGGATTAGAATGGCCACAGATGGAGTTGTTTCAGTCAGATATGAAGTCATTGATGACATCAGATTTAGCTTCATTACATACAAGGTGTGAGCTATTATCGCCTCTCTTATACAAGGTAGTGCTAGGTACTCCAGCCCCAGGCATCTCATCAATTGGAGATTTCTCCATCTGGACCCCTAGCAAGCTGGATACACTGATCACATGAGCATGCACACAATACTGTAAAAGTGGAAATTTTCACGGTGTTGAAATTTCCGCGCATTTCGCAAAACCAGAAGCTAGCGTGAAAATAAAAGCACGCAAATATTTTTGCATGCCATAGGTTCCTGTGCATGATATCTTGATTTGGCAGAATTTAAAACAAGCAAAACTCTTCTTACCTGGCCAAACGTGAAAAATTAGTCGCACGAAAATATCCACTTTTACAGTATTGTGTGCTGTCAGCAGTGTGAAGCATGATGTTCTTAGCAGTTAGGATCTAGTTCTAGGATTATAGATGCTCCTGTGCTATCTTAGCTGTGTGTTTGAACATACGTGCATGACAAAACCAAAGTTTAAAGATAATATAAAGTTTTGGTACCTCAAAAGTTTCCCCGAGTTTCCTTGTCTTAGTTTGTGTTTCAGGTTAAAGTACCTTTCATATAACTAACACTGTGAGACTTACTCGCCCCAAAGTGCTCTCATGTCTTAGTAATCATGCAATAATGGTTTCGTACCAGAGCAGAGCGGGCTCTGAAAAATTTGAATGAGCCGTTAGTTTGACTCGACGCGGTACCGCGAGAATCAATATACACGTATTGTACGAAACCATTATTGCATGATTACTAAGACATGAGAGCACTTTGGGGCGAGAAAGTCTCACAGTGTTAGTTATATGAAAGGTACTTTAACTTGAAACACAAACTAAGACAAGGAAGCTCAGGGAAATTTTTGAGGTACCAAAACTTTATATTATCTTTAATGGAGTCAAGTTTTGCTACAAAACTAAAGTACAGCAGCAGAAAGTGAAATTTGAAGTGGGAGAGAGTATCTCTTACCTAAGTGGAAGAAACAACTAGTAACGTTAGAGTGGGAGAAATTCAAACTCAATTGCGAGTGTGGGAGAGTTAGTGTCTCTGCTGTGGTAGGAGGGCACTTCAGTCACTTTGAATTAAGAGTGTATGATTTTATTACCCCCTGTATTATTTTACAATCCCTGGTAACACTCAAACTGTGATTGATTCTGACCAGATAATAATCAGTTTATGATAGTTGGGTGTGGGTATAGAAATAGATTGGCAGTCTGGAAGTGTCTCACTGAGTGGGTACTGACCAGGTTGAATGGTTTTTGTCACCATCTTTGTCATAATGCTTTGAGTAATTAAAATGAGTAAGGTCTACATAGGAAATGTATACCTGAACAAAGATGGCAAATACCAGTCTACTGCTATAAACTAATAAATTCTGATTCTTTGAATAGTTCAGATCACTGCAACTAATTTGTTTCAGAAGCTCGTGTTTGATTGTTCCTTGTATTGTGTTGCCGTGCAAGGTTGTGTTATCACTTGTTCGCAGTAGAAAGTGAAAGTTTATATTTTTTGCAGTTATTCATGCCAGCGTATCAAACAATGAATGCTTAGATAGTAAGTGAAGATTTTAAAGTCATGATGTGAATCACCCACAAGCTGCTGTGTATATAGAAATCTTGCAAGTGATGGTTCGTCTGCTTTCTGTGTTACAGGAAGCAGGATCCCAACGGCCCATGCTACAAGGCATGCCTACCACAGTAAGTGCAAAATTATAATGCATCAGTTTGAGGGATTACACCTATTACCATACAATTAACCATACAAAGCAGCCATTCAATTCTGTCTCTGATATTTTGTTGATCTGTTTCCAGTTTTGCTCTTTGAAGTTTGAGTCATTCACAAGACGGATTTATATGATTCTATATTTAGATTCTTCTTCTTCTTCTTCTTCTTCTTCTTCTTCTTCTTCTTCTTCTTCTTCTTCTTCTTCTTCTTTGTCTTCATCTTCTTCTTCATAGTATCATTACTGTTATTTTTGTTGTTATTATTAGTATTACGGTTCTTATATAGATTTTTTTATTAGTGTTATTAGCATTATTATTATTGTCAGTAATATTATCATAATCATCATCATCAGTATGTTTGAAAGTGTTACAATAGCTGGTAGATCATCAAAGCATCAATATTAAGATTATCATCATTAGTTTTTATTGTGGGCATGACTTACACTTTCATTATTACTGTTTGATCATAATTTATTCATCTCTTGTACCTCCTCTCTGATTGTCTAGGAATGTGAAGTGTGGTCGTCTGATGTGTGAAAACGTCCCGTCCAGACCGGTGCTGAGCGGCATCGCCAGGATTGCCACTGGGGAGGCGACGGATGCCTGGGGCCGGCGGCACGACTGCAAGTCAGCGTCATTTGACTTCGGGGAAGATGTCCCAGACCCGGGCTATGTTGCCGAGGGAACGCTCTGTGCAGAGGGAAAGGTGAAGGGAATAAATCCCTCAGTTTACCCAACTACTGTGAAATGAGGGACGTTAGCGGGCATTTGAATTTGGGGGATTTCACGAGTGCCAAGAGTCGCAAAATTGAAATGCATGTGAAAGCTCTTGTCTACGTTATACGCATTGAATGTTAGAGGCAACTCGGGAAAATGACCGTCTGCTCCAATTCATGAAAATTTCATGCCGCAAAAATATTGTGTATGATCACATTTTAAAGTGATGGATAGTTTTGATGATTTACAGTAAAGGATTGAATAGTGATATGATGCCAAGTAAGAAAAACAAAGGCAAAGATTGTGAGATGAAAAAGGAAAAGGAGAGTGAAGTAGTTGATGAAAACTTATAAATACAACAGAAGAAGAAGAACAGAATGTGTATGCTACAAGCTTGTGCACATTTTTTGCTGTTTGTACAGACAAAAGGACATATTTCAACCATAATTTCTTAAAGTATGTGCAACTCATTCGTGGTAGATAAGTTTTGGTGTAGAAGTATATGCCATTTTTTGATACGCTCAGGAAATTTTATGAATCAGACAGTCTTGTGGCAGAAGAGAACTTGTGGATCCAATATTTCCTATATTTAAATTGATAACTTGCCCTGCATACAATGTAGGTTAGCCTCTCTGAATATTGTGTAACAAAATAATGTAATCCTGTGTGGATATATCGATATGCAATGTAGATTTGAAACTTTATTTTCTCTGCAGATCTGTGTGGACTTCAAGTGCCAGAACATGAGTGCCGCTGGTGTGAGATCATGCCCGTACAACTGCCACAACCATGGGGTAAGTTTACATAAACTAAATCTGTACCATAGGTGAATGTGCTTGGACCATGTCCCCATCACTGCTAAAAGAGAGGATTTCATCCCCCTTTCCTGCAAGCATAGGGTGCTGCAGTGTGTCCAGACCTTGTTTCTACCATTAACCACAGCCACAGGGTAAAATGTATTCATCTTTGTTCCTACCACTACCACTGTCATGGGGTAACTGATCTCCTAGTTCATCTCCACTACCACTATACCAAGGGGTAACTGTTTCTTTTTAGCTTTTTCCTATCACTACCTTGACAGTAAGAATAAAGAAATGCATTGTTTTGATATGCAGCAATCCTACACAAATAAAGTCTTGAAACATTTTTGTTGTTGACTCCTTTTGCAGTCCCAGTTGCTGCTAAGAATTGAGTGTCAGTATCGACTGTAATTGAAATATGTTAGATGATTTCCAAGAACTGGATATATTAGCTGTTGATAATCTGATGTGATTCACGCACCAGCATTGATATATTGCTTATGAAGTAATGCTGATATTTCTTCTCCTTGTAGGTTTGTAATAGCAAGAATCATTGTCACTGTGACCAGGGCTGGGCCCCGCCTCTTTGTGACACCGTTGGATACGGGGGAAGTATCGACTCAGGCCCCGCCTCTCCCCCTGATCCATCTGGTAAGAATGAAATCTCAACTCTCTTCTCAAGTCATATATGTCCAATTATTTTTGTTGCTGTTGTGTTCAGTGCACAGTTTGTGCAGTTTAAATCTCTCTGTATAGAAAGAGAGAGAGAGAGAAAAAAAAAAATGCATTATACACATATGTACATGCAGTCCTGATAGGAGGCAACTTTTTGTGGCAAAATATTATATGAAAGAAGTCCAGTCATGATTTTTTTAATTTTTTTTTTTTGAGCAGAAAGTATCAAGCCAAATGGTTGAATACACTTTTGTGTTTGTTACATAGATCTTCTTATCTGCCTGTGCCTCATACTGTCTTATCAAAGTTTAAAAAAAAGGTTCTTGTGCTTGAAGAATCCCTTCATTTGTTGTGTGCGATACAATTGTTCGGTTGTTAAATGTAGGGTACTTGTTGAACCATGTGCATTAGTGCTCATTTCATGACATTTGTTTCATTGTTCTATGTCTGTGTTTGTTAAAAAATATCCTCGTCTGTCTTACTTCATCAAAGTCTATAGATTAAGTGACGAATACATCTATGTTCAACATTTTTAAGTTACTTGATTTTTTTTTGGTGTAAATGCAAAATATAGGAGGATAAATTTGATTAGATAAATCGTCCTTTTCAATTATGTATTCCTTACCATGCTGACTCAATTACAGTATGGGTATACAATATATAAAGTTCATGTGCCCATCATTTGTCATTTCCCTTAGATTTTACCAAACAAATTGAAATGAAAAACAAAAATAGAAATATACATATGTTTATCAAAAAGCTTTAGGTGTTGAGGTAGTGTGAGTAGGATGTATATTGCTATGTCAGCTGATTATTCCAGCATTCATGTACACCTGTGATGCCACATTGTGTGTTCTGACCCATCCTGTACCCTTCCTCTTTGACCCATGGCTCTAACCTTTGACCCCTGACCCTTGCTGGTCACTTGGTACAGTCCTTATCACAACTGTAACCACTCGTGGGGTATCCCACCTTGTCAGTACTGCTCCTGTATCTATGGGTGAGTAAGGGTGCATGGTATCAAGAGCAATCATCCCCTGAAACAACAACAACAACAACAACAACAGAATTAATAATGAGTAACTCTTCTCCACCGGTGGTAACATCCTCTCACCCAACCCCATTCCATCTCCCATCCTGGTAACATGAAGGAGTTGGCACTGGAATTGGTTTCATTTCAAATTCATGAAAAAAAACCATAGAGACCACACATCTACCTTAATTAAAATTGACTTTCCCCACACCCTGTCTGATCATCTCCCAGCCTATCCACACCCAAGTCTTTCCATGTCCCAGGCTTTCCCCCACCCCAGTTCAGTCTTTCAATGCCCCAGGCTTTCCCCACCCCCAGTCTGTCTATCTCATAGATTTTCTCCACCCTCATTCAATCTGTATATCTCTCAGGCCTTCTCAATCCCCAGATTTTCCCCACCCCAGTCTTTCTATCCCTTACGCTCACCCCCAGTATCTCCCATCTTCCAGGCTTTCCCCTCCCCCAGTCTCTCCATCTCATAGGTCCCCCCCCCCAATTCAGTCTTTCTATCTCTCAGGCTTCCCCCACCCCAGTTCAATCTTTCTATGTGCCAGGCTTTCCCAACCTCCAGTCTGTCCATCTCATAGGTTTTCCCCACCCTCATTCAATCTGTATATCTCTCAGGCTTTCTCAACCCCCAGATTCTCCCCACCCAGTCTGTCCACTTCCCAGGCTTTCCCCCACCCCATTCAGTATTTCCATCTCTCAGGTTTTTCAAAGCCTCAGTCTGTCCATCTCATAGGTTTCCCAAACCCCCATTCAGGTTTTCCCTACCCAAAGATTTTCTCCACCCCTAGTCTTTCCATCCCCATGCTATCCCCACCCCCATTCAGTCTTTCCATGTCCCAGATTTTTCCCACCCCAGGCTGAGACAGCAGGGCATTGATGATGATGTTTCTTCATAGTCTCAAGTCTAACCTCATGCCTTAACCTTACATTTCATTGATACTCAATGTCTGATCCTTGGTACATCCCCTCTCAACATCCTCTTCTACTCAAGCCCCCTCCCCCCCCCCCCCTTAGCTTCCCACTCCTCCCTCAAAAAGAAAGAAGAAAAAGAAAACCCTTATCAGTTTGATAGCAAATTAATTGATTTTGGCCCTTAGTGCATCAATATTGAAAGTAGCATGGACTGTGATTGTGAACCAGTGTATGTCTGTACAGCAAGCCAAGCTCACCCACAATTGAATTCATCTCACTTTAGTGCTTTCTAGAAGATATATTTCAATTTGATTTTCTAAGCCTGGTTTGTTTTGATAAATGTTATGCTATCTTATCCAGTCTTCTTGTGTTTCTGTTGCATGATAGCATGACATCGCACCATTCTGCTCACCTTCTTTAAGTAGAGTATAAAGAAGTTGCATGGGAATCTTGTATTTTATGTTTAAAGGACAAGCCTACCTTCATATACGTATGAATTGAGTGAATGCAGCAATATTAATAGAACTCATCAGTGAAAGTTTAAGGAAAATTGGACAGTCCGTTCAAAAGTTATGAATTTTTGAAGTATCTGTGCAGTCACTGCTGGATGAGAAGACTACTACTGTGTGTGATGTCACATGCTAGAACAGTGTAAGGAAAATTCAAAGAGAATATCACAAAATTTTTTTTTTTTTTTAAATGCACATTTCCTCGACTTGTCACTGATATACGTTAAGGGTGATATTATTCCCCCTTCCTTATGAATGAGATAAGTCAAGTGTTCTTTTATTATGCGAGAAAATTGAAAATATGTTGCATTTTTTTTTTTGTATTTTTTGTATCGTTCTACATGGGACGTCACAAGCTGTAGTAGTGTTCTCGTCCAGCAGTGACTGAGCAGAAACTTTAAAAATTCATAACTTTTGAAAAGATAGTCGGATTTTCCTCAAACTCTCACTGATGTGCATGCTCTACTAATATTAACGCATTCACTCAATCCACATGTCTATGAAGGCAAACTTGTCCTTTAAACAAATGTCTCAACTGTTTCGAGTGCACTATCTTGACTGAGAGACCTCCAAATTTCTCACCACCCTCAGTATACATGTCACTACTCAAGACGGAAACATCCTTGAATCTATTTGATCTCAAGCTTGTGAAATGCAAAATTCAAAATTCAAACCTTCAAACAACACGTAAATTTAAAATAGTGCCAACATTATTCAAAGTGCGCTTAGTCAGAAGCACAGATATTGTAAAACGAGGAATATTTGCATGCATTTTAATTTCACAAATTTCATGAGAGCCAAGATTCGTGAAATTAAAATGCATGTGGAAATTCTTGTCTACACTATAAGCATTGAATGTTAGAGGCAACTCGCGAAAATTTCATGCCGCGAAAAAATCGTGTTTTACAGATAATCATTTCAAAAACAGACTTATTCTTCAGCTATAGTTAAACTTTCTAAAATATACTAATTTCACATGTGAACTTTAAGAGTCACAGTTCTTCAACACTGTCTGTCAGTGTAAATACTGAATTCATATTCATACTTCATGTGATTTAGTGGCTAACATTCAAATCTAATTCAAATTCCCCTTGCCAAAAAAGCCAAAAACAAAATATATTTTTATGAAAACCTGGTAGATTTACTGTTTTTAACTATCATCATAAGTGCGGTATCATTTCACTGTTCCATGTTCCATTTTAGCTCAGTGCAAACTTACTTTTTTCATACTTAACAATCATTACATTTTCACTGAATAAATGTTACTATAAAAATGAAATGTAAAGAGCTATTGTTTGTAGCTACATTTGGTAGTTGTTGATTGTAAGAAAATGACGCAATGTTTGACCCATTCTAGCTCATTCTTTATATCTACTGTAACACGAGAAATGTTCGCGTGCATTTTGATTTCGTGAATTTTGCGAGCGCCAAGATTCGCGAAATTAAAATGCACGCGAAATTTCTTATCTACACTGTATGCATTGAACGCAAGAGGCAATTTGCGAAAATTTCTTGCCGCGAAAAAGGCCGTCGGCTCCAATTCGCGAAAATTTCGTGCCGCGAATATATCATGTTTTACAGTACTTTGTATGGAGCATTATCAATTGTGTGATCCTTGGCATCATCTTTAATACTGTATCCTTGATATGACCCCTTTTCTTTACCAATAACACAGTATAATGGAAATATCATATTAAAGATATGGTATAGACCGCTAGCTTTTGTTGAGATTCATCATTAAAAAAAAGTAAAACAAAGTGGACCTGATGAAAGGTGGGACACACCATTTGTTATGACCTCTTTGTTTGTGGATATCTCAAGCATTTCAAAACTGATTTTTATCAAATAAACTTTTAATTCCTCTTAGATAAGTATGCTCTTTGATATTTCATAGAAATGGTTTCTCATTATCTTAAAAAAGGTTAAAATCTGAATCCCCATCTCAGCCAAAACTATACCATCCCTTTAATTGTGATGCAACATTTTCTCCTGCGACAATTGCTTTAGTCGTCTTTTCTCCTGGGACTTAGGGTTAGGGTTAGGATTGTGATAGGGTTTAGGCTTGGTCTGATGTGAAGATTAGGATTTAGGTTACGGTTACGGTTATGTTTGTTGGTAGAATTTGTGTTTGGCTTTGTGCGCAGATATTTAATGGGAGCAATTGTCACAGGAGCAAGTGTCATGGAACCCCCTTTAATTGATGAAGACAGACATCTTTATCTCCATAAACTAATTTTGTCGTAATTGAGATGTGATCTTGATCTTAATCTCATATATCTGAAATAAGGAAGTGGAGTGATCTATTTCCATGGATGAATTTGCAAGAGCATGGTGAGCATTAATGAATGTAAAAAAAAGCTACAAAAGAAAAAAAACAACTACTCAAACATCTCCTTTTTAGTAAAGTACTGTCATGACTCTTGTTCTATAAACCTAAACAATCATCCATTGGAATCACAGAGCAGTAGTAGTGGAAAGGAAGAAAGTCATGTGTATTGAAAAGGATCACCTATGATAAATCAAACTTTGAGAGTAGTAGTCACTTACTTCAGTACTTTGCTGATTAGCCCAGATTCTAGCATTCTTTGATGCAAGGATGCTTCTGTGGTACTGAGTAGGAGTGTTAAACTGTGGTCATATTGAAATATCCCTGATATCTTTTATTCCTCCCTTGTATTACATTTCTTCTTGCTTGCCTGAAGTCCCAACTGAAGAAAGCCATAATAAAACAGAGAATCAACCAGGAGGGTTGCCGAGTGGTGAGACTTACATGCCACAAGCAAAAGAGAGCGTTTTCTCTATCTTTTTTCCTTTCATTTCTTGCCGAACCTCGATGCATGCAGCTTACATTTTTTCTTTATCTGTCATTGATGTCCATTTTTAACCCGTTGAGGATGAACTGATTTTGCTACAACACGCATTTCCCATAGACACCTGCCCGAGTACACTCGGAACTTGTCCTCAACGGGTTAAGTGAAATCTTTCTCCTGAGTTCCATAATTGCACCGTCATCATCAACCATGCTGCATTTCTGGGTGTGCAGACATTTTAACTAAATCAATTTTACTCATTTCTGACAATGATACTGTGACGCTGACATTTGCAAGCTGTGCTTTTCTTTTCTTTTCTTTTCTTTTTTTGACTGCTAATTTTTTGCCAGTCATTTTGGTTTTACTTTATTGTGCAGCCAATGTTTGCTTTCACTCGATATTACTTTTTTTTTTTCTGCCAGAGCAATTGTTGAAAAAGAAAATTTGACCTCACATCCACTGGTTTAGAATTCATCCCATGTCTGATAAAACTAAGTTTACGATGAAGAATTGCGTTGCTCTCTAATTTCACTAGACTCATTTCAGACATGTTGTCATTTTTATTCTTTACCATTGACCCTACTTCCTTGAAGAGTTTTCTTTTTTCTTTTTTTTTTGTCACATTTATGTTACGACCAGAACAAATTTTTGTGTGTATCCATGTAAGACCTCTGACCCTGCCTCCCCTTCCCTCCCCTTCATGAAATAAAATGGAAATATTAAATGCAAACTCTTCTTTATACTTGAATCAGAATAACTTATTTCCAGTGCATCAGGCAAAAAAAAATTTAGGGTGTTGTAGAACCAAACTGTGTGAGTTGAACGTATGCATCATTGAAATATATGAACATATTTGTGTTCCCATGAATGTGTTTCTTTTGTATAATATAGATTTTTAGCTCACCTGAGCCAAAGGCTCAAGTGAGCTATTGCGATCGCCCTTCGTCCGGCGTCCGTCGTGCGTCGTGCGTCGTGCGTCGTCCGTCGTCCGTCGTCCGTCGTCCGTCGTCCGTCGTGCGTCGTCCGTCGTGCGTCGTGCGTAAACTTTTTACATTTTCATCTTCTTCTTGAAAACCCCAAGACCGATTTTCATCAAACTTGGCAGGTAGCATCCCTAGGGGGTTAGGAACTCAATTTGTTAAAATGGGCACCATGCCCCACCCAGGGGGCCCCCAGGGGGGCCCAAACCCCCCAAAATTAAGGAATCTGTAAAAATCTTCTTCTCTAGAACCAGAAGTGATAGAGCTAAGTTAATAATATGAGTTAGTACATTGATGACTGTAGTTTCAAGTTTGTTCATGGCAGAGTCAGGGGTGCCCCCCTTGGGACCCAGGGGAGGGGGGTGGGGAAGGGTTCTAATGGGGCCTAAATTGTACATTTTCATCTTCTTCTTGAGAACTCCATGACCCATTTTCACCAAACTTGGCAAGTAGCATCCCTAGGGGGTTAGGAACTCCATTTGTTAAAATGGGCACCATGACCCACCCAGGGGGCCCCCAGGGGGCCCAAACCCCCCAAAATTAAGGAATCCGCAAAAATCTTCTTCTCTAGAACCAGAAGTGATAGAGCTAGGTTAATACTATGAGTTAGCACATTGATGACTGTAGTTTCAAGTTTGTTCATGGCAGAATCAGGGGTGCCCCCCTTTGGACCCAGGGGGGGGGGGGGGGTGAGGAGGGGTCCTAATGGGGCCTAAATTGTACATTTTTATCTTCTTCTTGAGAACCCCAAGACCGATTTTCATCAAACTTGGCAGGTAGCATCCCTAGGGGGTTAGGAACTCAATTTGTTAAAATGGGCACCATGCCCCACCCAGGGGGCCCCCAGGGGGGCCCAAACCCCCAAAAATTAAGGAATCTGTAAAAATCTTCTTCTCTAGAACCAGAAGTGATAGAGCTAAGTTAATAATATGAGTTAGTACATTGATGACTGTAGTTTCAAGTTTGTTCATGGCAGAATCAGGGGTGCCCCCCTTGGGACCCAGGGGAGGGGGGTGGGGAAGGGTTCTAATGGGGCCTAAATTGTACATTTTCATCTTCTTCTTGAGAACTCCATGACCCATTTTCACCAAACTTGGCAGGTAGCATCCCTAGGGGGTTAGGAACTCCATTTGTTAAAATGGGCACCATGACCCACCCAGGGGGCCCCCAGGGGGCCCAAACCCCCCAAAATTAAGGAATCCGCAAAAATCTTCTTCTCTAGAACCAGAAGTGATAGAGCTAGGTTAATACTATGAGTTAGCACATTGATGACTGTAGTTTCAAGTTTGTTCATGGCAGAATCAGGGGTGCCCCCCTTTGGACCCAGGGGGGGGGGTGGGGGTGAGGAGGGGTCCTAATGGGGCCTAAATTGTACATTTTTATCTTCTTCTTGAGAACCCCATGACCCATTTTCACCAAACTTGGCAGGTAGCATCCCTAGGGGGTTAGGATCTCAATTTGTTAAAATGGGCACCATGCCCCGCCCAGGGGGCCCCCAGGGGGCCCAAACCCCCCAAATGAAGGAATCTTTAAAAATCTTCTCTAGAATCAGAAGTTATAGAGCTGAGATAATACTATGAGTGAGTACAGTAATGACTGTAGTTTCAAGTTTGTTCATAGGAGATCCAGGGGTGCCCCTCTTGGGGGTGGGGGGGGGGGGTGGTTGGAAGGGTCCAAATGGAGGCCTGAATTGTACATTTTCATCTTCTTCCTGAAAACCTCATGATGGATTTTTGTCAAACTTGGCAGGTAGCATCCCTAGGTGGTCAGGATCTCAATTTATCAAACTGGGCACCATGCCCCACCCAGAGGGCCCCAGGGGGCCCCAATTCCCCCAAATTAAGGAATCTTGAAAAAATTGGGCCCTTATTGTACATTTTCATCTTCCACTTGAGAATGCCTCGTCAAATTTTGGTAGAGCTGTGAATAATTTAGATTAGTGACTGCGTGAAAGGTGAACTTGCGATACTCAGGTGAGCGCTAGACCCGCGGGTCTCTTGTTACTTATGTATCAGTCAGTGTGAAAACTTTACTGTTTGTATCAAGAGTTATATTTGTTTCACCTGCATAAAGATATTGTAAGAGTGAAAAGCGATCAAGTGTTTAATGTCTCAATGTAAACATCAGCATCATGATCTTTTGTATATTGCATCCATTATAATCATGCATTCTGATGTCTTATGAGTCTCTCTGTGAGCTTGTTGACAGAATGACATCTTCTACATGGTATAGGGGTCAGCTTTCATTGCTGATTTTTCAAGGCATTTTGAATCAGACTGTCTAATCGGCATCTGCTGATATAATCTTAATATGCAGCGCCCTCAATACTTGGGGTTCAGCCAATTAAGCAGTTAGTATGTGCTGCTTTGTTTTCCTTGTCACACTATATTTTACTGGCTTTGGGAATGAATGAAGGACACTTCGACATAGTGAAATCATTTGGAGCTTTTTACGTCATTCTCTATGTCTTGTAAGATTGGAAAATTAAATGCATCAAATGAAGCTGTTATCAGGGACAATTGTTTGTTCCACACAGGTACATGTATATGTCCCAAGCCAAACTTGATGAGCACTGGGCTTGACCACCGAACTAAAACATAGTGGAATGCGTGTTCACCCAGGAAATACGCAGCCACCAAAACTTGCTACCACTGCCATTTTGTTAGGTCAATTTTTCCTTATGTGGAGTGCGGGCTGTGTCTCCAAAGCGCAAGACCATTATCATGTACAAACGTGCATTGTTACGTCATAATCACTAGCCACTGGACGGCGTACTCTTGCTTGCGCGCGTACCAGTGGCCCAGTCTGACCGCTCCTAAGCGTGCACTCCATATAAGGAAAAATTGACCGAACAAGATGGCGACGCAACATGGTAATTTGGCTGCACGGTCTCGTGTATGTTGGGAATAGGGACACGCATTCCACTATGTTTTAGTTCGGTGGGCTTGACCCTCTGTTGGTGTTAGCGCCCTCTAGTGACCACTGTGATGGGGAAAGGTCTCACATCTGTATAAAATACACAAACATACCCAAAAGGCCTTTCCTATTTGGTCGCCAAATAAAGCAACTTGTATCATTTTAAGCAATGGATTTGCAAAGCTTTTTTTTTTCTGCTCAAACTCCTGCACTGGGTCCTTTGAGTTAGACTACATGCCGTCTCACTCAGAAATTGTCAGCATTTTGGTGTTTCTACGCTAATTAAAAAAGTAATCCCTCAGAATGTTTGTACGAGACATTTCTAACACTCATATTGTATGCTCTTGGTGAAGAAGTTTTCCCTCATCAAGCGCAGCTAAAAAGTTTGCTTAAAACTCATAGGACTCATCTGTAATGAATCTTCTTTCTAATTTGTTTTAGTATGTTCGATATGGTGTTGTGAAGAGGCAAGGGTAAATCTGTGTGGTTTATAGGTGTGAGACCTTCATTGCTGTGTATTCCAGCTTAGGAGCATACTGCTGTGTGCTATATATAACTCTATTTGGTTTGTCTTTGAGCTCTGCAAATTTCTGCTCTGCTTGTTGCCAAGATGCAAAATATTTTGATATGCGCACCTTATGATAATTATGCTAAACAATGATGTTTGAATAAATTGCCATGATTTTTATATTACGGGCAATCTCGTCTTTTTTCTCAGTAGCCTTAATTTGTATGGAAAAAGACAAGTTACCATCTGAATAGGCTAGCTTATGCACAAGTATGCACTTCTAAAGTTTGTATTGATACATGTATGTTTAGTTCATGATGGTGAGTTACTGGTTTTCAAGAAAGGACAAGCATTTAGCACTGAAGCAAGCATGACTTCAGCTTTCAGGAGCTATTCCGTGACTAATGTTATTACGAGCAATATTTGCATAGTGTCTTACATGGCCTGATATGTTTTGGTGATTCCTCAGCCAGTAAAGCAAACAACAAAGAAATATTTAATGTTAACATATTTTAGTGGATCCTTGTAAATCCAAAATCCAAAGACCACTAACTCTAAGAATTATGCTAGTTTAAAGACTGCACAAATATGTATGTGTGTGGTTTTTACCTTATATGTCAGCAAAGTGTAAAAATTGTTGAATACTCATTTTCTTTGAATGTTTTCAGTGGCAGTTTCATCAAACCTGATTATTATTTTTTTCTGTTTTATGGTAATAACTTTAATACTTCATTTGTTAAATCAAATGGATGTTTTTCAATATCCCATATCTGTCATTGGATTGTTTTCCAACATCTCAAATAATGTCGTGTTAATATAAGAAATGTCCCCACACTAGTAAAATGTTCATATCAAAATTAGAATTTGTAGACTTATTTCTTTACCTTTTTTGTTTTGTTTTGACTCATTAAGGGTATGGAATAACTTCATGTCATCATTCCTTTTGTTCCAGATTCAGTTTTTAACTGTCACATATAAAATCTAAATGCATTTTATCATTGTCTGATTTGATAACTGAAATTTGATTTCTTGTGTCACTGGATTTTTCTATAACACCTATAATTTGTTTTATTAATTGACCATCTAAAAAATGACACTAATTGATGTCAGATTAAACAAATTGAAATTGTTGTAAAGATATTATTATAGATATTTCTTAAATTAGAGCTGTAATTCCTATTTGTAAAACAACATGCAGTACAGAATTTGGTACCATAATTTGGTACATCGAATTGCTTTTATTTAAGTTTTCTATATGAAAATTTATGTTCCTACAAATCAACTCTGTCCACTCAGAAAATTCTGGAAGCTTTTAAGAATATTTTGATGTACTTATGAGTGTTTCTCCTGTTCATATTTTGAGGACAGCTTTTTAATGACATTGATACTGTTTTCTGTCTCCCACTCTGTAGGTGTGTCCAACGGTGCCTTGGCAGGTATCCTCATCTTCTTCCTCTTGGTCCTACCCCTCATCGCTCTTGGTGTCATTCTATACTGCAAACGCAAGAAGCTCCTGCAGATGTTTCAGAAAAGCAAGGAGCCAAATTCTGGGTAAGGATTGTTTTCTTCATGTTATATCTTTTTTGATTACCAGTAATATCTTTCCCCCACCCCCTTTTTTTGGCAATATAAAATAAGAGATATGGGGGAGAGGGCGGTATTAAGAAAAACGGCGAATAAGAGTCTTGTTCAATCAATGGAATTATGATGTATGAGACTTTTGTTTTCTCATATACTGTATGTATTTTGTGCGATTAAGCAGCATTGATGTGTCTCATTAAGTTGATCGAGGTCAATCTTTTATTGTATGACTTATTTTGTATGGTTGCAGGTCTTTGTACAAGTCTCTTCTTATGTGTATGTGGATTTACATAAACTCTTTCTTTGCATGTATGAATTTATGAGATCAAGCAGCGTGAATGGAAAACTAGCTGTAATTTTTTTGTGAGTATTTGTGTCATTGTGAATATGATGTTGTTATCAAACAAAATTTGAGTAGGGAATACAAAAATGAAATTTGTAAATAGGGAATACAAAAATGAAATTTGTCTTTATTAGATTTTGAGCAATTTGGTAGATTTATGAATTTTTCCTGTGCATCCATATGTCATTGGCATTTTTTGGCATCTCTTTCCCTTTTCGAGGTTTTCTTGCTTTTCTCCTATGTTTTTGTCATGGAAGTGTCATATCAGTCATCTGTGAGGTTTAAAAAAAAAAATTTTTACAACTCTTCATTCTTTGTTCGCAAAAATTTTGGATGATACAGGTTACTTGTTTATTTCAGACAGTATTAAGAGCATATCTGGGAGCAAGTTATTATGCAGTTGATTTCCGCCCAATCTTTGTGAAGTAGATTGCTATCTCAAAAGTAGAAGCATTTCTGTCAGACACTGTAAGAACTGTGAACTCTATACTGTAGAAGCTAAGTTGCTCCCTTTGTATACCATTTTTATTTTCCAGGAGCAGGCATGGCTCATATGTGAACAAGAGATATGTTAGCAGCAATGGAACTTCCAGTAAGAATATTGTTCGTACTCCATCCATCCGTGCCTCACCACCTACTATTGAGCATATACCAAACACCGGCACTGGATCTGTGGTGCATGACATTCATCCCTTGGTTCCTACTGTTCCAGACGTGAAGTACAAACCAGTCCCTACCCAGCAGCCATTAAAGCCAAGTGCTCCACCCCCGGGCCGCCCCACAGGACCACCCAGCCGGCCAAAGGGTGCGGTCTCTCGCCCCACTGCACCACCAACCGATCCCGCAGTCAAGGCACTGCTTCCCAAGTCTAAACCCACGACACGTTCACACAGCTTCAATTTGCCTGCCACTATTGAGAACCAATCTGGCAAAGCACCGCTGAGACCTGCCCCGCCTTTGAAACGTCCACCTTCGGTCCATGAGACCAAGACTCCTGAAAACGGCATAGCTGGTGCCAGAGCTGCCCTGAAGCCAGTTCCACGCTCCAGACCCAACTTTAATGCTAACAACTCCAAAAACAATGACTGGAGGAAAGGTGGAGATCGCATCACTAAAGATGGAGGTATGGATGAGGAGGTGGAGGAGCCCTTTATTGCGAACAAACCATCAGTCCCCAAAAAGCCTTCTACACCAAGGAAACCACCCATGCTCCCAAGTCGTCCTCCACTCCGCACCCAGAGTCTGAGGGCGCCGAGTGCGATGCAGCGGTGATAGCAGCCACAGCATACTTGGATGCATTGTCACTAATACATTGTCAGTTGGTATGGTGTTTAAGGTGGAGGGGAATCCATTTTTCTTTCATGTATGTTCTTCCATTTTCTCTCCCCTATACATCACTGATCAATCAGTTGTGTGCACTTTTATTCTGTTGCAATGTAAATACACATGTGTAAACATTCAATAAAGTTCCAAATCAAATAGGACTTCTGAGGCAACATGTTTATGAAAATTGTTTTGTGAAAATAATGACTCCCATTTAACGTCATTGTCAAGTTTATGGTAAATTAAGTAAAATTTGTCTTTCCATGTAAATATTCCTCTAATCTTAGTTTGTAAGAATTTTGGCACAACAGCAGCAAACTTTAAGTATAAGTTAAAGTTTATTACATTGTAAAAGTACAATGTATCTTTATGTCATGATCGAGGCTGAAAAATTAGTTAAAGTTTGGAACAGAAAGAGTGTTAGTCTGAGTAAGCCATGCAGTGATGCAGACTGTAATTGTGTATGCATATTTGGCACAGATAAGATATTTTGTAAACACTCTAAATGCATGAAAATAAATGCATACATGTACAAGTGTGTGTTCTGTATAGTAAGTAGGTGGTATATCCATGGTACAATACCTCCATTTTAGGTGTAAAGACAGCATATATCATCAGTTGAGAATGATAGGGCGTTTAGTTGCCGCTAAAGCCATTGTTTGAGGAACCTTAACGCCTCTATCATCCTCACCAGAAGATATTTGATGTTTCTGTGATGTGTGCTTTACATTCCAAAATCAGTACTGTTCCAATGATGAAATATGCTAAGTTGTGGGTACTAGGGTGACTATTTTTAGCTGCATTGTATTACCGTGTTCCTAAGGCCTCTAAACACTTGCTGCTTTATGTGCAAGGAGTTCTTTGTTTGTTGGTGTGTTTTTTGTTTTGTTCCTGTTTTTGAGAGGGGGAAGGGAAGGGGTGGCTATTTTAAACAATGTGGTGCAATACTGTGATGTCTTGAACTTTCAAGCATTTCAAGCCATGTCTTTGCAAGAATGTCATCGAATCATCTCTTTCTATGGGTATACAAGAGATGCATGAAAGAGACTTCTCAACTTTGCACTAACCTCATTTCTTTTTTATTTATAAGCACTTCTTGCCAAGACATTATCTTTATGTCTGAATCTTACGTTTTATCTTTTCTCTGTTACTGTTACCTCTGTGTGCATGTTATAAATTGGTACTTTGCATGGTACAAGTATTACCATGTAAATGTATTTCATAACTTCATACTGTATATAGTGCAATGCTCTTTATACCCACTTCAGTTACTTGTAAAAAACTATGTCTATAATTAATGATAAAATAGTTACTAAATGACATGTAAGTCCTTTCTTTTTAAACACCCTGTATCTTTCTTAATTTTAGGATATGATTTTACTAGGATTTAATCCATAGACTCTCTTGAAAATTGTCATTGTGTTCATTTGATTTGGTAAATTGGCATGCTACAGTGTCCTGTACATAAGATTATGTGTATGTTGTAATTTTCTGTTTTTGTTTTTTTAAGCAGAGATAAAGATTAAGTGGTAGTCTAAGTATCACATTAGTTTTTCAGCAGAAGCAAAAGAAAGGAAAATACTGTCAGCTTTAATTTAAAGTTTTAATCTATAGCTTTAATTGAAAGGCTGAAGATGTTGATTCCATCTGCCTTTCTTTAATACTAGTGTTAATTACCTTTTCATGGACTCATTTCTTAGGGAGGCATCTTGACTGGTGGGGTAGAATTAAGCTTGAGAAATAAACTTGAGAGTTGTCCTGCTGTCTGTCTTGTATTGCCTGGCGTAGATAACTACAAATTTGTCATCATTCTGTAATGATGAAACATCACTTTATTGTGTGACAGTATGTGTTGTTTGGACATATCATCAGTTTGCAATTGATAATTATTTGAATTAATAATAGAAATAAACTTACTTGATGTGACGTTTTGCAAATTATCGTGATACTTGGCAAAATGTTGCATCAAGTGAATTTACTTCCTTTTTTTTATTCAATCAATTATCGATTTTGTACATCAACTGGATGAATGAGAAGAATTTACATTATCGGTCTATTATCAGTTTGCAATCACGAGGTTCTTATGTATGAGTCTGTGAAAACAGGTTTAATTCTCAAAATATCAGCTCAGTTGATAATTGTCTTGAATTTGTAGTGGAAGTGCTGTATTTGAATATTGATGCAAAACTATCATTATCCTGTGTAAGAATGTGTCTCATTGCCTAATGGTTTCCATGATTTCAGTTTACTTGTTACATTTGATGAACTTTATGTTTATGTAAACATGTTACATGAATTCGACCAGTTGTGCTCATAGCAGTAACTGAATTACTGCCTGAATATCAAATTTTACAGAGCCTTGAATCAAATACACTGTAGGTTTTCAGGGAAATGTGGTGTGGCAACACACATCATTGGAGTCAAAAGGTTCAAATGCTGCTACTTCTTTAACATCTCATGGTTGTGCTATGTTTTCTTTTAGGGTATTGAGTACAGATTTTATTTCAAAGTCGGACTCTTCAAAATGAACAACTCTTTGTTGTAACTTGTTTTGTGAATTCTTCTGTTTTGTTTTATAATGTTATTGTTTTGTAAAAGATATATGTATTTGTAACTTTTAGAAGTCTTGCTTTATAAATGTAGGTAATTAGATTGTATCATGTTTTGATATTTTGTCAGAGTGTTGGCACTCTTACATTGATATAGAAATCACACAGCAATTTGTTGAAGATTACCTACTGGTGCTGATATTTCAACTGATATTTTAAAAATAAAAGTTTGTGGTTTTTTTCTATTGAAGATGAACAAATATTTTCTTGGAAAATTTCTCAAACCTCCTCTCCCATGAGGTGCCTTTTGATTATTTTGATGATTTGTTTTCTAGATTTGTGTTTTTAGAGACGAGTTTGACTTACAATCTACCTTCACAATTCTAAGTACTCGCACGCCTGCTGCTACTATTCCATATGCTCAGCTTGGTAGATTTGGCTTGTTCTTTGGTAGATGGCCCCCTGGCGGGTGGTCGAGATAACAAGTTAAAGCAGTAACTGATGATTAGATTATGATGTTATCATTTATTCATCTTTTGACCACAGTATGATATTTAATAGGTTGCTTCATGGTGGCATTACTGTTGTTCTAGATGTTGCTGTGTTTTTGTTTTTTCAAGGGCAGATAAACTGTTATGTGAGTGTTCTATGCCGATTTTTGCATGCAAACACAGCAGTAGCCTTTTATTTACAAGCATGTACCTCTCTCTCTCTCTCTTGGCATTAGAAGTTTAAGATGCACTTAATAATATAATTTGTTGAATGATTTAACTTACTGATTTTATAACAGCAGAAAGGCTTCATTCCTGTGTGACTTTACGAAATCATTTTTAGGAAGATTTGGGATCATGCAGACTCCTTGAAGTGCCAGTATGACATTATTTATGGATTCACCATGGATATATAAAGATATAAAGCTATATTATTGTGGTTAGTGTCAGTGTGCATGACCTGCCTTTGTGTTTGTCATCGTTAACATGTAAATCAACATTTCTTGGTATGTCCTTCTGCATTTATATTCTAACTAATGTAGTTTATAAAGGTCATATATTTTCAGTGCACCTGTTAAGCAACATGATATGCACATTGTATTATGTACCAATATCACCTTTTTGCCATACATGTCTGTAGTAGTCAACTCATGAGGCTGGATATTCATTTCTAGAGAGGAATAGTAAATATTATGATTGGTTTTGTAACTATGCCTCCAGTCATGACAGGGAGTGCTAGCACAGTAAGAAAACAATCTGATTGCTTGAGTGCAACTGAATGTGAAGGTATGATAATGCATGACATGTAACAAGTCATGTGTCATTGTTAGTGTTAATTAGAAGATGGAATGCTCTTGTTTATTCTTTCAAAAAGAGTATGAATTATTGTTTTATGTTGCAATATGCTTTTACTGTGCCTTAATCACTCGGCAAATATTGCAATCGAAGAAGCTCACATACTCTCAAATGTATTTTTTTTTTTTTGTAACTAGCTTTATATGGCGATCTTTCAAGTGCTTGTTCTTTCATAATCGAATGTTGCCAACCTAGATGGTTTGATGGAAGAAAGGGAAGGGACGTCTTCAGGCATTTGTAAATCTGTAAGCTTTGGATGATAGTCATAATATTTTTTGTACAAATATGTGGTGATAATTCACAAGAAGTTTTGTGCTTTGGTGAGGGTGGTTTGAAGGTAATTTTCATGTCTTTTTTTTCCCCGTCCATTTCTGAATAAATTTCACCTACTGATGGTATTGTGATTTCACTGCATCTTTCAATCATGAGCAGTGTGAGTACAGTGCACTCCCGTTATAACGAAATGCTCGGGACCGGCAATTTTCTTTCGTTATAACGAAATTTCGTTATAAGCGAACAAATACAATATATAACGAAAACAAGGAAACAACGTATATATATCATATTCTGTTTGCTGAATACTTGTCATACACTGGAAAGCTATGTGAAATGTGATGGGATAACTGTATTACAATAATAAACGCAAGTTCCCCTCAGAAACTGTGCGTGACACAAGGAGCGAACACACAGTGGTGTGAAGCGTTCACCCATGCAGAGACGCTATAAATGCTGGTTCCGCTACGTATTTTCGAAAGCAATTCGCATTTCGTTATAATGGAGCACATTTCTTTTGTTTTTCTTTGTCTGTGGTGCTCGGAAAAGACTTCGTTATAACGGAAATTTCGCTATAACCATGTTCGTTATTAGCGAATTTTGTACCATAGACTTTAATGGTGATAATTTTGGGACCAGAAGATTTACTTCGTTATAACAAAATTTCGTTATAACCGTGTTCGTTGTAACGGGAGTGCACTGTACCACATATTTCCTCTTTATTCCTGCTGAATGCTTACATCTATTTTGTTGGTCTGGTAATATGACCTGCAAGCCTTTTTTTTTTCTTTTTTTGTTGTTGCCAGAAAGCATAAAAATCTAATGTCGATCATGACCAAATATCAATTTAGTATTAGCTGTGTCTCGAACTTGAACTTTACTTGAACTTGTGAAGTATATTCTGTTTCATTTAAAAAACAATAACATTTTGAACATAACAAACAGAAGATGAAGAATGATTGTACAAACATGCAATACATAACATATAATAACTATAAATGAAACATGGAAACTATAAAAGACCAGGGGTCTTGTCAGGGTAGTTCCCAACAAAAAGAAGGTGAAGTGTTTCATTCATTGAAGAATTTTTATCTCCTTTTGCTTTGGAGACATTCATCACAATGCCAGATTTGTGTTTCTGATTGTGCAATATGTGTCTCTTCATCAAGCAAGATTCATACCTATTTCATCTTTTGAATGCTTTCCTCTGTAAGAATATGAAAACTTAGGGATACTGTGTATATGAATAATGTCTGTACATGTATAGTCTACTACATGTACATGTATATGTGTATACCCCCGTACATACTGTATGCATAATTATGTTAACTTATACATATATGTATGTACATACAGTCAACTTTGCTAAGTTGAATCCAAATGGACTGGAGAAAATTCTTCAACTAATTTGAATTTGACTTACACAATAGAATTAAGATATATTTATATCCTTCCCGGTAGAATTTTTCGACTTATCCTGTTTTCCGACTTGTGTGAGGTCAACTTATAAAGGTAGGTGAGGTTGACTGTATGTATGTATATGTATAGTAAGAGAACACTTTGTAGGTAGGGTTCTTTTCTGGTTCTTTCATTGTCTGAATGTTTTACTTCATGTCATTAAAGTATATTTGTATCAACATTTTACTTCACTATCTGTGATTGTCTTTATTTTATTTCATTGTATGTATTTTGTGTTGCTCTGAGATGACACAAATCAAATTGTGTCGTGTGCTGTGTGTTGATACCGATGTATTGGAAAACCAGATATTCTTGCGTGCATTTCAATTTCACAAATTTCAGGAGAGCCAAGATTCATGAAATTAAAATGCACACAAAAGTTCTGGTCTACACTAATGCATTGGAAAAAGCCATCAGCTTCAATTCGTGAATATTTCTTGCTTTATAGTATGATTGTCTTCGGTGTTAACTTCTTATTAAAGTAAAAAATCATTGAAGCCACATTTTTCAACATGTGAAACATAAATATGAACACATCAACAAACAACATGAAAAGATCTCCTTTCTTTTTAAGACTCACTTTAATATTTCAGATAATTTTTGTGAAAACATGATTTCAGAAAAAGACATCTACTGTATTTCATTAACCTGTGTATGAGACTTACATTCTCTGTCAAATAGCACAAATCTGTAGAAAAATTGTGCTAATATTTCAAATATGGTACAAGAGCATGAGATGCATCATGTACGGTTGTTTAGATTTCTAAACAATCAGAATAGCCAGAAGGCAAATGACATTGAGTAAGTATTATAGTACGACTTGAGTTGCAGGGTGCACATAAAACTAATCACTGCTCTGTGAAAATGGTGAGTAAAATCCTTTTAGCATTCAAATCAGCCATTTACACACTTGCAAGAATAGAAGTATTTTACAAAATTATTCTACATGAATATTAAAAATTGTACAAAATATAAATGTTTGTATATCTAGACTGGAAGCAAAATTACATAATCTCATATATAAGAATATTAATTGCCTCATCACATCAGCTCTATATTATAAAATAACTTATTATTGCATGAATTAGATTCAGAGTAATTAAACCACTTTTTTTTAATGGCAAAATAACTTAAATAGTCAAGTCTACATCTTTAGACACTTCTTATTTTTACAACAACAACAATTAGAAAAATTAGAACATTATTCCTGAGAGAGGTACTGAATTCAAGACAAAATGTGTTATGTCTAGGAATGTCTTTAAAACCCTATGACAATGCCAACCTACAGTGCATTCCCATTTAGGACAAAGATACTACGAAAACATCAAAGTTGTGTGTATATTGTGTCTCATTAGATATACATGAACTTACTACAGGGAAATATTATATTATAATAAGGTTGTTCAGACTGTCAGTTTCCCTCCTAAAAATAAGCTAGTACCTCATAAACACCAGAGACCAGTCAAATACAGTACTGTACTTTAAAAATGATTTTTTTTTTTTTTTTTTTTTTTTTTAAAGAGTGGACATTTTCACACATCTTGCACAACATGGATCTAGTGCAAAAATATAAGTATGCAAATATTATTGTGTCTCACATGTAATAATATTTTATCACTGTCATTCTGCAGAAATAAAAGCATGCAAAATTCATTTTACTCGGTTAATTGCAAAAAAAATAACAAAAACTACTCTACCAGCAATTTAAACTTTTACAGTAATGGACAATTCGTACCGCTGATTTCACCTCTTTAAAGGAGATACATGTATTTCAGGGTTTCTTTGCAATAGATGGGGAAAAGATGTTAGGCACTCCGTCAGAGAAATCTCTTTTCAATATCATGGTCAAAGAGAAAGCAAAAATTGTATTTACATCCACATTTCAGAGAACCCATTATGAGAAAATACAAGGTTACCTAAGCATGAAATACAATGTACAACATTGACTGAAAAGTGTGCAGAAAGACATTTCTGAAAGTACTGAGTGTTCAAACAGCGATTGGTGATTGGAATGTGGGCTACATGTAAATGGTGATATTCTAGAAAATGCACGACATGAATGGCAAGGGGGTAACCCCTTTTCCTGATTACACACACTTCTTGTCACACAACATATACACCAACATCCATCTATGATTTTCAGAAATTACAGACAAATTATTCTCAGCAGCATTCCCTTTTTCACAAACCTATCTATAGCCATTAGATACACATAAATATCTCCAACATTTCAAAGATAGCTCAACAAATTATAATTGCACATGAAATGTGATTGGCATTGAATTAACACAAAAAACAACCATCAGTCTCTGAATCTCTATGATGAACACAGAACAACACAAACTGAAATATAATGCAGTTTTTTTGAAAGAAAAAGAAAAATCTACCATGTTGTGACAAATACCATACAGTATCTCCTGTGTTTATCTGAGTAATGTGCAATGAAATGACTCTAAATGTAGCTGAGTGAAAGATGTTGCGACCTCTTATGATCCTCTAAAATAAGTTTTATCATTTTCTTACAAAGTGAGGGGAAAATCCCAGGTTCTTCTAAGTTCTTACTTTCAGAGTGCACTGAGATTCTTACACAGTTAAATCACATCAACACAGTATGACAAATTGACTTATTTCATGAACATCATAATTAAATCAAAGGCTTAACTGTCATGCTGACATAAAAAAGGGCAACATTTATTTTCATCCCCCAAATAATAAAACATATGGAGACTCATAAAAAGCCATAAAACCCAAGGAATTCGGAAGAAAACTTGCATGAACAGCATATACTGATGTACACCTAAGTATTAATGTATGCTATGCTAACATTAATCAACATAATATATAAATGAAATATTTGGAGAGGCTTGAAGAAAACCTACAAACACTATGTAATACCAGGAAATCAGATGGCAATGATATAATCAGCTGCACAGAATTATGTTCAGTCTATAAAAAAAGAGAGTTTGCTCTCATGGTAATCACAATCATTGGCAATTATTTGAATAGAGATTCAAACATTCCTGGCTGCACACTCCAGATGTTGTGCAATTACTGAACATGCTGTATATATCACTGGGTTCCATGACATTTGCTCCTATGACAATTGCTATCATGAAATATCAGCAAGCTAAGCCAAACATAAATTCTACCCACAAACATAACACTAACCGTAATCCTAATCCTCACGTCAAACTACAGTTCGACCTCGATTATCCGGCCTCCTTTTATCCGGAAATCTCTATTATCTGGACGCGTTCACGCAGTGAAGGACTCTTTTTTTTCATCCAAAAATTAAGAAAAAACAGTGACTTTAAACTCAATTAAAATTTCTGAAAAACTCACACGATTTACCTACAATATTCCCGACAGAACTAACATAAATTCACACCACATTATCATTGTAAATGTAAGGGACTACAATTTTGCGCAGGCTAGCATAGATTACACCACCGTTGCGGGGTACGCTACCTGCCTAGCTGCCAGTGCACTGGGACGGCAGCTTGGACGGCAGCTATATACATTAACATTGTGTCTCCCATATCCGGCCAATTCGCTTATCGGGATGAGCGCCGGTCCCGACATGGCCGGATAATCGAGGTCGAACTGTAAACCTAAAACCAAACCCCAACCCTACCCTTAACCCTATGTCCTTGAAGAAAACAAGACCGGAGCAATTGTCCCAAGAGCAAAATGTTGTGTCATGTTGCCATGCTTTTATTTTGATGAATTTGAACGATGTTTGTAAAATAGCTACTTTCAACAATATTTCCTCCAATAACACAAATACACTGTATATTATCTCAATGGTGAGAAATCACAAAATTTTTCTCTCAAAGGTGGATGATACATGTATTTCTTTCTCAGTCTGCTACTGAGGTTCTTTATTTCAGATTCAACCACTCATTAAAATTGTCTTACAAGTGTCAATTTGGCAAATATCATACTCACAAGCTATACTCTGTAATTCCTTCAGGGATTACATTGAAAGAGAGACCCCCTGATGCATGCACAGACTCCCCAATTTGCTGATGGTGCATTTACTGAGAAGCACAGCTTTGGATGCTCCATGTTTCCCCTCAAAATATTGGTGCAGCACTCTCCTGATTTTTCAAAAATTAAGTATTTCAGTCAAAATGTAAGTCACTCTTGAGGCTTTTCTCTCACTTATTTGCACCAAATTTTAGCGCTTGGTATGAAGGCAAGCACGGCTGCCTCCCCCATACCTCCAGCAACGCCAGCCAAAGCTGGCCTGCCAGCCTTGGGCACAGGCACAGTTGGGATCCTGATAGATACATACGTATGTGCCAAGGCTGCAGTGGCTAACACTAAGAAGAAGAAAATCGCATAGTCAGTCACCACAAAGGTGAACAATGGAAATGCTAAACCCTCATCGGGATCTTCACAACCAAAAACTTCAGCACATACGACTGAATTTGCCTTAAGGCCCTGTCACACTATAGCGTATAAATCAGATAAAGTAACGAATGAAAGCGAATATGTACAGGCCATCCAATGGATGCTGAGTGGACAAAACGAATGACCAGCGAATGCCCAAAGCGATACTGCGGCAATCGCGTGATGGATCTCGGCTGACGCACACTTCAACAAATCCTTTTGAGCAGTGACAGTCTCAAGTAATGTTCTGGCTGTCAAAATGGCCCCAAAGAGAAGAAAGCAACCTGCCACGCAGGCACAGAAATAACCACCAAGTACTCCTGATGTCGCTATCCTCAGTCCTCAAGATTTCCCTAAAACTGCAATCCCTCCACTTCCTTCTGATGATCATGCTGGTATTCCAACATCCTCCATTGCGTCTGGTGCCTCCAACTGGTCCAAGCCTGGACCTTCAGTGAACAAACAAAAAAGCCAGAGGCAAACGCTGGGATTTTCACAACCCGCAGGCACAAGAGGATGCCTTGGTTGAGTGGGTAAGAGAGCACGCTGCCTTTGGGACTCCAAGCGGTCTGATTATGGGATGAAGACAAAGAAGGATCGCCTGTGGCAAGAAAAATCTGATGAACTAGGATACAGTGGTGGGTGCATGAAATATTTCTACCTTCTTTCAGCATGATCAATTGCATGTTCCATTATATATATTTTATTCATTGATTTATTTATCTATTTTTGCAGGAAACGTCATTCATATAGTTTGTGTCTCCTTCAGTCAAACACTACCTGTGCTGTCCAGATTTGTTGGGCGAATTTAGAAGAATGGCGGACGAATAAGAAACGGACGACTAAGAAACGGAGGCAGAGCGAGCGAAACGTTCGAACAGTAGATGTTAAACGAACACAAAGCGGATTGTCATTCCATTTGTCATCCGCTCAAGATTTTGGACACATCCAAAATCAAAATTTGGCTCCGGCGGATCTCTGCGAATCTCTACGAATAGCTAGCGGATACAGCTAGCGAATGTCAAACGGGTCACAATTAACGAGCAACGGATGTGAGCGTATCTCCAAATTTTCAAATTCGTTGGGCATTCGTTGGCTCGATCCGCTCTAGTGTGACGGGGGCTTAAAGGCTTGATAAAATTGAAAGCTCGCTTTCTAAAGTGATTGACGATCTCCCACAAGTGACTTCCAATCATCACAAATGCTACCCAACATGGTGACCCTTACAGGAGGTTGTGAACAGGATACGAGTACACGGTGTGGTACACGGTGTAGTACGCGGTGTGGTAAACGGTGTGCATAGAGCTATCCAACTGCACTACAGGTAGACATGAGTTTGCCTGACAACTCCCCCACAGGGCAACTCAATATGTACATGGATCATGCAAAAGAAGAAACTGCATCTGGTTTCGACCACACAGACCAGCACTCTCAGTCCCCAAGTTCAAAAATTGAGATCCCAACCATAGCTGCAAAATTTGCTATGTCTACTGGCATTGGGGACCCAATCAGTGATGAAGTTGTGAAGTCGGCTGCTTACGCACCATCTTGAACTTAAAATCCTTGATGATGTGGTAGGAACATACCTGTCTCCAAACAATTGCCAGCTTGTAGATGTGCCTAAAGTGAATCCACTTATCTGGGATTGCAACCAAGGGTCGGGATCTAAAACTACAGCGGGTTCAAAAATCACTCACAAAGGGACTAAATGCCTACACAAGATCGCTTTCATCTGATTACATGTCTGAAACACAGCAAAATGTCCTCACTCTGATGTGCAATGCAAATTTTGAGTTTAACTGTCTCCCTATGAGCTGATCAAGCCAGACATACACTGTACAGTAAACTCTAGATTTGCACATTTGCGTAAGCCAAATTTCCTTCCGGCATCGCGCCTACTGTTTGGAGACAATCTTGGGAAGCAAGTCAAGCAAGTCAAGCTTGAGAGATCAGCAGCTAGCAGCAGCTGGAGTTATAAAACCACAAGGGAGGGCAAGACCACTCGCATGTATCAGCGCTCGCTCAGTAGACCGTACCCACAGAGAGGACAGGGATTTCAGCATACTGCATACGGCAGCAAATCATTTGCTGGATATATTGCCGGTTGGTTTTTTTCTTGTTCTTCTTCGTTTTTAGGGCAGCCTTACACCAGGAGGGGCAGACAGCCACCTCACACACAGACGCTGAGCTCGGCAAGCCAGGCAACTGAACAAGAGCCCCAGTGAGGTGCGCACTCCCAACAGAGGAATTTTAAGTAGATGCTGACACAATGGTCAATGTTGGCAATTTAAGGGCAATGCTGAATGGGTTCAGCTCAGCCCTCTGCTTGTTTACTAAAATATTGAAGCCAGTGGATGGTAGAAGGCTTAATGGTACACCACATATTCTTTCTAGGGTATGTGTTTGGCCTTGAAAAGGGCCTACCCAGTCCCAACGTTTCGGCAAGCATGTTCACACCTGGGGACTGGGTGGTGCACAGTTAAGCCTTCTACCACCCAACGTTCTACTGCCACAGAAACCTTCAAAGATTTCACTGAAGCCAGTGTTTGTCAGACTGAGGATGTCAAGTCACTTCATTATCGGATATGGGATATCGAATTGCTTGAAAGCTCCTTATTTAGCACAAACTTGGACAAATACAATTATCTTGTTATTATTTTTTATTATATACAATTGTGACGAGCGTAGGCCTACATAGTTTAACATAGGTACTTACGTATAATGAACATATTATTCGGTCTGCCTGCGAAGTTTGGATTCAAACTTCAAAATGGAATCCCGTTTTGTCTACAAGGAACGAAGAGCTCGCTAAGCTTTTGGAGAATAAGGATTCTAAATCCACTAAACATTATCCTAAACCAGGTGTTAGTCTAATTAGACATAATTGTTCAGTTCAGTTCTTAGAATGAGGGCAATTTATTGACATCGAACAAGCGGAGAAAGACTACGACACCGAGTAGGTATGCAAAATTCTGTGTTTGTGAATAGTTTCTACAATATGTTACTTGTCTGCAACAGAGGTAAAAGAAGACTGAGTTTGAAATTGCTACAGATTCCTGTGACAGAAGGTAAGCCTACATATGGCACAAGACAAATTGACTAAAAAAATCACAGGGGAAAAAAATGATGCACTGGGAGTCAGTTTTGACGCATGTGATGTAGATTCTTGATCTATGAAACAAATGATGAAAATTGCACAGTATAACGTTAGGCCTAAAGTCCTTTTGAGAGTATAGGGCCTATGTCCAACTTTCTGAGGCTTACTGAGTTCAAAGACAAAAAGACAAAATATAGGCGTAGTCCAACAACTAGTCCAATTCAAAGGTCTGGTCCAGCACGCACACTAAGCAGACCCCCATCAAGTCCGCCAGTAGGCCATTCCCTAAGCACGTCTCATAGAGTCGTAGACGTAGGCCTACTCGTAGCTCTCCTTTGCTGATCTTTTGGACCCGAGTCTAACTTGAGTACTATAGCGTTGCTACTGGACTTGAGTCTAATGTTAGTACTAATGTCGGTAGTCGACATGAGCCTAACGTAATCCATGCGTCGTTAGTTAGTAGGCCTAACAGTAATGTACTCTTCTGTAGATCAATCTAATTGTTACAATAAGCGTAATCAAGGCCATCTAATATAACAGATATCGACTGATAGGGAATGGAATGTAACTATCTTTTGACTGCCAGGGAGTTATATTTTCCCTCCTGATCTTATTTTCCCTTGGTAAAATATAAATCTCTGGCGGTCCAAAGATTGTTATATTCCACCCCGTACCAGTCAATATCTGTATAATATTCAAGAAAAAAATAGTGGAAGAAATCAAGGTACAGCCTTTAGGCTCATTTTTCACTTCTCATTGCATACAAGGTTATGGATTCTAGTAACTGGGAACAGCTTGGTGTCATTGTGTGGTATCTGAGAGATGATGAGCCTGTTGAGCGCCTGATCGAGTATGTAAAGTGTGAAAGCCTCACGGGGGAAGACAGCAGACCACATTATAGAGTGCCTCAAAGGCTTAAGCCTGGATCTTGACAAATGTCGGTGTCAAACACACGATAGGACAGGAAACATGGCCAGCAAAGAGGAGGGTGCTGCTAATCAGGTGAGAGTAAAAACGGGAAACTAAAAGGCAACATACTTTCATTGTGTGTCACACGAACTGAACTTGGCCTTGTCCAATGCTTCAAAGGTAGTCGAGGTATGCAATATGGTTTGTTTCATGCCCAGTCAGTAGGCTTGTTTTTCTAGTTTTCTCCCAAACGACAACGCACGCTGGAGGCATGGATTGACAAAGTCTACAAAGAGCAAAGTGCAGACTCACTCATCAGTCACATCCTGGCTCAAGCAGGCTGGTCCAGGAAAAAGACTTTCAAAAGATTTTATAACAAACCACTGGAAATGAGGAGTTTACTACACTGTGCTTTACATTGGTTGCCTGTACAGCAGAGAATCAAATACAAATCTCTGTTGATTGTATATAGAGCTATTCAAGGTACAGCACCAGTGTACATACAGGAACTTGCAGAGTTAAAAGCATTTCAAACATTCTATCATCTCCGAAGTTCACAGGATCAAACACCATTGAAATATCCATCAAGGAAATCAAAAGCTACTCTTGGTGACAGGGCATTCTTCTATGCTGCACCAAAATTATGGAATAATTACTCTCCCTCTGTTTGTAAGGAGTTTAAGGTCAGGCTAAAAACTCATCTTTTGCACAATGCATTCTATGTTTGAATTATGTATGTTGTGATTATTTCTCTGTAATGGGCAGTAGAATATATTATTATAGTAGCTGCACAATATAAATGTCCTTTACTATAATCATTATTCACTGAGGCTGTGATTCAGAGCAAGAACAATCCAGAGCCGAACCCCAAGCAGTAATGACATCTACCTTCACAGTGACTATCTAGTCATCAAAGTCAGGTAAAATAACCCACCTTGAAAAAATGGCATAGATGGGGCTCATGGATTATCAGACCGCTCATGGCTTAGTGACTTTAAAATCTCTCTCAATGTAATCCCTGAAGGAATTACAAAGTATGATATTGATAGATTAAACAAGTACTTATCTATTTGTAGTTCGATACGTCCCTCCCTTCCTCCCTTCCTCCCTGTGTATTCAAACTATAGTGGCAAATTCTCATTGATCTACACTTCGCTATCCATGGCCAGCCTTCTACAAAATATTGGGGAATCTGCACATGCATCAGCAGGTCTTTCTGTCAATGTAATCCCTTCTGGAACATTATTCATATCATTGAGATCAAACTACAAACAGGTAAGTTTTCATTAAATTTATGAAATATATGACATATACATCTAAGCCAAATCATCTGCACCAACTGTCGTTTACACATCCTCTTCAGTCTCAAAATAGTTTGCAATGATGTCGCGTGCTCTCCTCCCGATAATACTATCGTTGTGACTCTGCAGAGATTTTATCCTGTCGAGTCCTGTGAAATATAAAATAATTGAGAAAGAATGAGACTTAAAACATCACACAATCCCCTCATAGTAAGATGATCAAGTCATCTAAGGTGTGTCTACTGTGGTTGGCTTTGCAAGACAAAAATGATTTGCCTCAGAATATGATATTTTGTCGTACCTTTAAATTGGCAGTGTATTTTCATAAATATTGAAATTAGCTATCACTGAAACATAAATAAGCTGCTACTATCACAAGAAATTTCTGTGATTCCAAAGTTCAGCTGCTTCTCTCTCTACCAGTTTGTAATGAAAACAATTAGCATTCACACACAATGCACTGTGAAGTTGCACTGAGGCCTATGAAAAGTTTGTTGAGCTTAAAATGCTGGAGGCTCATAAGGCAAAGGAAATCAGTATTCTTTCAAAAAACAAAACAAAACAAAACACATACATATTTTGTGGATAACATTTGTCACATAGCAAGTAGGTGGTATATGAAAACACTTTGGGGGGGGGGGGGGGATGTTGCACCCTGAGGTACGAGACTTCTGCACATGTGGATATTCTCTGTTACCAATTGAGAACTTTGCTTGATTGTAGGGTAAGAGGTACTCTTCTTAACTCGAACAAAATATGTTTGGATACCTGTGCTATAAATCACAGGTGAACCTTGTTAAAAAAGGTACTTGAGATCACTGAAATTTCCTCATTATATTGTGTATCTCTTCATATCAGAGATAAACAGAAAAGAATATGAAGGGAATGTAACCTTTAACATTACCTCATTCTATCAGGAATCGTGCTATATCTGACCTCGTAATGGGTAATAATACCTGCATGTTTGCCATGGCACACCCATGGTACTTACCTCCACAGGCCTTGATTGCTGCTGAATACCGGTCAGGCTTCCCCTGCCCCTTCTTTTTGCCGAGCCTGTCGAGGAGATCACAGAGAGCTCGCAGGGCCATTTGCAAGAGCTCCACATCTTCCGAGCTGAGGACGGAGCAGCACAATGGCTCGACCCAGCCTTCATCTGCTACAAACCTGAGTCAAAAACAAACAGCAGTGGGCATGACCAAACCAACGGTTCAAAGGTCACCCCTTACTGACCATGAAAGCCCCCAGTTTTTACCCACAGAGCCATCAAGTTGATGATGGGTGTGAGCTAAAATGTTACAGGCCTGGTTGTAAAATAGATGCTTCACTCATCTGTTTGGCCAGGTATGATCAAGTATATTCATCTGGAACAGGGACAAAGTAATGGGTTAGCTACCACAGAGCCTTCTGATACTTTGAACCTTTACAAATGTGATTTCAATTTGCAGAGGAAGTTATTGACGTTGTTTTTCCTTGTATGGTGTATTTGCTAGGTTTTAGTTTCATATATTTTCTTTCCATGCCAGATAATATTGGTATGAGAAACGTGATGCCAAAGCTGGAACACATACAACCATCCCTTGATTTGCCCTTTGATTAAAGTCAAGCCTTGAAGTAACCTTCAAATCCAGGTTTTTCATCACTGACCTTAAGAATCCTCCCTCCTTTCTAATATCTCATTCATCTATTTCATAATTGGAAAAAACAGCCTTTTTCACAATATAACATTTCCATGAATTGCCACTAGCATTCAATGCATATAGCGCACACAAGAACTTTCACATGCATTTCAATTTCACTAATCTTGGCTCTTGTGAAATTCTCTAAATTAAAATGCACAAAAAAAAATGTCTGGTTTTACAGTACATGGTAATTGCATCTAAGTTTTTCCCTTTTGATCACAACTAAAACATTGTCACTTCTCAATAGGAATGCATTTTTAGAGCTCACAACTTCATATTTCTTTTCCAAACTTGTAGCAATTAGCTGAGAAAATCTACAAAACTATGGTGGTTTGGACATAGATATAGTGCTCCATGATTTCCATGTATGATAAAATAGACCTTGCACTCTGCAACGCTGTGCACAGCGTTGTCGACATACTGTAAAAGTGGATATTTTCGCGCTCGGAGCGGTAGGAAGAGTTTCGCGTGTTTTTAATTCCGCAGAATCAAGGCAGTAAGTACGGGAACAAATGGCAAGCAAAAATATTCGTGTGCTTTTATTTTCGCGCCAGTTTCTGGTTGCGCAAAATGCGCAAAAATTTCAACACCGCGAAAATTTCCACTTTTACAGTATTGTTACAGAAATTATATACTGCCGTCCACTGTTCTTACTTGTTTTTTACAGGTATATGTGATAGAGGAAATTGTCTTGTCTCAGACCAACAGCAACTGCTTAACCCTTATTTCTAAAACTGAACTCCTGCTTTCAACTTGATTGCAGTACATCCTATTGTGTGTGTTTATCTTTTGAACCGCTCAGCTTCTTGGCTCACTACAAGTCTTACCGAGTCTGCTTCCTGGTTGCCCCCATGCCTCCAGTAAGCTGCACAATCGTCCAGACTGCTCCTCTCTGAATCTTGAGTGATGTGTCATCCAGGAGGTCAATCACCTTTGGGACGATGTTTTTATTAATCAAAGCCTGATGGGAAGGAAAAAAAGAAGACAATGGCTCAGAGAAAAGTCGAATTCAATCATTTTTCCAATAAACCTCAACATGCCAATAACAGCATGCATAACACTTGGATGTTTCTCTCTTCTCACACAATTGATATATTCTACAAAATGTCTCCTCATCTGAATTTAGATGAAGCTCATTATTTTGACCTTTGACCCTGAAGAAAAACCTGTAACCCCAAATGCACAAAGAAAATATTTCTAAACTGACTTAATAACATTCACAATACACTTTCATTCTCAGCCAAAATTCAGCGACATTTGAGCTTGACCTTTGACCCCCGACATTTCATCTGAGTAACTGTGCACATGTTTCTCTCCCTCCTACCTCACCATATTGCCAGTGGATAATAAAGCTAAGTAATGGTGGGAAAGTAATATCATCAGCCAATTCATTGACATTTGACCTTTTATCTTTGACCTTTCATCCCTGTCATTTTATATTCATAAATGTCCATATTTCTATCACTCCTACTTATCTATTTTATCACTGGGCATTCCAAGCTGACATTAGAGCTAAAAAAATGACATTTTGAGGTCCATAGCCAGTGACCTTTAAATTGACCTTTTAGCTCTAACACTGAATAAAAATCAGTGACTATCCGTGTTGTGTATGTTATACAGTTTGGATGCAATGAGGGTTGTTTGGTCACTAAAAAGGGCAGTTTGGATGCCATGAAGCTGTATGTGGTGCAGAAAATTGCAAAAAAAATTATGCCTGAGATTTCGACCAATCTGAATGAATGATTCATCAAATAGTTAAAAACTAAATACGTTTATAAGTACAGCATGATGTTTGTAACATCATGTGCAATATTTGTTATGGATAAAATTTGCAAAGTTTCTCATGTCCTCGGCAACTGCTTTGAATTTAGCTTGTTGGATCCCAAGGCCCGCATGTTTTTTTTTTTCACAACTTCTGTTTTTACCTGTCAGAATGTTATGCATGTATATCATACTGATCTGTACATTTGATTTTATGACCAAATAAACTTACAGATAGGTGAATAAATAAATGTAAAGATTACAATCACTGCATATATATGGTACATGACCAGTGGGCATCAAGTATGTGTGAAATCACCATATCAACATTCATTTGTAGTACTGTATACACTGCTTTTTTCGCGTACAGATATTTTCGCGAATTAGGAGGTCATAGACATTTTTCGCGAGATGTTGTTTTCGAGATTGACGCCGACACTAACATAAATGCACTGTCATCCAAGCGCATCAAGACAATTTTATGTGTTGTTAAATTCGTGAACCAACTGTGACTCGCAAAATTCACGAAAATTAAACCCTCGTGAAAATAACAGCTTATACAGTAATAGATCAAATCGCTGAAAATATTACCAGGACTTCTGCTCTGTTGCCAGCTGCGATGATAGATGCTACCCAGCAAGCTCTTTTACGGATGATTTCATCAGAGTTGCTCAAAAGATTGTAAAGATGAGGAATGACTGAGCAATCTACAACAGCCTATGGAGAGAAGAAGGAGATAGGAAATTAGTATGGAGAATGCAAATAAGGCACTTCTGTGACAGCACAATCCATCCCCCCCCCCCCCCCCCAAAAAAAAAAAACAAGTTACAAGATGAGGCTCTTCAGTTAGGCTTAAATTCTGTGAAATGAGACAGCAATCTTGCCAAAGGTGTATGCATCACTCAGAAGGATGGGGAGGAAGGGATTTAGTTTCAAACAAGCAACAGCTTTCTTTTCTCTCATGGCAACTAAAAGGGACCTCGAGATTGCAGAAGTCGTTCTCACACAAACCCTATAGATAGTGTAAAGTGTCACACAGCTCATCAAAGCTGGATGATCCTCAACTATCTATTCAAATGATGGAAAATAGAGAATGTAGGAATGGTTCTTTTGAGGGATGGGGCATAGAAGTTAGGGGTCTATTTGATCTAGAGCACTCATCACCCTTTACTGTGCATGGAATGAAAGAGGGGAGTTATCATAGCTCCATGGCACACATCATTCTACTTGTAATCATGTCGAAGTATCAAAGCTACAGTGTACTGCTAGCTGTAGCAGCTTTTGAAATTCCTGTAGGTTTTCAAGCACATTGAAAAGACAACTTGAAATGGAACACACAATGGATTGATTACAACCATTTGAAATATGATGTATTAGTAATCAATTCAAATTGAATAAAAAATTAAAATTTGAATTTTGATTTTTTTTTTTTTTACTTTTTTTTTTCATGCTTCCAAGCTTTTGAACATTTTAGTGGATAAAGGGTTTTGATTTCATATTCTTTATACCAATTTCAAAGCCAACAAATCAAACATGTATTAGTCTTGTACAATTCTAAAGATTACACCGTTTTCTCAATGTGTTTAATTTTCCTTCAACAACACAAAACATTAAAAATCTACCAGGGGGGGGGGGGGGGGGGGGTTTAGTCACAGTCCACTGACACACATAACATAAATAATTATGTTTTGTACTCTGTATTTGTGTTTTCATGAATTAACCAAACATACATGAGAGACTTATACATTTATTATTGAGAATTTATTTGAAGATTTAAGGAAACGCAATCATCTTTACTTCACATCCATTTGAAAATTTATTCGTAAAGATTTCCATCACATCAGACAGCAAAGAATGCTCGACACTAAGAATTACAAATCACCTTTAGGGCTGCTGCTGTCACCCCTCTCCCAACCCCATCCCACAGCACTTAAATAAAATTTAAAAAATCACACTATGATACAACGTATCTGAAACGGTCATTAAAAAAAAAAAAAAAAAACCATAAAAAAATTAAAACCTGAACATAGAATAAAATTCATATATCATATTTCAAGTGAAATCAAATAGGACATAAGAAATACCTTGACAAAATGCTTGCCACCATACGCTATATTTCCAACTGCCATCAATGCGCTCTGTACCACATCCTGACTGGTGTGCCTGAACAAAAACATCATCGGAAGTTATATGAGGAAAATTCAGAGATATCAAAGGGATGGTGCAGTTTTGGTTGAGATGGGGATTCAGGTTTTGACTTTTTGCGAGATGATTAGAAACCACACATCCAATATTAAAGAGCATACAATTCTGAGAGGACTTAAAATTTATTTTGATGAAAATTGGTGTAGAAATGGCTGAGATATCCAAAAACAAAGTAAAACACAGTGATCCTAATAAAAGGTGGGTCCCACCTTTTATTAGGACCTCTTTGTTTTTTGGATTTCTCAGCCTTTTCAAAACTAATTTTCCTTAAATACACATTTAAGTCCTCTCAGAATTGTGTGCTCTTTAATATTTTATAGAAGGGGTTTCTAATTATCTTGCAAAACGTTAAAACATAAACCCCTATCTCAACCAAAACTATGCCATCCCTTTATAGGTAGCCTTAGTTATTTTCACACTAGTAAGAAGGTGGCCAGTACATATGTGTGTATGAAAATTAAACAGGATGACCTGGCATTAAGACCTTGGTCCCAATTTAACCCGTTGAGGACAGGCTGATTTGGGGGGGGGGGGGGGGGGGGGGGGATTCCTCTTTAAATAAATACCGCCATGAACAAAATTGAAACTACAGTCCCTAAAGTACTTACTAATAGCACCAGGAAACTTAGCTCTAGCACTTTTGATTCCAGAGAAGAAGATATTCAAAGATCCCTAATGGGGGCAACATAGTGCTCATTTGAATAAATTCAGATCCTACCACCGTAAGGACGGTACCTGTCAAGTTTGGTGAAAAATGTGTCCACAGGTTTTCAGGAAGAAGCTGAAAATGTAAAAAGTTTACACCTGATGACACGAACGATACAATGCACAACGGATGCCCGATAATGAATTAGCACTATAGCTCACTCCCGGAACTCACTTGAGCCTCTAGACCAGGTAATCTAACAAAAACATAATAATGGAGTCAAAAGGGGCCTGACCTTTTGATCCTAGCAGAATCTTCATCAGAGGCAAAATGACAAAAGGGCAGGGAAAGCAATCACATAATTATAAGGACTACACACAACAAGAACAGTCTGGGGAGGGCTAGGGACACAGAACAAAGCAAACAAAAGGGGAGGGTTGGAGGTCATGGGCAAGGAGCCCAACTGGTAAAGGGAAGGGGATTAGAGCAGGAGTGTGGACAGACAAAAGGCAGAGGAGGGTCAGTGATGATCCTGTGGACCATGGGGGGCAACCTTTGAAGGATAAGGATGAATAGGGAGGCAACATCAAACAAGATGAGGAACAACAGAAGGATAAAGAAAGGAAAAGAGTGAAATAGCAACAGCATGGGGGGGGGGGGGGGGGGGCTGAGCAAGCAGCAAGCCCTAACATGGTGTACCAAGAAGATGCAACAAAATGAAAGTAAGAGTCAACCAACAAATGCAAGTTATCAAACTTTTGACTCCATTTTACTCCATTGCAGGGATGCCAACTTTCGGCGTCTTAAAAAAGTATTCCGAGAAGCAAAAAAAAAAGTATTTTGGGACAAAAAAAGTAGTTTCGGGAAAATCTCGCAAAAGTAGCAATACAGCAGTCAAAAAGAAGAAAATTCAGGCTTAAATGGTATGTATTTTACACCAGTATATCGCTTGTAAAATATTTGAAGGAATGGCCTGGGGAAAAGCACCAAAAAAAAAAGAGAAAAAAAATCTGTTATTTCTCATCTATTTAATCAAAATATCAATTATTTAAAAAAATCTGGCATTTCATGGAACACAAGATATATTACATTCATTTCTGTCATAAATATATGGCTATTATTGCTGCCTGAAACTCTGAAGTCGGCCTCTAAGTCTTTGTGATTAAACCACAAGACACAACAGAAAATTACTCATATGGGACTGGCCATGGGAATTAAGATTATCGGGAGAAAATTGAATAAAATGCATTAAAGATATATAATTTTCATTTTCAGAGGTAAATATTTATGACAGACATGATTATCATGCCCACGTAAGTATTTTTATACTCACAACATCTACGCAAAGTCACAAATTAATTCACAAATTAGGCAGCCTGTCAGGTGAAAAATGGTTGTTTTACTCAAGTCCATTAACACAGCACTGCATTTTCAGCACACGCATGTACACATTATTCATATTATGCAGTAGCCTCTGCCTGCGCAATGTATCTCTGCCAAGTGTGCATTAAATGAGTGGGTATGGTCAGCCTTGATCAGAAATCTAAAAAATCGCGACAAACCACAAAAAAGCGTACAAGCGTATGTTTATCAGAAAAATCGGAAAAATACGGCTAAATCGGAACAGTTGGCATCCCTGCCATTGGCTCGCCACTATTGGATGAGAGCTTTTTGTTTGCTACACTTAAAAACATAATAAGGGGGCTAATCATTCTCGCATGATGAGACTTACGCCAGTAGATCAACAAGTCTTTGGCAGATTCCAGCATCCAGCACCTTTTGGATAAAATCACTGGATTTGTCACAAATATTCTTGAGAGCTTCACAGGCATCAGCCAGCACTTCCTCCTTCTTGCTGTACAGAAGTCGAGAGATGATCGGCAAACACGGAAGACTCTGTCAAAACAGAAACAAACATCACTTTCATACGATAATCATGACAACAATGATGGTTACTATGATACTTCTGCCAACAATATTTAGAAACAGATGTCACCATGGAACACCGTTTATTTTGTTGGAGAACATGAATTTTAATAACTAATTCAATAAAGTAAAATCAATTAATGAATTACAAATTATTTAATCATTACATTGATTTAAGGATTTGTCTTAAAATCTATAATATGTGGCTGCCCAGCTCAAAACCCATAAAAAGTCACAGATTATACGATTCTCTGTACTGGACCAAAATTTGTCATTTGGGTTCACAGACTCCATATTTTGAAGTTTGTCTTATCGTGGAGAATAATCTTTTCTTCATAATATACTGTCAAAATTTGGCAGCTTAAAACAAAACTGCAATTGAGATATGAGCAATTTTTCTGGACCATATTTTGGGGAACAGGAGCTGCTCCACTGAGAAATTGATACTTGTGCACAGCATGCTTGTGTGACCTTAATCTTTGAATCCTCTTTTCTCCCTTTTTTTTTAATGAAACTGCACCTCCTATCACATTCTTATTTCAATCACTTTTTAACCCGTTGAGGACTAGTCCCGAGTATACTCGGGCAGGTGTCTATGGGAAATGCGTGTTATAGCAAAATCAGTCCGTCCTCAACGGGTTAAGTAGGTTAGGATGGTCAAATTTCAACGAGTTATACATTGTACATCATTTTAAAGCTTAAAGCTTACTCTTTTAAACTATGTAGAAAAGTGGAAATTCATTTCATCCATATTTTGTGGGTTTTGAGCCAGGCAGTCACATATGATAATACAGCGATGGAAAAGGGGCATGAATTATCTGAGGTCTAAAAGTCAGGAGACCGAGGGTAGCATAATGGAAATGGATGGGCGGGTAGATTTTCTCGTACTACTCCTCAAGATCAATTGGAATGACATCCAGACAAAAATGCTGCTGGCAGACTACAGTACAACAGTTTGTGACATCACCCATTGACAATGACGTACAGAAAATACACAGAGAAGTCAACAAAATTTCATATTCTATGAAAAGTACACACTCCCTCTTCTTAATACTAACATCATGTTACTAGGGTTATACAATTTCCTCTGTTTTCTGAATGAGGTATAAAGTCATGTTTTTTTCATTATGCTAGAAAAATGAAAATATGTGGAATTCCCTTTAAATTTTCTTTATACTGTCATCCGACATGTGATGTCACAAACTGTTGTAGTCTTCTCATCCAGTGATGGCAACAGAGAAACTTGAAAAACTAATAACTTTTGAGCAGACTATCCAATTTTACTCAAACCTAACTGATGTGTTCTCATGATATTGTTGCATTTCCTCAATCTACATATATACATTTCAGTTTCATTCTCTTTTAAAGTTGAGAATGAATGCACACAAACCTTGTTTCGATAAGTTTAAGCCACTTTAAGCCACTATGTAGCAAAAGCACAGGGCAAAGTCTGTCAGCCACTTAAGAGCAGTTTATGGCATCATCAGTAAATAAAGTACTTTGGTTCTTGTGTGCATGGAATATATCTAAGAGTTGTGACAGGGCCACCCTTAACATACTGAAGCCGCAAGTGAAGGATACACCACAGGATGACATTACAAAAACTCAAAAACTCTTTTGTTATATGCTATAAGGGCACCCACATGGGGTCAGTGAAAGTCAAAATCTGGTGAGATCAACCATACTGTACGTCTTCATACAAGTTTTAAAGCAAAACAAGCGTACCACAACACTGCAAAATAGTAAATTAGATAAAAGTACACATGATTTTGATACAGAAAAAGAACAGATGTTGTTGGAAAAAACTGTAATCCTTTGATCAAAGTAATTTTTTTTTTAAAGCATAAGACAAGTAAATGTGAATTTAGGCCATGAATGCTGACACTCTTGTCAACATTTTGGGAACCTGGTATACCAAGTTCCAGTTATGAATGGGTTAAGACAAGATATTTCCCTCTCACACTCCATGGATTTTGAGTGATATTGCATATTCAAGAAGAACAAAAAAATCCTGGAAAGTTACATATGATAATGTATTACTTACACACAAAACTCACCACATTTTGAGCAGAGCTGTTTTCTGCGGGTAAATCCAATGTCAAGTTAGCGTCAGAAGGCAACTCTAGATCAAGACTCTGATGATATTGGCGGTAGAAAGTCTCGAGACTAGCATTGGCCTCGGGTACTAATCTTCGCTGAAAGAGGAAGCAAAAGACAAAGACATAATTATGTAAAGTTGCATTATGAAGTATGCATTATACATGTATGTACTTATGAAACATCAGATTGCTTGCTGTGTGGTCAACAATATAAAGAAAATGATAAAGGGAATTCCACAAAAATTCATTTTTCATGAAAATTGTACATTCCATAAACCTGATACTGACATATGTTAAGGTTAGCAATTAGTCCCCTGCTTTCTGAAAGCGGTTTAATAGTCAAGTGCTCTTTCATTATGCTAGAAAAGTGAATTTTTGTGGAATTCCCATTATATTTTCTTTATATTGTTGTCCACAAATACATCATAACTTCTAGTAGTCTCCTTCTTGTCCAGTGGTTCCAACACCAAAACTGTAAAAATTCATAACTTTTGCATCGACTGTCCAATTTTCCTCAAACTTTCACTGATGTGTTCAACTATAATGTTGCTGCTTTCACTCAATCCACATTTCTCTTTGGGTTTGGGTTTACTTTAACAAATATTCTGATAGCATTACAGCAAAATGCTGAATCTGGTTGCTTGTGAACTGTCCATGTTGCAGACACACATAGCAAGCTCGAAACATAATCTCTGCGGAGGACTGCAAAAAACTGAACTGCACGCAATATTACCTATCACGGCTTGAAATAAACTTAAAGGTCCAATACTCACGTTCACCTCATCCAAATTTTCATTGAAAGTGCTGATCTTGCCCATCCACTCTACAAACCCACTCCGGCAAAGTTCTGAAATTACCCCCTCTGACAGTTGACCTGATTGTGATTAAACAAATACACCAAATATATATGTAAAAGAACAAACCAACGATATCGACAAAAACAAAGATATATTTCATTTCAAAGTATCAACGCTTCTGGCAAATTAATTAAAGAAATGTCTCTTTGTCTTTTACTTTGAATTATTACAGATATTCAGAAAAGCCTTCCACAGAACTTACAAAGCTGCTAATTACAATCTAAACACCTGAACATGCAGTGCACGGCCTTCCAATTTCACCTGGATTAAAGTCTGGACTCTTTAGAAAGGACAATAATCATACACTGTAAAACCAGATATTTTTGCATTCATGAAACTTTCTTGAATCCCACAAGGAGCCAAAGTTCGTGCAAGTAAAATACACGTGAGAATGTCGATCTACACAATGCACTGAATGCCAGTGGCGACTTGTGAAAGTTTTGTGCCACAAGAAAGGCCGCCCGCTGCAATTTGTGAATGTTTCTGGTTTTATAGCAGCCAGTGTGCATGGCATCAGCAGGCTGTCATGGAAGAGAGATGACATTTATGTATTTTACCTCTGCCATGGGAGGTTATATTATCATTACTGTTTGTCTGTTTGTCCGTGTGCAAAATAACTCAAAAAGTTGTGAACAGATTTGAATGAAACTTGCAGGAAAGGTTGAAAATGACACAAGGAACAGATGATTAAATTTTTGTAGTGATTGGGAAAGTTTTCTGGATTTTATCAAGGATTTTTTAAATTATAGCAGGTAGGGTCAATGAACATGGGAGTTCAAAGTGCACATTTTTGAGATTTCATACGTGCACTAAAGTGCTTGCTCTAGTTTCTGCAAGGGCGAGGCGCGCCGCACAGCTGAGGATTGATGACGTAACAAAAGGCTTTTATGATTACTCAGGCCGCGATTTTTAGCACGCATACGTGTATGTATTAGTGGAAATCTCTGATCTCTCTAGAAGAACAAGATCAGTGGTGGAAATGAGCTGCTTGGCAGAGGTCTGTGTTCTCAGAGTGCTTCTCTTGTTCAATTATACAGTTCACTCCACGTATGTACCTGAGTCAATATGCTTATTCAGCTTCTGGAGAACCCCTCGTTGCCACACTCGGTTGGGGTCAATTATACCACATTTGACAAGTTCCGATGGATCATCAGTCTGAAGTGAATGAAAAGGATAACACACACAATTACAAGTGAGCCATAAATTTGCATTGTGAGAACCTCTTTGGGAAAAGAGTTAAGTTGGGTTGGGGGTGGGGGGGGGGGGGGGGGGGAGGAGAGTGAGAGCAGACACATTCATTCTAAACTTTATGCTCTACCAACTACGATAAGGTAATTGCACTGTCAAAAAACAACAACAACAACAACAAAAACTTTGGAACATTTCACAAAACTCAATGCCAAGGGAGTCAACAAGAGTAAAACTTTGCATATAATCAAAAACCAACTATTATCAATTTTCAATGCTTGCCTGCCTATCAGGAAAGCCACACAAATTGTGAACCATTATTGCAAGAGAATAAGCAAATCAAATTCATGAACTCACTTGACTCTTCCAAGGAAAATGAGGGTGATAAGCTTTAGTTCTTTTTTTTTGTGAGAGCTATGTCATATCCAACCATATACACAATAAAGACTACATGAGTTGCACTGGTCAATATGTGACAAGCAATATGACATCTTTTTACACTTTGGTGAAAGAACTTTACCAGTTGAACACTCTTGACCCTTTAATATTTTGTAGTAACTATGAGCACTGAATAATTACCACAGGATTAGTTCTATCAAGAACAAAAAATATTCTCTTTCCTTTAGATATTACATATAATATGGTATTTTCAGGGCTTTGATCTAACACCCCATATTTCTTGGCTACATGTACAAAGCCACAAGCCATTACCTGTTGATATCCTAGTATTGTTTCCCAAGGTTTTGCAGAAGGTTCGTTGTCGGGACTTCCTGTTTTCTTTCCATCACCTCCTTCATCAATCCTCACAGTTCCAGTGGGCTCCGTAAGTTTTGGGGGGACATTCTTGGCGACCACCTGTAACATGAGACCATGAATGGTATCAGAACTGGCATCAAAATGTTCTTGGAGTGGACAGGGATGAGGGAGGAACAGTGAAACACAAGGAGTACAACTGTTTGTCCCTATTGTATTACAAGCTTCATTTCAAAATAATGTCATATATCGATATATCCAACTCACAAAGATTTTTGTAATATGATTGGAAAAAAAATGTACTATAGAATGGGTAATGAGAATCCTGCGATCTCATTGGTTGAGAGCTATGTGTTGATATTTTACTGGCTGCACGCTGAGTCATAGTGGTAAACAAGTTATTGCGCACTTGTAGCAAGAGTATGCGCGCTTGCAGCAAAGGTTCGTGCACTAAGCAAGCGTTCGCGCACTCAGTACGAGTCATACATCCAGTACTTTTTTCCATGCATCCAGTAAATACTGGATGCATGGTTTTGAAGTACTGGATATGCATGATTTGGGGGTTCTCGGCTATGGCAAGCCAAAATGAAATGCAGCCAATTAATTTGCCACCGGGTAACATGACAGAAAAATGTATTTTCGGCAAGAAAATTACCCATTCTATAACAGTAATGACGCACACGTTTTTTCATGCGTCAGTCGGAATGTAGTGTGCATGCGGTAACTATGGAATTTAGCCTAAACCGACTCAGCTTTGCCTCGTGGGTTAAGCATTCCATAGTTACCTTATGCACACAATACTGACTGACACTCTCCGATCTGAGCATCATTTGTATGTACTGGGTGGCACAAGATATTTTTCACCCTCAAAGAAGGCCATTTAATTCCTGAAAGTCTGTAGCCTCTCCATGAGACTCTGGGGAAAACCTCTTGTATGTCCTGCAGCAGACGTGATCAAGACAGCTGCCACCTTCTCACAAGCTCCAGAAATGCTGGCAGTATGAGGGAGGCAACTTTTATAATGCACTAACATTTCCACTTTGCCCTGGGCCCATCATAAACCAATTTTTCTCTAAGCATCCTGCATGTATTTGCGTCCTTAACCCGTTGATGAGGACAGACTAATTTTGCTACAACACGCATTTCCCATTAGACATCTGCCCGAGTATACTCGGGACTCGTCTTCAAGGGGTTAAAGTAAGATCAAATGCATGGAATAATGACACCAACTTGGACATATTGTGGGGACTAGCTATTGCAATAATACCAGCAATTTTAACTTTAGGCTGTCAGGCCATCAAGCCCAGAAAAGATGTACATAAGGCTACATACTAGTATCACATTTAATGTGAACAAATGTGAAATATAAAACAACAAAAAGAACCAACTTCTACATGTTACCTAAAACAAAGCAGTCTTCAGACTACATTCTAAGTTTCAAGATATGGTTTTGGAAATGAATGAGTGTGAAGTAATCTGCCCAGCTCACACTTGGAAGTTGGTGAAGATGTCATATTACCCCTCCTTTCCTTCTCCTGAGGTCACAGCTGATCAATTCCTAAACTCACTGTGGCTTTTTGTGCTTCCTTCTCCGTTTCTGTCTTTGTGCTGCTTTTTGTCGCTGATTTTTTCTGCCGTTGCTTTACCAGTGTCTTCCTTTCTCCTGCCTTCTTCTGCTTGGCCAACTCCACCTTTACACTTCTTGCCTGTGAGTACAAAAGAGGCCATGTTACGGGATATTGAACAACTTTATGAACAATCTGCAAATGGGGTCGTACTTTGACTGTATGCAATATCCTTCACTTGCATGGCACTGGTGCGATCTTGAAATCAAAATATCCTCATTTCATCCAGCACTTTTGACTTTTGTGGCACACATAGGGTTCAGTCAAGTCATATGGAGCAGATACAAATTTAGAAAATCTCATTTGCATATCAATAGGTCTCATATGAACAGAAATTCTGAGTTTCCCGCTCAAAATTTGATACAAGAGCAGATGCTTGATGCATGGCGGTAATGCACAGTTTTCATCAGAATCTACAAATTTTGTTACATAGGGCCCTGCTTCTCAACCAGTGAAGTGCCTAGCTCTCGTAACGGTAGGTGGGCTGCAATGTTGATCAAAAATAAGATAAAAAGGATTCATATTTGATCTACTATGGGCATCAAGATAATATGTAGGAGCCAAAGTGAGCCTCCAGTTGAAAAAGGTTGAGAAGCACAGACATAGGGCATACTGTATTCTTTTAAGCTAGAGAACTGACAAGCCCAGTGATATTTTCCTCACATGGAACTTGTCTATCCTGTATAGATACACACCTTCTTGGTTGGGGCGGCTTCTTTTCTGCCTTTGGTGTTCTGTTCGTTCCTCCGTGAAGCTTGCTTCAAATCTTTCACTGCAACAGTCTTAGCCTGCTGTCCTGCGCCTTTACTTCTGCTGTGCCCTGAAGCTGCAGCCCTAACACCAGCTCTCTGTCTTCCTTTATCCTGCGTGAATGATGGTTTGTTCTAATCTTAATACAATAATAATGATAATAATAATAATAATAATAATAATAATAATAATAATAATAATAATAATAATAATAATAATATTAATGATAATAATAACAATACTAATATTTATATAGTGCTTAACAAAACAAACAAACAAACAAACAAACAAACCGACGGTAATGAAAATATAACCTCCTCCCTTGGCGGAGGTTAAATACGTGATACTTTAATTCAATACTGCAATGAAATAAGACATTAAAAAAACTGCATAAAAAAAGATATAGAATGAAAAGAGAAAAGATAACTCACAAACTGTACATGAAAATTGTGGCAAAACAGGGAAACCCTTTTGCATTCTGGTTACCTTGCTTCTGACGGCAACTTTTTTTGTCTGTGCTGGCTGACGACTAGTCTCCTTGGATTTACTCTGTCTGCCAGTAGATGGCGGTGTTTGCTTTCTTCCACGACCTTTTCCTTCAGATCCACTGCCTGCTCCTTTCACCACCTTACCAGATTTTCTTTGTCTCTAATTATCAAAACACATTTGACATGATAGGGGGGTGTTTCACAAAGAATTTAAGTCGAACTTAGAATTCAAGATTGACTAAAAATTATGGTATGCTGTGTGTGTCTTCAATGTTGCTCAACTTTCTAATGAAAATAAAGATTTTGGAGATTTTTTTTCATGTAGCCATTGATAATACAAGATAAAATAAACAACAACAGAATTATTCAGTACACATTATGATAATTGAAGTGGGTGGTTATTAGGCTAATGAAATTGAACAGGGACACCAGTGGCATACCACAATCTTTAGTCATGCTTAAATTAAGTTTGACTTCGTGAAACACCCCCTAGGTGTAAAATGTATTTCTATGAGATTAAACTACGTGAAAGTCAGTGGGTCTACTTTTGGTCATTTGGCAGTGGGTGTATCACATTTGTTTCTTCATCGATTGTCAAGATGGTGACTTTGCTACTCTGAGTAGCACTTTGAAAATGGCCATCACCGTCACACTGAGGGAAACTTAACTCAAATATTCAGGACTCCCGTTAAAACTAAGTCCTCGGGACCGGCAGTTTTCTTTCGTTATAACCAAACAAATAGGCCTAAACAATAAAAATACATAGAGCGTATAATGTTGCAGCCTGAATTTTTACTTTGTTTGTATCCGGAATTATGTTATTACTGTGTCCGTTATAATGGGAGTGCACTGTATACAGAACATATGTGACCGTGCACCTCAAAACGAACATAAAGTCGCACACACTGATTTTGCGTGAGGACTGAAAACAAGTGTAATGGGTCAACCTAGCCGAACGTGACTTTTTCATATTTTCTGAAAGACCAGGTCTTCTTTTACATTATGCTAAAATTTGGTATCATAAAACGGGCAGGAAAGTGTGTTTTTTAGCAGTTTATCTCGAACATTTTTGATAGAATAGTGTGATTAGGTGTGTCTTCAGAATCCCTTTTTCATTTCTGAAAAACCTTGTCCACACTCTTCACTTTCAACTCTAATGACTTTTGAAAGGATTGTGCTACTGCTTTGAAAGTTGGCATTAATTATGGACAGAATGTGTTAATGAGCCATGCTTAATTTCAGTTTAATCTGATAATCCCTTCATTGTTGTTACTCCAGTGGTTTACTTCCTGTTTTTGTCCCATTCATCGCACAGCCAGCACGGTTTGGTAAAGATTAAGCGCTTGAATAGACACTGTACTTCAGAGCCTCTTTTCTCAGTTCACACTTTTTCTGAGGTTGTGCTTTCTTTCTAATATTTAGATACGTTAGGAGAGTCCATTTGATTTGAGTTATACATCATTTTAAAGCTTAAAGTCTGCTCTTTCAGAATATGGTCTTAACTAAAAATTCATGTCTGGCGACTTTTTGTTTGTTTTGAGGTGCACTGTCACATATATAAAAAAGCGTGGTAATCCAACTTTGGAGGGCTACTATTTCATAATTGTCAGCTATGGAGAGTGCAACATTGGTTGTGAAGAAAGAAGAACTCTTCCTCTTTCCACTGATACTTTATTATGATGACTAATGTTATGCATGACTGAGCGCATGAATTTTAAAGACAATAATGACACTTTTTCCAAGTTTGAGTGTCACATGAAATAGCAATGACTGTCTGATTGATTAATGGACAAGATCTGTCAATGAAAGTGACTGAATAAATAGGCCAGCTTGCACGACTGCAGGTTTCTGTTTAGGGTTTGTGTACGTTTGCGCTTCTTCTCAAATTTTATGGTTCATAACCTTTAACATAGCTACCAGCTGTCCGATGACTTGGTCACTCCCACAAAGGCCAACCACACAATCCATTTTTCTCTGTTCTTTCAACACATAGCTTGCAGCGACAAATCATGTGTTGAATATGTATGAAGAGAGTAAAATGGTATAGCCTTTGTGAGAGTGACCAAGTTATAAATCAACAACGTGGTCATTTTGAAGGTTGTGGACTAAAAAGGTTAGAAGAAACCCTATCAAAACACAAACCTGCAGTCTGGCCTGTTAATTTGGCCATTTTCATTGACACACAGATCTCCTCATTCAGTGCAACATTCATACATTAATTGTTTCTCCATGATAACACACAAGCTTGGAAAGAATGTTTTAATAGGATAGCAACTCTTTCTGTAGATTAGCGATTCTTGAGGCAAAACAGCTAGCCAATCAGGAAGCTTATTTTTGTCATTTATGTAACCACGACACTTGAAAGTTGAAGATGGCAGCAAGAATTGCTAGGACCAAGGAGGTATGAGAATATACCTCCTTGGTAGGAGCAGGGAGGTGAGACCACCTCCCTGGTAGGAGTAGGCCCCATCACAGAAACTCTTTATGAAATGGGGCCCTGCCGCAGGTGAACCATTCAAGCTGCTCAGTCACAAAGACAAGACGAGATCATCAACATTGCAAAATGAAAGAGAAAATCAATCCAATCAAGTGCAGTATGAAAATGTAGAAATGCACACCGACAATATATTCACGCGAAGCTTACCAACTGAACACTCCCTTTAGCTTTGGAGTCACGCATCCTGATAACGGGTATGCTTGCAAATTTGGTGGGAAATTCTCCACGGCAAGAGCGTCCAAGAATTGTTTTATAGTAATACGTAGAACCGCTGCCCTGGCTGTCTCTGAATTCGTTCTTTCATTTGTCGTGTCTCACCACAATCTGCGCTGCGAATGTTCTGTTCGACCGTCTGAATCAGCGGGAAACTAAATGTTGAAAGGTCACTTGAGTGTTTGCACACGCCGTTTGTGAGCTGCAATAAATCATTCATTTTGATACAGCGTAGTAAAACTGAGAAATTTTGGCAGCTTATAGCAGCATCAGTGCATCATCGGTTATGTGTCTCCGCCGGGCGGCCGGGCGGCGGCGGGCCGGCCGGGCATCTCACCACGCACGTACATTCAGCGGTCAGCTAGCTGGAGGGGCCTGGGCACCTTGTTAAAGTTGTAGTTTTGTACATAAAAGGCTAGTGTGCTAGGGCGACCACGCACCACTTGTTGATGAAACCATGGAGCTAGAACTCTAGTACTATTGAGTATTGTAGCTCCATGATGAAACCAAAAGATGTTTGATGAAACTCAGAAGAAATTTTACTGCTTCGAGGCCTAGACTACTGTACTTGGGGCGTTCTGCAGTTGACACAGATCCGTACTGGGATTTGTTGTTGTTGTTGTTATTGCTGTTGTTGTTGTTGTTGTTGTTGTTGTTGTTGTTGTGTGTGTGTGTGTGTGTGTGTGTGTGTGTGTGTGTGTGTGTGTGTGTGTGTGTGTGTGTGTGTGTGTGTGTGTGTGCGTGTGTGTGTGTGTGTGTGTGTGTGTATGTGTGTGTGTGTGTGTGTGTGTGTGTGTGTGTATGTGTGTGTGTGTGTGTGTGTGTGTGTGTGTGTGTTGGGGGATCTAAATTGGAAGAAAAGGGACCTTCTCATCAGTTTAGAGGGTCATGGAGGGGCGTGGTTGTGTGCGTAGGAATACTCGAAATAGTTTTTGTGTTGAGGGGCGGGGGGGGGGGGGGGTGGTGAAAGGTATCTCCCTCCCTCACAAAGGAGCTTTTACATTTTCACTCTTCAATATTCAGATGCATCTTGGGAGGAATATTTGGAAAAAAACAAAAAAGTAAAACATTTCGTTGGTTATTTGAAAGATTTGCCGGGCAATTTTCAACCAATTAACAAAATGTCTTTATACTAAGCCCCCCCCCCCCCCCCCTCATTGGTATAGTGGCCAATGTAAAATAGCATAGGGCCTATTTATATCATTGTATTTTTTAATCTGTTCTTTGTGTTCCAATAAAGCTTTTTAAAGCAAATTGCTGGATTAGACAAAGATCACGGCTGGATAGCCCATAATCAGGTGCACTTTTCTGGTGCCGCTGCTTGGTATTCCAAGGGGACCAGTTATAATAGAATTATAGAGTGTGAAGGTTACATAAATGGAAAAAAATTATAAAAGTCTCATGAAATTTTGTTTTATATTGCAATATTGTACAAGATCTCAAGACATTTGGTGGTGTGTATATACATTTCTTCTGTATGAGCAAATATGTTCAAGTTTATTCGGAATAAAGAGAGAATTCCTTTTTGTTTTAGGTGGTTTATTGTGAAATAGTCAACCCTGCAATAGATGCATATGAACATGAATGGAATGGGTTGAACAGGATTTGCTCACTATAGTTTTTTTTTTTTTTTGAAAGATGTGGAGCTTGCTACTTTTCCTTTCATCATGATGATAAATGGCAATGTCGAGGAAGGCAGACTTCTTATTGAAGGAAACCAAAAACCGAAAGAACAATGGATTGAGTGAAAGCAGCATCATTAGGAGAACACATTGGTGAAAGTGTGAGGAAAATCGGACAATTTATTGATGCAAAAGTTACTAATTGTTAAAGTTTTGGTGTTGTAATCACTGGATAAGGAGACTATACTATAGAGTCCTATATGTCATGTGTGGACAATAATAATTATAAAGAAAATATAAAGAGAATTCAACAAAAATTCATTTTTCATGAAAATTACACATTCAATCAACTTGATACTGGTATACAATTTATAATGTTAAGAGTATATTTAGTAATTATTCCGGCCCTGCTTTCTGAAAGTGGTTAGCCAAGTGCTCTTCCATTACGCAAGAAAAGGGAAAGCATGTTGAATTTTCTTTTATATCTTCTTTATATTGTTGTCCATAAGTCCAGTCATAAAGTCTATAGTGTAGTCCTTATCTAGTGGTTCCAACACTATAAAACGTTAAAAATTCATAACTTTGCATCGATTGTCTGATTTTCCTCAAACTTTCACTGATGTGTTCTACTATAATGTTGCTGATTTCACTCAATCCACATTCATTTCTCTTTGGGTTTGGTTCTCCTTTAAAAAGCTAATTAAGAGGTGATGTGATCAGTCAACTTATACCTGGCTGTCACGGGCCTCATATTATACAATTGTACAATATTCAAAACGGTCATGTTGCATTAATTACTTTCTTCTTTTGTTTTTGAATTGTTTCATGATCAAATAACTTTTACAACGTCAGAACGTTATTTTTATGCAAGAGTGTAATGACGTAATAATTGTGCAAATATTTTTCCCAGGTGACAACACGCCTTTATTTTTTTCATCTATTCTCGGCTTTGCTTTTGCCTTCTTATGCACACACACACACACCTGTAGACACATGTATACCCACGAATGTTAAAAGTTAATTGCATAGCCGTTTTGTTCAGTTCGTCAAGATTTGTTGTCTAGATTCTCTTTTCATTCCCCCTCTCACTCACTTTTTTCTTTCTCTCTCTCTCTCTCTCTCTCTCTCCCTCCCTCCCTCGCTCTTTTATCTAGGGTACTCACTCAGTGAGACAGATTGGGCTATCTATTATTACCCACGCCGATGAAAATCGGCAGGGGGTTATGTAAAGGGTTCCGTATGTTTGTTTGTTTGTTTGTTTGTTTGTTTGTTTTTTTGTTTTTTTTTTTGTTTGTTACCCACGCCGATGAAAATCGGCAGGGGGTTATGTAAAGGGTTCCGTATGTTTGTTTGTTTGTTTGTTTGTTTGTTTGTTTTTTTTGTTTTTTGTTTGTTTGTTTGTTTGTTTGTTTGTTTGTGTACAAGATAACAAGAGAACGGGTAAACGGATTTGCACGAAATGTTCGAGGAATGTTTGGATAATGACAGGAAAGAATCGATTAGATTTTGGTGATAATCGGTTGACCCTTGCAAATTCTGTGTGACCTTGAAGTTTTGAACCCATGGTATAGTGACCATTCCGAAAATTTCCCGTTTCTCACTTTGCGATTTTCCGCTACCATACGAAGACATAAACTCCCCAACGATCCGACTTCGCTGCTCAAATGTTCGTAAGAATTCCGAAATTTACGTTTAGGCCTATTTGAGGGACTATGTCCTTCTAGATTTATGAAAGTTCGTTCTCCGTCATCACAAACTGGCCCGTATTTTGATGATTTTTCAAATTAACATTGATTGTTTTTTTCGTTGGAGGAGCATTTTGCTCGGTCGCAGTCACACTGCACGATATGCGTGCTCAATGTCAATGCGTGTGCAAGGCCGCTGAAAATGCATCGCGCTCTACACTGTTGGTGCAAAATTGCACCGGGGACGTTGCGGCGCTCGTTGGTGGCCGAATACTGGTGCAGTAGACATTTGCATTCAACCCTTGCATTGAATAATTCCCGTAGACACTAATCATAGGGGTAATTGCCTAGGGGGTACGTAAATTTTGTTTTTCTTTTTTGCTTTTGTGGATACCATCAAAGATCGTACACTCATACGACCTTTGATATTTGATGATTTTTCAAATTAACATTGATTGTTTTTTTCGTTGGAGGAGCATTTTGCTCGGTCGCAGTCACACTGCACGATATGCGTGCTCAATGTCAATGCGTGTGCAAGGCCGCTGAAAATGCATCGCGCTCTACACTGTTGGTGCAAAATTGCACCGGGGACGTTGCGGCGCTCGTTGGTGGCCGAATACTGGTGCAGTAGACATTTGCATTCAACCCTTGCATTGAATAATTCCCGTAGACACTAATCATAGGGGTAATTGCCTAGGGGGTACGTAAATTTTGTTTTTCTTTTTTGCTTTTGTGGATACCATCAAAGATCGTACACTCATACGACCTTTGATATCATCACACTCTCGGCTTGCTATAATCAAAATATCCCGCAAGAAAACGGCGTATTTCTCGATTTTTAGCGCTTTTTCCGCGACCCGTCGCGTAGACAATACTCTTAAAACTGGACTTAATTCGCGCGCGCTTGGAAAAGTTCCGATTCTGCACTTTTGACGGTGGAATTTGGGATTTTCGATGGATTTTTGGAGGAGACTTAAGGACTTTCCTGTACGTGAATGAGTGTTAATACCGTATGTGTAATTATGTGATTTGCGTGTGATGTGACTGTAGAACCAAAGATCGTACACTTCAGTGTACGATCTTTGGTAGAACTCACTGGCTGGTGATAAAGCACACTGGCAATTAAGTGGCCGAATTCTGGTAGATGACCGAATGCACATTATGTTTACCCCGACTTTGTACTTAGGCGTGGGTCTGCCGCCTTTGACGGCCCCTCTCTAGTTTTATTTATTTACACATTGTGTACTCGTATTTTGGGCAATTTTGTTTGTATTTGCATATCAGTTTGATGAAAATTTTAACAATAACAATGGAATTGCATTTTTGTGTGTATGTGTTTTTGCATTACTTTGATATAATTGTTCGTACTGATTATAAATCCCAATGGTATAAGAATTAGTTATTTTGGATAGGCGATCCGACTACCAAAAAAACCCACAACAATAACTGGTTCCTTATTTTGTCATTAAGTGGTCGAGAAGTTTAATATGCTCGTGGACGCTGCCTATATATGTACGTGTAGCACACGTCTTTGTTTGTTAAATAAGTTCATGTTAGGTATTGTATACGAGCCCATGCATGGCCTTGTGTACCATCCGCAACGATGTTGATTCTGTGTCATCTGTGTTCATGTTCGTTTCCTTGTTTTGTCTGTGTTTCATGTTTCTCTGCACGCATTTCGGTTTCCTTTCTTCTTTTGGGTCTGCATACCCCCACGTAGCTGCTGAGTTAGGACCAGGCAGGAGGCCAGTTATTAATTCCCGAATGTTTTATATTCTAACCCATGGCTGACACAATAAATTTTGCTTTTAATTCCTTGAATAATGATGAATTTTATAACACAGTAAGGCACTCTGAATCTGATCATGCAAATATGATCTCCAGTTTATATGAAGATTACATATCCGATAAATACAATACCTCAGCACAAGAATTTGAATATAACTTTGACTCAAATGATCCAGTCCAGAGTCCATCGTGTGTTTATTTGACCGAAAATCAGTATAAAAATCGGATCACGAATACAGTTGATGAAACATTTTTGTTAGCTCACTTTAACATACGCAGTATCAATAAAAATTTTGATAAGTTGCGCTTACTCTTAGAAAACCCAGATCATAAATCTTGCTCCATCATAGGGCTAACAGAAACATGGTTGAACTCTAATATCAGTCATTTATTTTCTTTACCCGGATTCGAATTTGTATTTAGAAATAGAAATGAGAGAGTTGGTGGAGGAGTTGGTTTGTACATCTCGAAAAAATTTAAATATATTATACATGAGGAGATTAGTGTTATGAGCGATGTACTCGAATCCCTTTTTATTGAATTGATAAATCCACATGGAAAAAACATTATGATTGGTGTAATTTACAGGCCCCCTCGGTCGAATTTGAATGATTTTTTGACAGTTTTGCAGGATTTAGTACAAAATCCCATGATATCTATTAAAGATACATTTCTGATGGGCGATTTTAATATCGATCTCATGAAATGTAACTCCCAAAACAGTTCAAAAGAATTTATAGAAACATTAATGTCTGCTTCGCTTTTAACATTAATTTCCAAGCCTACCCGTGTCATCAGCCAATCGGCTACCCTCATAGACAACATTTTTTGTAATGTTCTTCCACTTCCTGAGTCTGGTATCGTCCTCTCAGACATCACTGACCATTTTCCTATATTTGCTCAGGTTCCAATTAAACTGAATAAACAAAATAATTATTATAAGCGTCGTAAGATTACTGTAGATAATCTTACAAGTCTCCAAAACAGTTTAAAAGAACTCGATTGGTCTTCTGTATACAACACTACCGATGTCAATTTGTCTTATGATTATTTCATATCTACTCCTACCTCCGAAATCGATAACCATATTCCCCTGCGTAACATAAAAAATAGATATAAGCAAATTCCAAGACTCCCGTGGATAACCCAGTCTATATTACGATCTATAAATAGGAAAAATAATTTGTTTTATAAATATAGATGTAATCCCACTGAAAAAAATAAGAAAAAATATGTTTCATACAAAAACACACTCACCAAATTATTGCGTACGCAGAAGAAATTTTTTTATGTTAATCAGATAAGCAAATATAAAAATGACATTAAAAACACATGGAAAACATTAAAGAATGCTATGAATACACCTAACAATTCATCTAATATTTCTGAAGTTCAGTGGGGCAATGCCTCCAGCAACACTCCCGCTGGCATGGCTGAAATTTTTAATGATTTCTTTTCTTCAATTGGAAAAAATCTTTCTCAAAATATTCCTCTTTCTAGTAAATCTTTTAGTGATTTTTTAGATACACCTAACTCTAAAACTATATTTTTTGACCCAACATATAAAGAAGAAATAATAAAGATTGTTGCCAATTTGAAAGAAGGTAAAAGTGCTGGCCACGACGGAATTGACAACTATTTGATAAAAAACATAATTCCTCAAATAGTGGATCCCTTAGTACATAATCAACTCATCGCTTGCAACTGGCCATGTGCCAAATAGCATGAAAATTGCGAAAGTAATTCCTATTTATAAGAAAGGGGAGAAGGATGATGTCAATAACTATAGACCCATATCTTTATTATCTTCTATTTCTAAGATTCTTGAAAGAATAGTCTACATCAGGACAGTACGTTTTCTTAAAACCTGCGACATATTTTCAAACTTTCAATTTGGATTCAGGGAAAATCACAGCACAACACACGCACTACTTGCCCTCATCGACAAAGTCACACACGCACTCGACACACTTTCACACACAATAGGTATCTTCTTGGACTTCTCCAAGGCCTTTGACACGATTAACCACAGAATACTTCTCGCCAAACTGTCTCATTATGGAATACGTGGAAAGGCCTTGGAGTGGTTCACGAGTTACCTATCAGAAAGATCCCAATTTGTACATGTCAACGGCTTTGACTCTCAAAGTAAAATAATTGCATGTGGTGTTCCACAAGGGAGTTTATTAGGCCCATTGTTATTCATTATTTATATTAATGATTTTCATAGATCGTCGGAGAAACTATCATTCATATTATTCGCGGATGACTCTAATCTTTTGTTTTCCCACCCTGACCCAAATATCTTAATAAGAACAGTCAATGAAGAATTGATAAAGGTCATACAATGGATATACGCAAACAAATTGTCATTAAATATTCAAAAAACAAAAGTTATGCTCTTTAGTAATTCTTTAGATAGCCTCCCAGGCAATATAACATTTGATACTACTCCCTTAGAAGAAGTTTCTTCTTTTAAATTTCTTGGTGTTTGCGTTGATAACAAGCTTTCATGGAGGAATCATATTGATAACATATGTAAAATTATTTCACGTAACATTGGCGTAATGAATAGATTAAAATATTATCTTCCTTCATCTGCATTATTAACTCTTTATTCTAGTTTGATACTCCCTTATTTAAACTACGGGATTCTTGCTTGGGGTAATACATATCAGATGTTACTTGATAAACTTCTTTTATTGCAAAAGAAAGCGCTTAGAATTGTTTTTAATTTACATACCCGAGAACATACAGATGCTTTGTTTTCTGACCATAAAATATTAAAAGTAAATGATTTGTATGTGTTTCAACTTGGTCAGTTTATGTTTAATTACAACAGTACCTTTTTACCTAAAATATTCCACGATTTATTTCATCGAAACAGTCATGTTCATAACTATCCCACGCGACGATCCGACGAATTCCATCTTCCGTTAATGAGAACCGCACATGCCCAAAATACATTTCTTTATACCGGACCCAGACTTTGGAATAAATTAGATAATAGTTTAAAAGATTCCCCCAAATTTAGTTTGTCACATTTAAATATAAACTCAGAAAACATTTACTTTCTACTTATAATCTTAGATAATCTAAATTGTTATAATTTATGCTTGAGCTTTCACCTGTCCTGATGTCGCAGCACTTGGCGTGTTCTGTGTGCAGACCTCTCTTCTTTCTTCTCTCCTTTTCCTTTCCTGTCTATTGTTCTTCGTAGACTTGTATTGTTACCGTCTTCTCTCCTCTCGGTACTGTCTCGCGTCCAACAGTGTATATGCGTGTGGGTAATTGAATGTGTGTACGAATGTATTGTCCTTGTCATATTTTCCCGGTACACGTGGTTCAATGAACAGTGTCCGGGCACTATAGCATTGGTATTCTATATTTTTTTCCCGACCTGTGTATCTCAAAATAACTACATGTATATTGTTATAGAATAGTATATCATTCACTCATTATTTATCTAGCGATCCACGTCCGACAAGCTTTGCTTTTTAGTGGATCACTATTTTCCATGATCGAATTTATTTTCCGCTCGCCCACGTAGTATTTGTACAGTTTTCCTCTTTATTATTGTACATATATGTTGTTCTATAATTTGTCTCGTATATTACATGAATCTTTTGCAAGCGTTTGAACAATATCATTTAATGACATGTATACATTGTACTATGTTTTTGATTTTCGTTGATTGGAAATAAACTATGATTGAATTGAATTGAATTGAATACAATCCCAAAACTGTTTTTATTCAATTTATTGCTTGTGGTCTCATGAGACTCGACTTTTATATTCGGCTTATTTGCACGTCTGTCAAGAGATTCCCAGCTTTGACTTTGATATCCAGTTCAGCAATGAAGAAAACAGCTGGAAATTATAAAAATTTAGTACCAAATCATTGAATGCGGTTGTGATGTATAGAGCATTAACGGCCTGTTTTTGTACCTTCTGTGTTTATTAATGTAGAGTCCAAAAGCAGCATCCAAGTTTTGCTGCTTTTATTGCATTTATGAAATTATGGTACGTGACTTCACTGCAGTATTTGGGCAGGATTGGAACAGTAACACCCCCCCCCATAACACACACACATGACACACAATATACACTTTTGGCTCTATTTTACCCCCCCCCCCCCCCCCCCCAAAAAAAAAAAAAAAAATGTTTCCCTTCCCCTTTATCCATAATCAATCACGAATTACAATGTATACAATTAGGCCCTTGTTTTAGATTGAAGCATAGTCGCCAAACTGCATTCATCACAAAGGTGAAGTGAAGATATTACAGACAGGATGAAGGGAAAAAATACTGGCAGAGAGGTATATTATAGGCAAATAAATTGTATTTTGTCAGTAGACATAATTATCAAAGATTGCAACAATCTTTAGTTTTGATATCTAAACGTACAGTGTAAACGGGGCGACATCATTTTAGTTTTTTCTTTTGTGAGGTGGGCGAGTTGATTTTGACGAGATTTTCCATCGGACCCGAGATGAGGCGATATGACGTGCAACTGTCAGTGAGTGCAGTGGATGGGACCAGTGAGATGAGTGGGACATGCGTGATCCACGCGCCAGCTATGACATTGGCCGAGAAAATCACACACACACACGTGTACACACACGTATTGACTGTATTCACCAAAGAGCGTATGCACACAGTAACGGGAATCCACATCAACCATTAATTACAGTGTACTTCCGTACACTACCTGAATGCATCGCTACGCTAAACTCACGTACCGGCGACCGCGTACCGCGACCGGTGTATGTACTGTATACGGGTCGGTTCGAATATAACTGCGCCAGAAATACGCGAAGCGTCGATTAGTGAATCTCTCTACTATGTATACACCGGGGATGTCATTTGAAATTTCCGAGATGGTGTAATTTCAGCAGTGTAAAGCCTGTATTTCGAGTGTGACCATATAGTTTCATATTCAGAGAAATGGCGATCAGCGAGCAGTTTATTTTCGTTGTTATCGGCTTCGTAATCTCGCCGTTCTTGATACTGTTGGCAGCGATCATTGTACCCGCTTGCTTCGGCGTGTCTCTCGGCATACGACGGCTCTACATCCATTGCTTGTTGAAGCTGTTTGAGGTTTGTTTGCAGGACGTGTAGAAGTTAGAACATAACCAATAACCAATCTTACAGTGTTGTGTTAAAAATCAACATAAATTAACAAAATAATAAATTATAAGAATATCTATTTCAGTATGCCATAAATAAAAACCTAGCTAGAACCGAGATCTTGTTTAAGACTCAATTTAACTAGATCTATTTTAAACAGGCCAGTCGCTGTATAAAAAGAGATTCGCACGGCCACGGCGCGACGTCTGGTCGGGCTAGCTAGACTCAAGAACACATGTAGATGATGTACATCTACAATTTTTTGTATGGTATTGCAGTTTTAACAGACTGTACCTCTGCCAAAAGGAAGGGGCTCAAGAGGCCAGAGGAGGTTTAGAACTAGTCTACATTGGTGTATGTTTGTCTGTTTGGAAAATAACTTAAAAAGTTGTGTATGGACTTGCATGAAACTTGCGCTTGCAGGAAAAGTTGATAATGACACAAGGAACAGATGATTAAATTTTGGTAGTGATCCGGGAGTTTTTATGGATTTTTGAAGGATTTTTTAATCTTTTGGCATAAATTAAAGGTCGATGAACTTCAGAATTCTAGGTGAGCGTAATGGAAATTTACATACGCGCGCTAAATTGCATGCTCTGCTCGGGCAAGGCGCCGTACCGGGAAGCTGATGACGACGTACTGCAACAAAAGGCTTCTACAATGTTTGTATATTGCGTTGGGTAATTTCATGTGGGTATGGGTGGAAATTAGTTGTTGGCTTGGTGGAGGTTGGCACTCGCCAAGTGCTTTTTTAGTTGTGATCGTGACACACAGATTAAAGGGATGTCAGTTCGGGAAACCCACTCACAAGGGGGGCCCCTCCTTATATAGTAACCCGTCCCCCTTATAAGTAACCCCGTCCCCCTTATAAGTAACCCCCGGGGCACCCCTTATAAGGAGTCTCCACGCTTTTTTGCAATGCAACGCGAAAATGAAAGGACTGCGGCAATTCGCTTGATTATGTCCATAAAGCTTCACAAGTTTCCTAGTTACTCACGAAATTTGAGCAAAATCGGTTTGAGGCATCATATCTAAAATCATGGATTTAAATGCGATGTCAAACGACCCATGCGAATGCTGAAATGCGAGCGATTACTGGCGTGAGTGTCGCCAGGCGCGGCGGCGCGGCAATGCTTGAGTGCAGACGTGGCGACTGAGTACGGAGACTTTCGTACTCAGTCGCCACGTCTGCACTCAAGCATTGCCGCGCCGCCGCGCCTGGCGACACTCACGCCAGTAATCGCTCGCATTTCAGTATTCGCATGGGTCGTTTGACATCGCATTTAAATCCATGATTTTAGATATGATGCCTCAAACCAATTTTGCTCAAATTTCGTGAGTAACTAGGAAACTTGTGAAGCTTTATGGACATAATCAAGCGAATTGCCGCAGTCCTTTCATTTTCGCGTTGCATTGCAAAAAAGCGTGGAGACTCCTTATAAGGGGTGCCCCGGGGGTTACTTATAAGGGGGACGGGGTTACTTATAAGGGGGACAGGTTACTTATAAGGAGGGGCCCCCCTTGTGAGTGGGTTTCCCGAACTGATGTTAAAGGGCCCCTGAAATCCAAATGCATGTTGATTTGTGTTGATTTGTGATACCCTCAACATCATTGCAGTGAAACGAATATCTAGAAACATTCCCCATATTTTTCACACTATTTTTCTTCTATTTTACTTCAGATTACTTGGGAACGCCCACAAAAATCCTTCCAAACCAATATTCCTCAGATGACCTCATCTGTCAATCATTGCTAAAGTACTGAAATGTTTAACAAAAGACATTGGGTTGGAATGCACCTTCCCCTTGACTCAGCATAACTTGCATGTTCCCTCGCCATATCTTTTGTTAGTCACATTAATATCACAGAAACATGCAAGTTATGCTGAGTCGAGGGAAAGTTGCATTCCAATGTCTTTTGTTAAACATTTTAGTACTTTAGCAATGATTGACAGATGAGGTCATCTGAGGAATATTGGTTTGGAAGGATTTTTTGTGGGCGTTCCCAAGTAATCTGAAGAAAAATAGAAGAAAAAAAAATCGTTAAAAATATATGGAATGTTTCTAGATATTTGTTTCACCGCAAAAGTGATGTTGAGGGTATCATAAATCAACACAAATCAGCATGCATTTGGATTTCAGGGGCCCTTTTGGGGGATTTAGATTTGATGTTTTGTGAGATAATTAGAAACCATGATTGTAGCCCGACCAGATGCCATGCGAATGTGCGCCAGACACTGTGTGCAGCGACAGGGCTGTGTGTAGTTACCACAAATGAAATATTAAAGAGCATACATTTCTAAGAGGAATTAAAACTTTATTTGATGAAAATCTGTGTTGAAATGGATGAGATGTCAAAAAACAATGTAAAGCAAAGTGGTTATTTAATATAAAAAGATGAGTCCCACCTTTTATTAGGACCCCTTTATTTTTTAATGTCTGAGCCATTTCAAGACCAATTTTCATCAAATAAACTCTGATTCCTCTTAGAATGGTACTACTAAATTGTAAAGAATAAGATACACTCTGTACATACATGTGTAGCTGTACAAACTTGTACATGTACAACCATAACTTAAAGTTGGATGTTTAGATTTGTGGACATTTACAGTGTACAGTGTACAACTGTAGGTGTATTCTTCAAGATGATAAAATCTATCTGTATATATTTCTTTAAGTTATCTATCACCCAGTACCAATCCTTTGTCAGTTACAGTGTATTAAAGGGATGTACGATATACCATGTAGAATACCTTATTTTCTTTCAGTTACGTGTATTGATTAAACCATACTCAATGTTTACTTCCCTCTACCATGCATAGTTTGCTAAACAGCCAACTTCATTACTACCAGTGAGTAGGACCATTGTGTTGCATACGTACATTAAAGATGCATGCCTTATTTTTGTTCTTTATTTGTCAATGTTGTTTTGCTCCGTTCAGTGTTGCTTTGCTCAGTTTTATTTGATTGCCATTACTGTACAGTGTGTACAGTAGTTTACAAACTAGATCAAATGTATTGTGCATGTCACATGCAGTCGTGAGGTCAGAGTAGTTTGATTTTTTAACAAAACTGTATCATGTCATTCTGCCCTATGACAGCCATGCCGTGCAGAATCTTTTTCTGCTCTCTTTTTTGATTTTTTTTTTTGGGGGGGCGTGTTACTTTCGCTTTCAACTAATGCCAAATGCATATCAATGCGCTGCTGTTTGCATGATTTTTTTAGTTTGCTGTACCGTACTACAAGTATAGTGTACAAATTCGTACATACGTGTACCAGTGGCATGATATTTGGTAGCCAGTCTTCATCGTGTCAGGTGACTTTATGTACAATGTACATGTATGTTGTATTTCCAAAGAAGAGAGAGCATTGTGTGACCCATCACCATAAAAGTTTCTTGAAGGTGCCAAACATTGATTTACTAATTTTGCGTTTTCATATTCTCCGTAGTCTGAGCTTTCATGTACACTGTACATTGTGTACTTTCATTCACTTCATCAAAAATCAAAATTGCGGAGCCTGTAAAAATTTTAGCCACCAGCTACCAGAGTGTACAAGACTACAGAAATTATCCAGGAAGTTACAATGTAGATTATGCAGGAGATTCAAAGATCGTCTGCAATGGGCCCATTCAAAATGCCGTAATGTCATAAAACCCCAGGGTGGTCCACGAGGGGTTTTAGCATGTCGCTGCAACATGCTAAAATTCTTGTGCAACATCCTAAAAAGCCAGCAACATGCTATGCAACATCCTCAAGAATTTGCAACAAGCTCAAAGTAAAAGTATTCAAAAATGTGCAAAACATGTGCATAACATAAGAAACATCAAACTACTAGGTACTTTAGATATTTGTGTGCAAAAAATGAGAGAGAACATTGAATGTAAGCAGCACAAAGAGAGATAAGCAGCAAAATATTGCGTACTATGTACTCCTCGTGTGCGCTCCTCGTGTGCGCTCCGCGCATATTCAATTTCTGCAATATTCTCAGATTGTGAGCTTGCAACATGCTAAAATTTCAAGTTGTGGACCACCCTGAAACCCTGCATGTTTTTGATGTCAAACATTCTTCAACTTTGAAATTTGGAAGCATGATCATATAAGTATGCAAATGTAGGGATAGATCAAACTGTATATTAAATTTAAGAAAATTGGATTGAAAACAAAACAAAACAAAAATCACTTGTCTGTACAAGTATTATGCAATTTCATCTCATTCATGCCTGTACTTATCTGGGTTTATGGTGGCAGGTCACATACTGTATCATAACAGATGCAATTACTACAGGTGTAGTATACAAATAATGAATGTCTATGAGTGCAATGGACAATATTTCATGACGTGAAAGATGAAATGATCCATTCAGCCTCGATGAGTGGATGAAAGATTTCATCTTTCACCGCATGAAATATTCTGCCCATTGCACGAATGAAAAACATTTATGCCTAAAATACACGTAGATCTTTGTCATTTGATGTTTTATTAATTTAGAAACGAGAGAATCTGAGATCACGAGAGTGCTCACTCACTGAGCGCTCTACGCTAGCACGCTTTTGCAGACACACACTCCAAACGAAAGCTTTTTACACCCGTTGGCCCGAATTCACGAAGGTGGTACAAATGAAACCATGGTTTAAACCATGGACAAAAACCATGGAGCGCCAAGTGTTGCACAGAATATTTCGTTACGAAATCGGTAATTTCGTCAATGAAGTTATTATTTTGTAACGAAATGACAACATTTTGTAACTAAATGAACATTTCGTCCATGAAATGATAATTTCGTTAATGAAACGGTCATTTTGTTGACGAAATGACCAATGCCGTATGGATCCAAAATTGCACTGTAATGGAGCCACAATTGCATGGGTGATGACATCATAGTGAAATGGGCCGAATCATCAATGTCAAACAACCAATCAAATAACAAGGAGCTACGTGTATTTAGGCGTAATATAACATGTTCTATCCAGAAGGTCAAGATGTGGATTTACCATGTGGAGGTTGCTTGTGTTGTTTTGTTTCTGTTTGCTTGTTTATTTTTTGGTATTATGGGACTGCTCAGAATTATAATGTCATCATGTTATATATTCAAAGTTCAGATGTAACAGTAGATTTAGGGTGCAAGCGATTCTGCATTATTTAGTATATAGTGTATTTGAGGTTTTGTGTTGGAAGATTACATCGTGTTCACAATTTTATGTATACGAGACATAACTAATACTGACATTTCAAGGTTTCATCTGTAGTGCAAATGCCATCGAGAAAAGTGCTTGATATTGATTCCACATTGAAATGAACGTGATGGGTGTGCCTCTTAGATGCTTTCTTGTGAAAATCAATATTTCAGCATTCTTATTTTGGGCTACTTGATTTGAAAAGTTTACAAAACTGAATGATTCTCTTTAAATGTTACAAAAATGTTGAGCATTGAAAGTGAGTAGTTTCAAACTGAACAACATCTACAATTGTACACTTGTACTGTGTACATGTGCAAGGGTACATTAGGTCAACATATGAAAGTGAATGTTGATTGTTGCAGTGTGAGAAATTCGATTTGAAATCTTTCTATCATGTAAACCTGTACAGTATGTCCCTCCCCCCCCCCCCCCCCAAAAAAAAAAGAAAAAAAAAAAGAAAAATTATGATCGGATTTTGGCATTGATAACTTCAAATATGATGAAACTGTCTTAATGCTATTTTAGGGTCTTTAGATATAACATCTTAGCTATATTTTGCAGAAAACCCCATGTTAGGTGGTCACAGAGATACAATGTATGTCAATCGTTGTGGAACATGTCATGGGTCTGATTCTTCCAAGTTTTAGCACTTCGATGCTTTTGGAACCGCTACACAATGGACAGAACTTGGAGGGAAGGGATTCCTGACACGCTCAACAAAGGCCCTCATTTCTCTTTGACCACTTAAAGGGATAGTACAGTATTGGTTGAGATGAGAATTGGGCTTTTAAATTTTTGCAAGATACCAATTAAAACACTTATAATATAGTACAAAGCATACCATTTTAATAGGAATTCAACGTTTATTTGATGAAAATCGGGTTTGGAATAACTGAAACATTAAAAAACAAAGTAAAACAAAGCGATCGTTACAAAGTGTGGGTCCCACACTTTATTAGAGTCGCTCTTTTTGGATATCTCAGCTATTTCAAAACCAATTTTTATCAAATAAACATTGAATTCCTCATAGACTTGCATGCTCTTTCATATTTTATATGACATTTCTCATTATCTCACCTCAAAATGTTAGAAACCTGAAATTAGGTCTCAACCAGAACTGTACGATCCCTTTAAGCAAATTAGATAAGGTTTTCTGTAGGATGTAGGTAATAAGTTATAGTTTCATAATCTGAAATTGTATTTGAATTGTTTCACTATTTTTAAAGTTATCATTGCAGAGGGTCCCATTGTAATATTTTTGGGGGACATACAATACATTGTATACATTGTATAGTACATGTGTACAACTACGTGTGAATACGTATGTTGCACATGCAAACTCTTAAATGTGCCATGTACCGTACAATGTGTGCAAATCATTTGCAGAAGGTAGTATTTCATCGGGTAACAAAATTTCGTGAAAAAAAAGAATACCAGAGGTACTTTTCTCTTCAAAATCCTTACATTGTTGATGGAGCCTTGGAATGAATTATTTCTCTCTTAGAAGCTACTGTACATTGTAACTGTCTCTTATAATTGTACAGATGCAGGGCTTTACTTTAACAGTATCCCAGTGGCCGCGGCCACTTGTCCGGCCACCAAATTTCCAAAAAGGCTATATTTTGGTAGCCCAATCAGGCACATACATGTGGGATACAAAATGGATCATTATGTTTCTGTTTATATCAGGCCAATTCATTTCTTTTTATTGCCACTTCAGATTAAAATATTTTAGTGACCAGAGGAAAAAAATTAGTGTGGAGCCCTGCAGATGTTTCATACAGTGTACATTAGTATTTTGATATGCATCATCTGGCTTTTGGTTGTGTATTCATGTCTGGTATTAGTGGTTATTAGAGGCTTTTTGTTTTGTCTATGCCCTGGTGGAAGTTGTTTAACCATTGTATGTAATCTTCATTGTTTTACTCTGTATGACTGCAATAAGTATGATGTAATCTGTAGTGTAACTCCAGCGACTATCCCACAGTGAATGAGAGAGAAAGAGAAAGAAAGAAGGAAAGTGGCACCAGTGTATTGTATCAGTGTCTTTCAGTATAGGAGACGCGGAACCTGAATACTAATATTTATGTTGTAGTGGATGGCAATAAGTGGAATACCAGGGAATATTGGACAAGTACCAGGTAATAGTATACAACATGTAGGGCCTGAACTGGTCAGTACTTGTGTAGTCATGTTGTAGCTCTGTAATATACACGTGTACATTGTAGTACAATGTAATGAAATACTTTACCCTTACTGCATTTTATAGACTCTGAGAATAAAGTTATAATAGTTATGGGAGTTATGATTGTGTCCCATTATTATTTTCAATACATGGATCAAGTTGCATCCAATGAGCATTGATATTTTCTTATTAGACAACTAGTACATGTACTGTACAGTGTATATCGTGCATTTTGTTTTGACGCACTGTACAAATGTACACTGTATGTACGCAATGTTGTATTGTATGAGTGAATATCATCCTGGTACACTTGTATAAATACTGTACATAACGTCTACTTTCTCTCTCTAACATTGATACAAAAGAAGTTTCATTCTTCTACATATACATTTTTTTCTCAAATTCTCAAATGTTTCATTTCAATGCTATCTAACAGTTTTGACAATTATTCCTGATAGTGTTGACTGGAAAAGTCTTACAAAGTGCTTCTCAAAAAAAAAAGTTAAAATACAAGTTGTAATTGATAGAATTACACAGAGATATCCTGTTTGTGCAGACACATAGGTCCCTGCAGGACACTTCAAAAAACATGTGGTTGACATTACAAAGACGACTCCTGTACATGCAGGCAGCTGAGAGGAAGTTTTATGTCTTCATAAAGCTGAAATTGCAAGGAAATGACAGATAAAGAGACAGTCCCGTTACAGCTTGCGAGTTGGATCATTGATGTGGTTTATCAAGGTGTCTTTCAGAGCTTGGTGACAGGGAACGAACTACCCACAAACCTAGCAGGGTGAGCAACCACAGGGTATTACTCAGAGTTGCTCAAGTCTGTGTAGTTGCCAGTAAATAGGACTGTTTCATTGTGTTTGTCATCCTACAGTAAGCATACTGTCTGTCAACACTGATTCTCTCCTTTTATGTTGCTATTGTGGGAAGGAATGCATAATTATACAAAAGCAAGACTAGTTTTATACACTTTTGTAGCTTTGCACCCACCACGACTGGGTCAGCTATATAATGGTGCTATAGACCACACAAGATGTATGTAATTAGTATTTTTCTAGAGTACAATGTAGCATTATTTGAGAAGTACAACTGGCAGGCATTATGCATATTTTTGTAGTTTTATGACTTCAATGCTTTTTCATTTATTTCACTGCTCTTTGAACGTTGAAGTGAAATACACACATGTAGTATCATGATGTAATAACTTTTCGAGTGACTATGCACAGTTAAAGAGATAGAAAGTTATCAGCAATAGAAAAGTCACTGAAAGGAATTTTGGATATTGAAATGTTTTAGAATTAGACAAGGTGGGGTTATGAGACTGACTGCTATCATAAGGAACTCTTTCACCAATGGGCAACCCTCCCCCCCCCCCCCCCCTTTTTTCTTTTTTGCTTAATATGTAGCTCTTAGGATCTGTGTTGTAGGTTGGCAATAGTTTGCATACAGGTGTGCATGAGGCGGTGAAAGATACCGTAAAGCAAGAAATTTTTGCAGCATGAAATTTTGCAAATTGGAGCCTGCAGCCTTATTCGAGGCATGACATTTTCAGAAATTGCCACTGGCATTCAAGGCATCTAATAGTGAAGACAAGAACTTTTGTGTGCATTTTAATTTTGTGAATCTTGGCTCTAGCAAAATATGCAAAATTGAAATGCTTGCAAAAACTTCATATTTTACAGTCCCATCATTTTGAGGGCTTCTGTGTTTTCCTGTTTTTCCTGTTTAATAGTTTTATATCCTTTTCGTTCATGCCTTTACATGGATGTGTGGGCATGAGTTACAATAATTGTTATATAATTCTCATTCTGTGTATGCAATAAACATATCACAAGGGACAAAGCAGGGCTCGACACTAACAGTGGCCCGGTGGCCCGGGGCCACCAAAATTGAAAGTCGGGCCACCAAATTTCAAAAAAGGGCAAATTTGGTGGCCCGCCTCGGGCCACCAAATTTTTTTGAAAAGTACATCAATTAATTCGTAACTTTTTGCGCCGGAAATTAGCAGTTATATTTGTTAAAAGGATGGATGAAAAGGACTGAATGAATGCCTGAGAGTGAGTGTTGCGAGTTTGTTGAGGTTTATTTATGAGTAGATGTATGTCCAACTTCCAATTCTTACTACGACTGGATAAAACTTAGATATTTGACTCATTAAAAAAAACAGGACTTTTAATGTTTTTTTTTCGGGGCCACCAAATTTTTCTCTCGGGCCACCAAAAATTTGAAATTGAGGATTTTGGTGGCACAAAAAAGTTAGTGTCGAGCCCTGTATATTATTGTGTATCCTTGTTCTCAATGAAATTTAATTTGAAATATGAAATGAAGCAGTTTAGAAATGGGTCAATCCACGTCAAATCATCCAGTGCTTGTCACCCGACCCCCTCCGATTTTCTTTAAAATCGCACCAAATGTTCCCCAAAGTGTCTGACGGCAAATTCCAAAATATTTTGCCCCAAGGTCAATTGGTTGCTAAGATACAGCCTCACATAGCAACCGATGCGCATTCCAAAATATTAGTTAAAAGAAAATTATGCATTTTTGATTGATTGTGGTAGCATGGATATTTAGGCAAAAGTGTTCATTATCTGGAAATTGAGAGAACTTTATAGTCTTTGCAAGAAAAAGTGACTGTGACGCGAATTTGACTTTTCGTTAACGTGCACGAGGTCACCGAAAATGGTGTTAAATGTTAATTTCGAAAATTTTAATGCATATTTAGAGGCTAATATCTTCCAGATTTCATCACCTTAGGTTCTAAAATATTATGCTGTTGAAGGCTTTGACTTGCTCAGTAATTTTGAAAAAAATTAGCGGATTCGTGCTCACCGTTTTTACGGAGAGCGCCCTCAAAGTTGACAAAAATGAAAAATGTGCCAAATTCAAGGTCACGGATCATCGTTCGTCCCACCTAGGAATGGCATCAATTTTTTTTGTATTGATAGACATTTACCTATATTATCTTGGGTTACCAAAGAAATTTTGCTACCGAAATGTTCAATGGTAAATTTACCCCACTGAAAATGGACGTAAACGGCCAAATTCCCATGTAATATCACATATTGGGTTTAGAGGACATTACAAATGTCCATGCTTCAAGCTGAAAAGCCCTAGCCCTGTCATATTTGCTGTAGGGGTAGTCTGTTATACATATTTTAATAATATATACCACAAAACACTTTTATTTCATAATAACGACCTTGAAATTTAATCCAAAATTTGATAAAAACAATAAGTCGCTCTATTTTCCTCATTGCACTGCATGTAATATGTGTTTTGAAAGACTTTTCACAAAGCAGTATTTCAAGAATTATGAAAGCTGACAGCCTACCATATTAAGGTTCTAAACTATTTGTGCTCTTCTTTCAGATTTAGTGTCAATTTGATCATGAATGTTATACCCTTGACCTTGAAGTGTTTCTAAAAATAGCTGTAAATTTGTTAACTACAAATTACACACATGACAGGTGTTTTATGGCATGATATACTTGTGATTCTTTCACAAACACAAAAGCTTTTTATAGTGTAATGTTATATACTGGAATTAATCTATACGTGCTTGCAAGATTATGATTGTTACAATTAATTACTTTGTTTTGACAATGACCCTCAATTTCAATCACAAAAGGGGACAGTAATATTTTGTGATTTTGTGTGCATTTCCTATGGAAAACAGTGCTTTGTGGTGAAATTCATAAAAACTTGACCATTTTTACTATTTATCACTTTGATTGATTAATTCTATTCAAATTATGGTAGAAAAAGTGGGCTGTGACAATTTCCAATAAAAAACCCCCACATATGCTGTAGAAAATAAAAAAAACAAAGAAATACATAACAAATATTCCAAAAACAAGAAAATACATAAGAATGGAAATTATTTTGGAAGTTGTCATAAGTTACAGAACAAATCCCCCCAAAAAGAAGACTCTCAGTGCTTTTAATGTGCGTTTCACAGGCTAGAATAAGAATCTTATGTGTTGGGTGCAATGTCCATAATATCAACTATTACTTATACAGGTCTTTATGGGCAGGAATAGGCATTTCTCCTGATTTTGAAGGTCATAAATTCAGGGTCATTGTCAGAACAAAGTAATTGATTGTAACATATCTTGCAAGAACCTATAGATTTATTCCAGTATATAACATTTACACTGTAAAAACTTTTGCGTTTGTGAAAGAATCACTAGTATGTTATGCCATAAAACACCTGTTGTGTGTGTAATTTGTAATTATAACAAATTTACAGCTATTTTTAGAAGCACTTCAAGGTCAAGGGTATAACATTCATGATCAAATTGACACTAAATCTGAAAGAAGAGTACAAATAGTTTAGAACCTTAATATGGTAGGCTGTCAGCTTTCATAATTCTTGAAATATTGCTCTGTGAAAAGTCTTTCAAAACACATTATTACATGCAGTGCAATGAGGAAAATAGAGCGACTTATTGTTTTTATCAAATCTTGGATGAAATTTCAAGGTCATTATTATGTAATAAAAGTGTTGTGTGGTATATGTTATTAAAATATGTATAACAGACTACCCCTACAGCAAATATCACAGGGCTAGGGCTTTTTATCTTGAAAGCATGGACATTTGAAATGTCCTCTAAACCCAATATATGATATTACATGGGAATTTGGCCGTTTACGACTATTTTCAGTGGGGTAAATTTACCATTGAACATTTCGGTAGCAAAATTTCTTTGGTAACCCAAGATAATATAGGTAAATGTCTATCAATACAAAAAAAATTGATGCCATTCCTAGATGGGACGAAGGGTGATCCGTGACCTTGAATTTGGCACATTTTTCATTTTTGTCAACTTTGAGGGCGCTCTCCGTAAAAACGGTGAGCACGAATCCGCTAATTTTTTTTCAAAATTACTGAGCAAGTCAAAGCCTTCAACAGCATAATATTTTAGAACCTAAGGTGATGAAATCTGGAAGATATTAGCCTCTAAATATGCATTAAAATTTTCGAAATTAACATTTAACACCATTTTCGGTGACCTCGTGCACGTTAACGAAAAGTCAAATTCGCGTCACAGTCACTTTTTCTTGCAAAGACTATAAAGTTCTCTCAATTTCCAGATAATGAACACTTTTGCCTAAATATCCATGCTACCACAATCAATCAAAAATGCATAATTTTCTTTTAACTAATATTTTGGAATGCGCATCGGTTGCTATGTGAGGCTGTATCTTAGCAACCAATTGACCTTGGGGCAAAATATTTTGGAATTTTCCGTCAGACACTTTGGGGAACATTTGGTGTGATTTTAAAGAAAATCGGAGGGGGTCGGGTGACAACTTTTCTGAAAATTGGATGATTTGACGTGGATTGACCCAAATATATAAAATCGTTTAGTGTGAACAGCATAATTTTCTAGTTTCGTGAATAAAAGAATAAAATCAAATGCATTCAGATGTTTGTGCATGGAACGTTTAATATTTTTCACATTGAAGAGGCACGCAAGGAACTCCTCTAGCTTTAGTTAGCACATACTAATTCAATATTTAGTGAGCATCACAATGTAAAAAACATTTGCACACATAGTGGAAATCAATACTCACATAGAGTTCTGTTCTTGGCTTGCAGTCCATGATTTAACAGTTTTAAAGACAAATGTAATTCAAAATTATTTTCATTGATTGGCATTTTGTTTGAACTGTATTATTTACAAATATTGTTGGTCATACCACATGTACTTGTTCAGGTGTGTACATACAATTGTACATACATTGTACATGTACAGTACAAGTACAGTGTATGCCCATTGTGGTGCACTAAATGTGAGAAATAAAGTTTACACTATGGTACGTATATCAGCTGTGAGGGATGTGTCAATAATTCAAAATGTCATTATGCACATACAGAGAATGCCCTTTAGATGTAGTCCCAGTAATGCCAAATGCATTTATGGCTCAGTGCATTGCCCCCAAAAAGGTTGTCCATTTAGAGTGGCAAAAATTTGAATGTTGTATGCAGCAGGTACAGTATTGTTGGAAGACTACATTTACATGTACATGTACATTGTACACCGTATACTATTGTATACAATGTACATTACTGTACAGGCTGTACGTACATGTATAAGAGCATGACTAAAAGTGTACATAAACTGTTCACTTTGATGCAGTCACCTATTGGACACTTGCAGTCGAAGTATGGATGCCTACAATTGTATTGAACCTAGACATTGTCTTTCAATTTTAATTTTGTTCTTTTTGTGGTCACAAAAGGCAATATTGTGGTGATCAAAGTGAGTTTATAGCTTTAAGTGTACAGCTGTATGAACTTCTAGATGAGTCGTTTCAAACCAAATGTAAAATGCGGTTTCTTATACTGTACTCAATAGGACAATGTGTGAGGCTAAGTTGAGAAATCTTGACACTGTTTGGTTCCATTTGCATTGTAAATACCGGTACAATATCTCTGGTTAATCTCATCAAGAATTTGTTAGTTGCATTTTCACTACCCTTCTACTATGCTACATACGTACACGTACCTTGATACATCTTTTATAATGTATCCATAACATACAGGATAGAGTTCATTGTTGTTATAACTGGGAGAAACACAGTACATGTACCTGAAAGTGATGGGTGATTTGACAAATTAAAAAACATAAGAACGAAATGAGTTAAAATATCAGAGATATGCTACATGATCATTATGAAGGAGGTACAGCTGTACATGAAGGACCTTTCTGTGCTCATTATGCATGCGTCTCGTGTTCTCTTCACAGTTTGGGAAGCAGCGGGTGATGGTTGCCCTGGAAACAAGCAATGATGCCCCCAAAGTGGAGGTTGAATCAGAGGATGAGGAAGAAGTGGTCCAAACACGACTCATGAGTAAAAATGGTAAGCGGTCATACTGAAAAACATGATATATTCGCGGCATGAAAATTTCGTGAATTGGAGCTGACGACCTTTCTCACGGCATGAAATTTTTGTAAATTGCCACTGGGGTCGAATGTATATCGTGTAAGCAAGAACATGTGCATTTTATTTTTCGCGAATGTTGCGGATTGAGAAATTCACGAAATTAATATGCACACGAACATTCCTCCTTTTACAGTGAATTAGTTTTTTAAAAAAGAACAAACCCCCCCCCCAAAAAAAAAAAAAAAAAAAAAAATGGCAACATGGAGTAGGAGATAAACAAAAGTACAGTGTAATACAGAGTCAAGATCCAAAAACCAGTATGTTTTCCTTTTCCCCCAACTTTTAATGATAATTGCTAGTGTATGTTTGTTTGTTGGGGGGGGGGGGGGCAGATTACTGGGGAGAGTATTATTGCCAACTTGCTTCAATTGTAAAGTCAGAATTTGCTGTAGATGCTTTGCCTCTGGCCACATGGCAGTTCTGTGACAACATGAAGGCTAACATCTTCATGTCAGAGTCTAGGTACAATCCGATGTGATAGCAGCAATGTAGGAATATGTTGAATTTCACTCCTTCATGTTTAAAAGAGGATGGAAAATTTCAGTTAATGTGACAGTCTGTGCAGAAGTCTTTATAATGTTATAGGTTTTAAATATGGATAGTGCATTTGTAATAATTATGATAGATCCCTAATGCAGTGAATATGTCAAATTCAGTCTTTGCACCCTCTGAACAGTAGCCTAGGAACTTGAATGTTTGTGTAAAAAAATATATATATAACAACAAACAAATACCAAAATGAACAATTTCCATGTGTGTATTCATGATGACTGATCATACAATGTAAAAATAGGGATAGCAAAGCACTTGCCTTTAATGTTCCCATGTATTGAACCCATCAACTAGCCAAGATATTTCAATGAGATTCTATTCAATACTCTGAAACTTTGACAAAAGTCACTGTAAATTAGTAATACAATAAAAATAGTATGATTTCATAAACCATTTTTACACAGTTTAATACAGGACAAATGCTATTGGCAAATGAAGCATAGAAGTACAAATGTAGGTATAATGTGATGTTTCCACAGGCTCAGGCCTCAGGTTCAGGGTTCGAAATTGGCGATGGTCCGCTGGCCATTGGCCACGGTCCGCTGGCCATTGGCCACCCAAAATCATGTCGGACTAGCTAAAAATCATAAAATTCTGAAGTAACTAGTCCGTCTGGCTAGCCAAAATATTGCTTGAGTGTCAAAATTGATTCTAAGTAGTCCGCCTGGCTAGTTAAAAAAAAAGTTAAGTGCGACCCCTGACTGGTTAAGCATGAGCGGAATTTGGTAATGCAATATTGTGATTTGTTCTGTTTTTAGCAAGTAAGATTTATTTTGCTGTTTTGCAATAGCTAGTCAAAGTCCTTTTTCTTTTTAGTCATGTCTAGACAAGGCATGCACAGCCTGCGTGCCGTCTTTCTGATTCATAGTATGTAAATAGGATTCCATTCTATGACATGCCTCAAGAAATGGTGGTAGGCCATTATCTGTGTGCACCCAGTAATACAAGGAAAGCATCTTCAAACAGCCAGCAACTTCTAGTTAATAATTTCCTGTCTCAAGTGAAGACACGCTGCACATTTGAGATTCTTGCAATTACTTTAAATTTATCCTGAGTGCTGGAGTAATCAGGAATATGTGGCAGACATTTTCTGCATTAGTGTATTTGTTTTATGTAGACCCAGTAAAATGAGTGATTAAGCCTTCATCATCATGTGTCCTAAGATAATATATGTTGAAACCCCACTCACACACGTACTATACATTGTTTGTACAGCCCTGTCACATTACAGTACACACGTATATATACAGTTTTTACCTGTATGGGAGTGAAGGTACAGTATCCCCCCCCCCCATTTCATTAGCTTTCAGACATTATTTTCTCCCTAATTTGCATGAATTAAGATTTTCCTCCACGAAGACATCATAGACAAGAGTATCATACAAGATGAAATCATTAAAGGGCAAGTCCACCTTCATAGACATGTTAATTGAGTGAATGCAGCAATATTGGTAGAACACATCAGTGAGAGTTTGAGGAAAATCAGAGAATCTGTTAAATATTGATGAATTTTTAAAGTTTCTGCGCAGTCACTGCTAGACGAGATAACTACTACAGTGTATGATGTCCCATGCATGGAATAATAAGGAAAATTTAAAGTGAATTCCACAAAATTTCATATTTTGAAAAAAGTACACAATAGTACATATGTAGAATTCTACCTTGACTTGTTCCTGACATATATGTTATTGGTAATATTATTCCCCCTGCCTTTAAAAAGAGGCAAGTCAAGAGCTCATTTACTATGCGAGAAAAGTGAAAATATTTGAATATTCTGTATATAACAGCTACATGAATGGAGAAGTTACTCACCATCTTTTGCTGGACAGATAAAGACTCCTACACGCTGTAATTTGTTTAATGTTACATACTATTATACATTGTAGCTGGGTGATGGTGGATGTTACATTGTTATGAAAGTTTCAATCTCGATAATGTATGCACGATGTTTGATTGTTTCACCAAGTGCAGTGTAGGGTGATGTGACATTCACATTCAACACAACCTGACAATGTATAAAATGACTCTGTGGTGATCTTGTGTAGTCATAGAGCATGCAAAACTGTGCTGTATACGCCATATTTTATTAAAGCGAGTCTTAATTTTTGCAAATCGGGACTTCCCCATGATATCGCGAGTGGTTGAATTCGCGATCGTGAGGTACTGAACTGAATGGAGAAATGTATACATACCGTAAGTCACATTCATATCAGGATCAGTGTCAATGTTTTCGTGTGTCTTTAATTTCGCGAATAGCACCTGCTTTGCGAAATTCGCAAGAATAAAAACCTCACGAAATATTTGGCATGTACAGTAACACAGTGCTTATTAAATAGCAGGTAGTGGATATTGCCTTTGAAATGTCTGACACCTTGGAGAGAGGGTTCCATGATGAACGGGCGTGATTGGCCAGAAGAGGAAGTCATATTATAGAGATTTGAGGTCATACAGAGATATGGACAATGTTGTGGCATACCTTTAAAAGATCAGTTTGCTATTTATAACACAAAGCTGGGCCATGTGCCAAGCCATGTCTGTAGCATCCAACCATATACTGTACACCAGGTAATAATCCAGGGCACTGTGCTTTACTTTATTGACAGAGAGCAGACCTTGCTTTTATCTGCCTTCAGCTGACAGTAGCCCACTGTAGTAGAGCCTTTCACAACACTGCACATGCTATAGCAATATATTTTATGCCGTGGGACATGTAAGACAAGTTAAGACGAGGTGGTCAATTTGTGATCAAGAACCATAGAGAAGAAATGAGAAATAGTACAGCTGCATGATTCATTTTTTTTTTTTTTTACACATGAGCTGCCATAATATGTATGGTTGGCAATAATTTTATGCTTGTTGACTTTGTGAATAGGTTTTGCAAAATTCATGAAACTAAAATCTCTGCAAAATATTACATGAAAAGTACATATCTCCCTGTCCCATCTACTATAGTTTACAAGTTGTACAGTATATCAGTCTACAGTACGTACGTAGCTTTGTCTAGACAGTGCTCATCTTGTATAATTGGAGCGTGACTGCACATTGTGATCGACAGTTCCCTTTTGCAACATCTCTTTGGATTGAATTCTTGTTTTTGCACATCTCATAAACATCACATTGTCAGATAAAGATTATTCATGCTCCACATATTACCTTGAAAGCAGAGGCAGCTGACTGCTTGTATGTTTGTTTGTTTGTTTGTTTGTTTGTTTTTGTGTGTGGAACGGCATTTGCAGTGGGAAGAATCTGGGGCTGAACCCTCTGAAAGATACAGGTGTATTATGCTGCCTTGTGATTTTTGTTGTAAATATTTTTTAAGAGCTCCAAGCGTAGTGGCTTTAGCCTTCCCTCCTCCCTCCCTACCCCCATCCCCCCTATTCCACAGCTCATGGCAAGCACAAAATCAAACATTTATTTGTTGAGTTAAATGTATGCTGTGTTTCTTTCCATGTCATGTTTTCTTCAGTGCAGTCCAGATCATAAAGGTACAGTCTGCATCAATATTTTTTGACTGAAACAAAAGAATGTACAAACGAATGCTAATTTGCATACAATGAATGTGTATAACTGCAAAGATACTTGGCCAAATAAGACTCGTGTAGACTTTATATACCGGTACTTTCTTTTTTGAAAAAAAAAAAAAAAACAGGGGAAAAACCCACAAATATAATACCTATGTTGTAAGATTTTTGTTTCTAAAATTCCAATAATGTAAGCAACACCATGGTACCTGTACAGTGAGGCATACTGTATACGCCGACTATTTCGCGGTTTTCGCTATTTCAGGTTTTTATTTTCGCGAATTTCGCAAGGCAGGTGCTGTTCCCGAAATTAAAGACACGCAAAATAATGACTCTGATCCTGACATGAATGTGACGCACACATGTACATTTCTCCATTGAGTACAGAGACTCCACGATTGCAAATTTAACCACTCGCGAAATCGTCGAGAAATCTCGATTCATGAAAATTTAGACTTGCTAAATATATGGCGTATACGGACTATCAAGGTAAAGATTGCTCATAATCATTACACAAATTAAACAAATTCATTCAGCGTAGTAGTTGTGAAATCGATACAGGGCTAGCAGTATCGGTCACAATTCACTGGCATTACATAAAATCAAAAAATTCCCAGCAATGTTGGTGACATGCACTAGTTAGTACAATGTATGGCAAACATCATGCCTTATGTGGATGACTGTGCAGTGGTTTATGTCTGTACATGGATGGTTATCAGTGCAACTTTTGACCTTTGAGTTCAGGTTGGAGCATCACATGGGACTAATTAACAGGTCCTTACAGCTTTGGATGACTCCTCAGAACACACTGGAATATTGATTGTCCTTTCTAATTATAGGAATTGGTGTGGCACTGTAGGAAAAGGAAGGTGTGATGGATTTGACAGAGGGATGTGTGCATAATGATCTCAAAAAGAAATGCTTAGAGTCCTTCCTTTGGAGCACTATCAACATTCTAGCTTGGCAATCACATCTTCTGGGTGTTTAACTAATCATAGGATTTTAACCCTTTCCATACTAAATTCTGAAATCCCCATAGATTTACGTACAAACACCACCAGGTTCCCGTGTGGAACGGGTTATCAGAGCCTTTGTGAGATTAAACTTGGTTCTTAAGTCTTTACAAAATTGTGAATTTTTTATGCAAAGTATAATGGATTTCAGAATGTATGCAGATGATTGGATACTAGTGCGAGTGTCACTTTCAAAACAGTATTAAAGATTTAAAGTGAAGATCAAAAGGCAAGACAGGAGACTACCTTACAAGGATTTAAGTACATGTAGTGGGAGGTACAGTGTAATTACTGCGTTGAGGTGCACACACAATCTTTTTGTATTTCATATTGTTTTTATCTCATTGAACTTATACTGTCCACTGAATGATTTTAGATATATCGTATCCAATAAATTGCAAATATGGTGAATTTTGTTTCTAGGGATAATAATTACCTCTCTTTCCATCACCATATTTCTCGATCATGAATTCATCCACTCACAAAGTTGTCTTCCAAGTCCCAAATCCCAAAATGCTGTTATGGTATTTGTGAAATATGTGGTGTACAATTGTACAATGGTAATTGTGGGCATAGCGTGTACAGTGTAGATTGGAATCTGTCTTTCTGTGTTTCCCTCTTTGAGATGTCTTTGCCTCCATCCTTCACCCCTCAGGTTCCACTCTGATCCACAAAGACTCCCCCAAACACCTTGCAGACGGCATTAAGGCTGAGGCTAAGGGGCTGCGCTACAACCGATCCTTTGATACTTTCCGCAGGGAGTTTGAGCTGGCCGATGTCTGCTACTTCTGCAGGAAAGGTGTTGAGGTAAGCAGACGGAAAGAAAGTAATTTCATGCGATAGACAAGCTTCCTGATGGATTCTAATGTACTGTAGTTGTACTGATATTTCTCTATTGTAATCACGTGGTATGAATTGGACCCGCCAACTACTTGTAATTGTGTCTTTAATGGTAAAATGCCTGTTCTGGTATCAGTTGTAACCATGGCAAACACTTTTAAAATGATGGGACAACTACTTGTAATTGTGTCTTTTTAAAGGTAAAATGCCTCTTCTGGTATCAGTTGTAACCATGGCAAACACTTTTAAAATGATGGGACAACTACTTGTAATTGTGTCTTTAAAGGTAAAATGCCTCCTCTGGTGTCAGTTGTAACCATGGCAAACACTTTCAAAGTGATGGGACAGCTTGGGACTGTTATAGAAATCATCTGGACATTGTGCATGCTTACTTTGGGTAAACTTCAGAGAGAGCGCTCTTTTTTTTTAGGATTAGATTTATTTCACAGCCAAATATAAGCATGTTTCAGTGTATCACAGCTGTACATGATTGTAGCTCCTGTGCCAATTATTTTAAACTCACACTCTATTTATCCAACTTCATGATTTATTAGGCGTTTCTCCTTTTCTTCTCCTTTGTGCCATTAAATTGAACATATTAGCTACAATATTTCAGTTATTAGATTACTAAGTTCATATAGTTTATATATAAACATGAGGCTCGGTACCATCACTGTATTAAGATTGGAATTGCATGTTTTCAGCGCATAGGGACATTTTCACTTTGTGTTATGCACTATATAAACACTGTCAATTATTATTATTATCATTAGAAATACTTGTAGAAGGCACCCATAGTGTGATACTCTCAACTTATTTTTCAGCTGTGAAAAGGGTCCTACAGCAGTAGAAGCTGTTCCCATCCATATATTTTCACTCACAGTGCACTGACCCAGTTTATGAGGAGTGGTCATCTGTCTACATCCGACCAGTAAGGTCACATAGGATATTGGAGTTGGTGCTACAACCTAATTGTGTATGACTTCTCAGCAGCGTAGAAAGATTTTATTGTTAACCCGTTGAGGATGAGTCCCGAGTACACTCGGGCAGGTGTCTATGGAAAATGCGTGTTGTAGCAATATCAGTCCGTCCTCAATGGGTTAAAGGGTAGAAACACTGTTGTCTGCTTCTTAAATGAGTTACAAATCAGATTCTACATGTATCTCATTTTAATACACATTCTTACTCACAGCAAAGCACCATACTAACAGATCCATGGTGTATGATGTGTACTCTCTGAATGAATGTCATTAAATGATAAAACATGGAAATGGGGTTTCCTCTTTGTGGTGTATTATCATTTTCCTGCCTTTATTCCATGTAAAAAACTTCTTTCCTGTATTCTTAAGAAGAAAAAAAAAAGTCGCCTATGCAAAGTGAAAGAAACCTGTGCTGTAATACCCGAAATTTTCATAATGTATGAACATTTTGCAAATTTCGTGACATGCCAAGATTTGTGAAATTATATTGTACATGTTAGGTTTTGTCCACGCCAGCTATTGAATGCCAGTGGCGATTCATGAAAGTTTCATGCCATGATAAAGGCCGTTGGCTTCAATTCATGAAAGTTTCATGCCATGGTTGTATCCGGTTCTACAGTATTCAGTAGGCTTGAGTTCATATGAGAAGTTCATGGAGGTAGAGAAAGAACATATTACAGGACAGGAAGGAAATATCTGTGTTTGTGTTTCTAAGTGATGTTTGCTTCACTTTCATTTCATTTCATTTTGTTTTCTGTCACAGGCTATAGTTGAGGATGAGGTTACCAAGAGGTTTTCAGCAGAAGGTGAGAGTTTTATAAATTATTGACATATACTTCATCTTTTATATAAGTTTTCTTTTTGAATAAGAAAGCTGTCTATATAGAAAACAGGTACCATTTGAATGCAACAAAGATTTCACATTTAAGTGAGGGCGAAAAGAACAAAAAAAAAATTATGAGAGTTAACAACTTGATCATCACATTACTTGAGTAAAACAAAACACTTATGATGTTGGCTTTGAAAAACAGAGAGCCATCAGAAATGCTTTGTATTATCTTTATAGGAAATTTGTGTCATATGGCACATATGTAGTTCATAGAGCTGTAGCACATGTACAGTACATTGTATGTAAGGATGGATGAGTGGTATAATGAACATCACTAGAATGATTAGGATGTAATAAGGTGTTTTTCTCCCATGCCACCCATGATATATGATCACTTGACATTACATCTTGTTACCTCATGAATGGGGAAACATGCAAAGTGTAATTATCTCAAAGTAATTAATTCATTAGCAGGGAGTAACTTGTATTTGTCTAGAAAGCATAAGAACCTCTTGATAATATCCTTTTAATCAGCAAAAGGTTTGGGAAGTATCAAACCCACTACATTTTGTGTCAGCTTTGTTACTTTTTGAAAGAAATCATTAACAATTTTTTGTTTATAAAAATGGAAGCTTGAATATAGAACTATTATTGTTTTCAGTATTATAAAAAGACAGATTCCCAAGAGCTGAGAGAAAATGAAGGAGAATTATTGGAGGACTTTTTAAGGAGTATGTAATTTTCAACAGCTGTTTAGGAGCAATATGTAACACATTCCTGCAGATTGTAACTTCTCTGTATTATGGAGATGTGTAGTTTTGGGCTACAACCATTGATGATGTGCATTTTCCTATGTGGTTGATTTGATCACAATTAAAACTAGAAATGGAGTATGTCTGATTATAACATAGGCAATTGACAGTATGCCACACTTAAACCCCTTTCAGTAACTCTTCTGGCTCAGGCCAGGCCCGAGCTACATGTAAGTCATAAAATAACCTGGCTGTGTCCTCTACCGGAGCGCACATTTAGTTACCATGGTACATGTAGTTATCCTCCATGTGACCGAGTTCGTGAATGGGTCATCATAAAAGTAACGCGGCTCTGCTTTAGTTACTGAACGCAATTTTTACTGCTTTGGCCAAATTAACTCAGGCTAGGAGCTGACCAAAAATACATGAGTTACTGAAAGGGGTATTAAAGTTGAACTCATTTTGTTAAAGAGGTCAATGTTTTTAAGGTTCCTTCATTCAGCCTTTGGTTTCAAGTACTTCTCCTTATCAACTCTCTGTCTAGCTGAAGATTTAGTAGACCAATGTACAAATCAAAATACACAAATATTGACACTGCAATGTTATCTGTCAGTGTGTAACCCTTGAGTTCAGCTAATCAGCTGTTATCAGTCCCATGGCTCTAGGCAAGGAGAACATTTATTCTTTAGTGGTCCTTGGTTGGAGGCAAACTGATCCTCTGTCCCTCAGAAATTTTCTCCAAGTACTTATTCATATCTGTATGGCTTACCAAGGTCTTGTCAACTGGTTGATACTGATGGCTGCTAGAGAGGGATTATTGTATGTTGCTTGTTGATATGGAGAAATTGTAACAATACAAATAGAAATATAGGTAATAAAATAGTTAAAAATGCTAAATTACTTAATTCTTGGATGTTATAGACACAAACTTGTTATTCATAAGAATACAAATCTCTATTATCAGTGTGAAATGTATTTTTTATACAGGGGAAACTCGGTATAACGAACACTGCTATAACGAGATATTGGTTATAGCGAGGAAATTTTCTCGGTCCCAAATTTCCTTCCACACAAGTCTATGTAAAATGCTACTCTTATAGCGAGATCGGCTATAACGAAATAACTGCTATAACGAGATAAATTTTGTGACTTCCAAACAAAGAAAAACATAGTGAATCAAACCTGCTATAGCGAGGTAAAGCAAAATGCCTTCGGTAAAGCTTTACTTCGCCTGTGCTATCATCTTCCGAGATTGTAAAGCTTGATGCGCCAAAAACTGTCTTGTATACACATAATCATTTT